>NC_134087.1:116144028-116454028 GCF_000715075.1 Nicotiana tabacum
AAGCATGTGAAGGAGATAAGTCCTACTGATCAAGCAACAATCTCTCCTAATCTGATCGAAAAGGTTGCATATTGGATAAGGGGAGAAAGTCTCCTCATATGAAGAGAACACAATCTGTGATGAAGATAATGTTAGAGTTTGAGATCATCATGAACTCTTCTACGATAGGAGAGCAGCAATTGAGTTCCAATCAGACTCTGATTACTAACCTATTAAATGTCAGTGTTGTTCTCTCTTACAAGTAATGCACATACGCAGAAGTAACTAAATTGAGAGCAAAAGAGCAAGGCGATTTTGCAAGCAATTTATGTGTGATTTAAGTGTGCACTTTCAGCTTTCACAGAAGCAAATTGTATTAGGTACCTAGAGTGTTCAATTTATAGCTAAATTGAAGTTATCACAATAGTTGATACTGTGTGCCACAACGGGATTAGAGTTAATCCTTAGGTTTACAAAGAGTTTTTGTAAATGCTGTTTTGGCTCAGTGATTTTAGTGGAAGTTTGGGAAAATCCTACTAAGTAGTAGGTCGTGCTTTTTTTTACCTTTTGAGCCAGGTTTTTTCCACGTAAAAATACTTATGTTCTTTATTTTCTGTATTTATTATTCCGCAAACAGTAGTAGTTGGAACACCTAGAAGAACCAGGTTCTTCTATAGTTTGGCTAAGCGAAAATTAGGTACCACACAAATCACCCCCTCGCTTGTGTGGTATTGACGCTTAAAATAACAGCTCATCTATCATGCCTTCTTGTTCCTCATCTACTTCAGGTACTTCTGGGTCTCTTGGCTAGTTTACAAATATTAGGGGATTGTCGTCTTCAGAAGATTTTGTTGTGGATTCATTGCTTGGTTGAGAGCTATCTTCCATTGTTTCATTGTCTGATGAACTTAGAGATTCTGACCATGGATTATCTTCTTCTGATATGTATCTTGGCTGAGAGACATAGAGATCTGGAGCCTTCTGGTTAGAAATCATTAGATTTCAGGGTTCGATCCTTTTGAACTTTCTCCTTGGTCTCGCCTTTTCTTGGTTTGTTTTTGCGCCGCAAGAGCATATTTCCTTTCCCAAACCATTTTTGCAATATCAAAATCATGTTCTTCTTTTAAGGGTTGGGTGAAAGAGATTGGATTTTGTTAGGTAGATGGAAAAGTAGAAAAGGTGTAGTCTAATTTAGGTGGGGAATATGCTTGTGGAGACATAGGGAAGAACTTATGTTTTGAGGGGAAAACTTGGGCCTTTTGTGTCTCAAAGTGGTCATTTCTCAAAAGTTGAATCTGTTCTTTGATGGAAATCGTCTCCTTTTGTTGTTGTTGGACGAATTGGAAAAGTGAAGTTGTTGGCGGACAAATCTCATATTGTAAATTGGCCAGTCTTAGTTCCAAGGCTTTGATTAGTCCTGCATGGTGAGACGATGTTTGCTCCATCTTTTTCTCAATTGTTTCCACTTTGCTCATCAGTTTGTTTTGTGTATGGGCCACGTTCTTTATGGTATTACCTATGTTGTTCAGTACTTTGTTTTGGCAGATGGAGTTTTCTAATTGCCATTTCATTGTTTCTTCGATGTCACTCGTTGGGGGTTTTTCTCCAGTAGGTAGCACTATGTTTTTCTTGGGAATTTTTGGAGCATGGCTTAAACCATCCTTTTCAAAAGGTTGAAGTGAAGAAAAATCTTGGGTATGACTGGAGCTTGAAGGACTTAGCATGAATTTCTGTGGTTGTGTGGGATTTGTGGTTTTTTGATTTGGTGAAGTTTTAGGTTTAGGTGGCTTTTTGGATTCTGGGGTATGAGCTGATGGTGATTTGGGTTTGGGTGTGGTTTCACTCTCCTCCCAACTTGTAGTGAATTTTTCTGGTAATTTTGACCATTCTTGGGATTTGTAACTGACAAGAAATTCATATTTACCTGGACGGCTTAATGAGCCAATTGAAGGATCTTTATTTTCATATTTGGCTCGAAATTGTTTTTCAGTGGCTTTCCCTTTTTTCTTGGATTTTGGTTTGGTTTCATTGAGGCCTAACCTTTTCCAATGACGCTGGTGTTCATAATATTCTCCAATTCGATCTTCCAAATAGTATTGGCAGTTGCAACCAAGATCCTAAGGGCAGTGTCCCATAAATGGGCATTTGAACCACCAAACCCTTTTTCCTTCTTTCTCAAAATTTTGACACCAGTCATGTTCTTCCATGATGCTTTGTTTATTCCAAAAGAACACTCCGCCAGGTTCAGGATATGTATCTCTTGTATCTTTTGGATGAATCATTTGGCAAGCGAAGATGGTTTTATTGGGCTTTTTGAGATGGGAATGGTCAAAGCTTAACGGTTTTGTCATTTCTTTTGGTAAAAGTTGGTTCACCAGATTGTAGTGATTCTTCTGGTTCACTTAACTTTTCATAATTTGTGATCCAGGAATCAGGAAGAATTTTGACAAGCTCATCTATGGAAATTTGTCTGGGCATTTGGGTGCACATGGTGTTTTCTTTGGTTGTATCAATATTTAAGGGTAAAGCATTTTATCCTCAGGGAAGGCAAAGATCCATGGCATGATTTTGGACTCTCCACGCCATTTGGTGATGACGAGTGGCTTGGAAGGAATCTTTGTCTTGAGGGGCTCCTTGAATTTGGACTTGGATTTTTAGTGCTTAGGTTAAGTATGGATCATAAAGGGACATGTTGTAATTTGGAAAGATATTTATGAAGATAGTCCCAGCTTTCAGGGTAACTTCTACAGTACCCAAATTTGCATATTGGTACTCCAAGTATCTTGTATCTAAAAGAGAAAGTCGTGCAACGACAGGTTGACCTTTTCTTCTGTGATATGTTAAAGCGATTCGGATAGCACCAAAATGGATATGGGTAAAACCATGATCTCTCCATTGCTTGGGAAAATCATCTGGGATTTGAATGGTGAAAAATTGTTCCTCTCGAGTGGCAAGAATAGGATGCTGGTCAAGTTTTGAGGCAACAACATATTCTTTGACTCCTTTTGGTCTATGTTGGACTAAGGAACGAATTTGGGTCCATGGTGCAAACGATATTTTGGCAAAGGCTGCGTAAGGGTATATGAGAGGTAGTTCAGTGGAGGATACTTTTTGTTCGTTGGGTAGGATATCTACTTCATAGAGGTAATCACATTTTTTGGACAAGGTTTTATATAGAGTAGGGGATATATTCATTTTTGCAAGGGACGAGGATGATGGAAATGACTCAGACATATTTAGTAAATTGTTCCTTCCTCCGAAAGGATGGGCTAGCTCTGATACCACAGTATAGAGAACAGAGCAAGAGACTCCAAGAAAGTAAACTAAATCATACATACGAAAGTTTCCATACAAAGGGGATGACTTCAACAACACATAAGGGATGGTTTGCCAAGCTACACAACTCAAAAAACTTTTGTACTATAACCAATGTTAGCTGTTTATAATGCAGAAAACTTTCGTACTACAATAAGCTAACTTTCAAAAAGTATTCTTACTCTATTTTCATACATGGATGATCCTTTCTATCCATTCGAAAGAAAGAACAAGAGGGAAATTTAGAAAGCACTCATATGTAGTATATCACAAAAGATTTACAAAGGTTATAGGATGATCCTCCAACTACTACAAGGCCTCCTTTAAATAGGACTATGAGGTTATTACAAGACAAACGTTTATGATAAAATAAATCTATCTTACATGGCAAACTTATCTACAAGTGGGTCCCTCTTGGCATGTGAAGGACTTTAGGTAAAATAACTAAAATGTTACTGAAAATATGTGAAAGGGGTGAAATATACATGCTGTAGCATGTAAAAGTATGAGGGAGCATGTGACTAAGCTTGTGGAAACATGTGGAAGCATGTGAAAACAAGTGGAAGTGGGGCCTGGATAGTATGGAAATATGTGGAAATTTTTCTTGGCATGGTTAGATGATTTTTGAGGATTTTTTGGTAGGTAATGTAGGATTATGGTGGGATTAGCAGGGATTTAGATAATTGTCCTTCATTGATTCTAGGGTTGTCTTCTAGGCATCTTTTCAAAGTCCTTGTGTAGTAATGCATGGAACTTGACGGTCCCTCACCGCTGTGTTCTTTCTCCTTTGGATTAAGAGATGAAATCCACTACTTTAATCTAGAAATGTCGTGAGTGATCTTTTGTCGGATGACTTCCTATGGGGTTTGTTATTCTTTTACTGCTTCCCTGGACTCTTTCCCAGTGAGGATGAGTGTTGGTATAATTCCAGCTTGCCAATCTTTTGGCCATATCTCTCTAGGGATGCACCTATTTTGCTGGAAAAGGATTCTTTGTGCCTCACTATATTCTTCTTCCATAGATAAAATGGACACAGGAAATTTCCACCAGAATGATGCTTCTGCTTGTGCCTGGACTTCTCCATTAATAATCTTCACTAGCCTATGGAACATGAAAACCTTAGCTATGTAGGAATCGCTGAAATATTTCATCCAATATCTTCTAGGCTTGAACCGCAGTAAAAATACGTTAAGAGCTGGTGCATAGTTATCAAAATCCTTGAAGACGTTGCATTTGAATTCCATGAAAACATAATACTGATGGCATAGGTACTAGAAAAACCATAATAGTTCTTGTGGAAAATCCTTGGCTTGAGCTATGAATATATGTCAGAACGGATATTCTGTATTGACTCCATAAGGCTTAATAATGGATCCTCCATATTGTTAGAAAACTTGGAGCTCATAATAAGTTCTTCTTTCCATTAAAATTGATGGATCAAAGGGATCCATAAGGTTAAACAACTTTGGCGGATGATCTGTTGGTTTCAATAAGCTTGTTCTTGGTACATTTGAAAACATCAAGATGTGGCTAATTAGCTTTTGTCTTGAATTCAGTTTTGCGGGGGAAAATCTTTTTGATAATTCTTTCAGTCGAGACATAAAATTTGCAAGATTATTATCCTTTCCTTTTAGGTGCTTGACTTGAAACTTGTACGGAAGCTGAGGATAGGGAATAATTTTGCATTTATCTGGATCATTATTTGGATGGGCTTCATATCCATTCCTATCATAAATTCTATATTTATCAAGAAAAAGTTAAATTTTTTTATTCCATTCTTTACTGCAAGAATTTCCTTGAATGTGGAGTGATAATGCTGCTCAGCATCTTTGAACGTTCCACTGACATATCCACATATTTTCCTCTGGCCATCTTTTTCTTCAAATTGAACAACACTCCAATATTCATTGTTGGCATCAGTTTGCAGTATCTTTTTTCGGTCGATGTAAACTAAAGAGGTATGGAGAATGGGTTGGAATATTTTTATCATGGCTTTTTGGAACAAGGAGGGTGCAGTTTTCAACCAGAAGGGCATCGCTTTCCATTGGAAGTGATGATCGGGGATGCAAAATCCTATTTTGGGTCTTTCTTCAGGGTGGATTCCCAATTGCCAAAATCCAAATTTTAAATCAAACTTGGAAATATATTTGGCCTTGGCTAAGTGGGAGAAAAGAGTGAGTTTATTTGGAATGGGGAATTTATCATCTTGGAGAAAATTGTTAAGTGGCTTGTAGTTAATGACTAACCTATGTTTTTCTCTTGTTTGCTCAGCTCTTTTGTTGACATAAAATGCTTCGCATGCCCATGGTGAATCCAATGGCTCTATTAGATCAAATTTCAAAAGTTCTTCGCATTCTTTCTTTACAAGCTGAAGATGATCTAGATTCATGCCTGAATGACTGGCTTTTTTTGGATTGATGTTTTCATTTTTCTTGAAAGGGAGCTTGATCAAAAACTCTTTGTTTTTTCTTAACGGGCTTTTCCTTTTCTTCATGAAATCCTTGGTGATTCAGCACATGAATGTTCAATGAGAGTTTGCTCAATCTCTCTGATTTGTTCGTCCTTGGTGATTTGGAATAGCCTTGGAATCTCAGAATAAGGTTTGAACTGCTTTTTTAAAGCTATTGTGTTAGCCTTGATCTGGAGTTGATCCTTAAGTTGTCTGTAAATGTCGAATCCAACAATAAGATCTTTTCCTGGTACATCAGATCCTATCAGTTTGGTTCTGTACTCCAGTCCTGGAAAGAACTCAATTGTGACTGGATGTTTTATGATGACGGTGGTAATCAGGATTCGATTTGATGTAGTGTTAAAATCATTAAAGTGCGTCACCCATTTATCTTCAAAGAGAACAGCAGGATTTATGAGTGATGAAGCAGCTCCGGTGTCAATGAAAGCAATAACTCGAGTTGGTTTATTCTATTTGGATGAATAGACCTTGAGTTCTACTTAAGGAACGACTACGAGAGCGTTGATCTCCTCTCGGGCTTCGATCACTGGTTCTGAAATTGATAGTGATCATTGCCTTGATCTTCATAGACATCAAGAGAGAATAATGTTTCTTCATTAGGTTCATCATCCACAGAGAATATGGATTCAAGGTCCTCATCTTTTCCGAGATGTATGCTAGTGTAATCTTCAATCTCTTCAATGAGTTTGACATACCTTCTCGACTGGGGATAGATTTAGCAAAATGTCCAATCTTGTGGCAAATAAAACATCTGTTTTCCTTGTGAAAATTTCCTGCCTTCTACTTCTGAAATATTTTGTGCATCTCTTGGACCTTGATTTCCCGTCTGGAATTCTTGGCCATCTGAACCTCTTGAATTCTCTCTGTCACCTAAATGTGTGGCAGCAACATCCTGATCCGGTGATTAGATCAAATTTGCAGCATGCTTTGTCAAGCGCTGGATTGTGTTGGATAATTTGCTTTAAGGCAGAGCGCTTCGTACAAATGTCATCCAATAAGAAAAAAATAGCTTGCCTGATGTAACCAATTTGTGGGATTGTTAATTACTGAAACTTTTCTTCAATGATGGTCATGGTTCGTCTTGCCAACAACTTTAGAAGGGAAGAGACAAAGGCTTGCTTTAGATTGATGTCTCCACCGATCTCGAAGTATATCTTCGCCATTTTTTAAAAATGCTTGTCAATGTCATATCTGTTGAATGACACACACTTCATCTCGAAGAGTTGTCTCCGCAAAAAACTTCATGTAGGATCCTGATGTTGAAGGCAAAATCTTGGGAAGTAAGAAAAGTATTTTTGTCTTGAATTCCAGGTGAATTCCACCAATATCTGAGGATTCCTAAGAACCGTGAAGTGAGTTCTGACAGGATGATATACTTTTCTCGTTCCACCAAATTTTTGGTCACTATCGAAGTATAGATGTCTTGGATCCTTTGAGGCCATCTTGAAACCTTGACGTCGTCTAAGGTGAAAATGTGGAAGCCAGTTCCAAATGGTTTTGACGCCATGAGCTCATATCTTCTTTCTGGGAATGGCTTATTTGTCATGCCTTCTTGTTCCTCATCTACTTTGGATACTTCTGGGTCTTTTGGATGGTTTACAAATATTGGGTTATTCAGAGCTATCTTCCATTGTTGTTCCATTGAAGGATCTTTATTTTCATATTTGGCTCGAAATTGTTTTTCAGTGGTTTTCCCTTTTTTCTTGGATTTTGGTTTGGTTTCATTGAGGCCGAACCTTTTCCATTGATGCTGGTTGTGTTCATCATATTCTCCAATTGGATCTTCCAAACATTCTTGGCAGTCGCAACCAAGATCCCAAGGGCAGTGTCCCGTAAAGGGACATTTGAACCACCAAACCCTTTTTCCTTATTTGTCAAAATTTTGACACCAGTCATGTTCTTCTATGATGCTTTGTATATTCCAAAAGAACTCTCCTCCATGTTCAGGGTATGTATCTATTGTATCTTTGGGTTGAATAATTTGGCAACAGAAGATGGTTTTATTGGGCTTTTTGAGATGAGAATGGTCCAAGCTTATGGAAACGGTTTTGTCATTTCTTTTGGTAAAAGTTGGTTCACCAGATTGCAGAGATTCTTCTGGTTCCCTTAACTTTTCATAATTTATGATCCAGGAATCAGGAACAATTTTGACAACCTCATCTCTTCAAATTTGTCTGGTTATTTGGGTGCACATGGTGTTTCCTTTGGTAGCATCAATTTTAAAGAGTAAAGCATTTTCTCCTCCGGGAAGCCAAAGATCCATGGCATGATTTTGGACTCTCCACGCCATTTGTTGATGAAGAGTGGCTTGGATAGAATCTTTGTGTCACAACCCAAACCTATGGGCCACGATGGGCACCCGGTACCTTACTCAACCGAGTACCAACGTAACGTATCTTTCTTATTACATCATCATATACATGTCACATACAGGCCTAATAGGCCAACATGATCCTTTATAAATTCAAAACATAGGCCGACAAGGCCGTACAATCTTTCACGTATACGACATATGTCTGCAAGCCTCTAAGAGTACATAAATGTCATAAAGGTCAGGACAGAGTCCCGCCATACCAAAGGATACACGTCTAAATCATACTAATCAAACACGCAACTCCGAAGCAAATGGAGCACAACAACATCTCCTGCTAAGCTGATAACCTACTTGGAGGGATCTCGACCCGTCTATCTGGACCTGCGGGCATGAAACGCAACGCCCCCAGGTAAAAAGGGACGTCAATATGAATAATGTACTGAGTATGTTAGGCACATAAATAAGTACATAACAGACATGGAGGAAATATAGAGTAAATGACTCCACCTGTAAGTATGAATAACTTTTGTAAATCATGAAACAATTATAGTATCATGCGCATGTGTATTAATGTCATGGCGTGCATAAGTACATGTTTAATAACATCATCAGCCTCTGAGGGCATCCCATCATATCATCTTGGCCATTGTGGGCAAAATTATCAATATATACCAACTAATCAGGTGGTGGTGCATATATAACGCCATAACCTCTTCCCATATCCCATATACATATACATAAATATGTACGCGTATATAACGTCGTTTGAATAATATTTTAGCCACTGTGGGCAACATTATCATCATATACCAGGTGATCAGGTGGTGGTGCATATATAACGCCGTAACCTTTTCCCATATCCCATATACATATATTTACATATATATGCGTATATAACGCCGTCTGGTCATATGTCAATGCACATGTATAAATATGTAAAATGCATGAAAAATACATAATAATCTCAATATTTCCTTCTGGATTAACTTTTCCAATTGCGTATTATTCTGAGATCGATGAACAGAAAATAATAATAATTTTTATGGGGAATCAAAAATATAGACACCCCTAATAATTCCATGAATAGAGTAATTTTTGAAAACTGTATATTTGCTAGTTTGTTTCAATATAATTTGGACCATGCCAAAAGAAAGAAGGGATGACCTTAAAATACCGTCCCTGAAATTATTTGAACGAATCTACTTTTGCGAAATTTACACATGAAATTTGGCTTTGGATTTTTATTGAAATTTTGGACGAATTGCTTATGTTCTTGCTTTAAAACTGGAGGAACGAAATTGGTTTTTGGCGTTTGAATTTTTGGACAGGTTTGGACTCTGATCTTTTACATTTTACAAAGACAATATGTCTTTGAAATTAAGCCAAGAATAAGACTTGGACTTATCCAAAAGGAACCTAATATACTATGTTAAACATGGCTCATTCTTATGAGTCATTAATGACTTTACACGTTCATTAACATGATGCTCATATGACTTTGAGTGAATGGTGGCATACTATCACGTGGGGAGTAGGGGTGGGATATTTAATAAATTATTTTTCCACTTATTAGTTAACGGGTAATATTTCGTTATCCGGTAATTAATTTATTACCCGCATAATTTAAAAATTATCCCAATTATTTAAAATTCTATTTATTTTTAAAATACTTTATATATACTTTATATATTATACTACCGTGGTCATATGGTATCTTGCATGGTACTAGTTCATAATTACTGGGTATTATCGCTCGACCCGTATTTTATTCCAAATTGACCACTTTCAACAAAACTCGTTTTCTTTAATCTGTGTACCCTCTTATTCTTCATAACACTTATTTATTGTTTGCTATAAATAGCGTAAGTACGTTAACGTCAAGATGATCTCATCCCCGAGTCTTACATCGTTTAACTGAAAACAAAATTTTAACGTACAATACTTCATGGTGCAACATCGTCGTAACTTAATACTGCGAAACATGGCATCACCGTAATGTAATACCGCGTGATGTGACATCTTACTTCCGGGTTCTCATTAAATTATTATGGCTTATTTTTATATACAAAAATATGGGGTGTAACATCATTCCCCTCTTTGGAACATTCGTCCTCGAATGTTGACTGATGCGCTTATCGTTCTTATATCCCGTAACTCTTGCAAATACTTTAGTAGTCCTCTTTCCATCTAGGCAACTGTTCTGTGAATAAGTCCAAAGGACAGGGCATTCCCTCCCCCCCCCCCCCCCCTTAGGCCTCTTTCCCACGCCATGACTTGTGATCAAATTCCTTCCAATCTCATAACTATTTCTATCTCCCATCATGCAGCTTCTACGATACTGACCTTGTAAGTGTGCTTATGCGACTCTCCTCTCCTTTTTCCTCCAGCTTTTAGCCAATCCTGAAGTTCTTCGCTTTTTTTTTTTGTCGAACTTACGAATATTGCTATATCTTATTTTATAGACGTGGTTATCCATTCGTATGGCTTTACTGCATCTACATAGGTCATACTATACCATAACTCTTACCTTGACTTCTCGTTACTGAGGTCTGCTACCAAATCCCAGGCTACTCTCATTACTTATCCTATACGTATAAATCTATGTCCTCTAATGCTTCCATATTACTGTTTATCTTAAGAATGACGGCCTAATCTCTTCTCATACTTTATATCTTTTATCCATCCATTGTTGATTCACCTCAATTTTGATCCATAATCCACCCCTGATAACTTAACCTTTTGTGTAATATTACTGCTAGGATTCACGTTTTATTGGGGAACATCTAAAATGATTAGATTGATCCACCTGGGGCGATACCCTGCTTTCATAACCGTCTCTCACGATATCCCAATGTGATTTACCTTGCGTGGGTATTTTAATCCTGTCCAATTCATGAGATCCCTTTCTTTTATTCGTCAAATCATTACCCAATCGAAGGCTCAAACGTCATTTTTTTGCTATAATAATTACACCCTAATTCTATTAATAGGGCAACATTCCATCTCTTCTGAATGTTATTTGTCTTAGACTCCTTTGAGTTTATTCAGGCTATACTGAACTTTCTATAACTTAGAAAAACCATTAGCTTTCTTGTTTTCATATGTTTTAATCCCGAGGACTTATCCGTTCTCATCACCTTTTCACTTGCCTTTCCTCATCCTTACTCATGCTTCGTTAAAACTTTGTCGCTCTACTATACTTTAGCTTGGGACCTATACTTATCTATTTATTCTATTCGCGGCCTTCCTTCAACTTCCTTTCACCATAGATTTATTTATGTTGTTCTAGAACATCAAGCGAGACATTACATTGTCTCTAACTTTCTTTTACTCTCACAATCAGGCTATTCAATACCTAGACCATAGGCTGGAAGATATGCTACTAACACTGCTGCTATCATTCCTGGATATTGAATCCCCGTGTTTATAAACTTCCATCCGAAGTATGGATTATTCACGATCTTTTGCCTTTGAGTATCTCGTACGTTGTTCACATTTACCTTACTTACCTTAAAATTTTGCATTTTATCTTCTATATCTTTAATGACCTTCCATCCTCATATGTATAATTTACATTCACGTCTTGAACTTTTATTATAATACATGCAACTCTTTACACAATCTTGTAGGAGCTTTATACTAATTTTCTTATGAGGTTGGGACACTTCTAACTGGCTTTATTGTAGAGCCTCTATAGAATATGGCTACTGCATTATCTCTCTTGTACCTTTGTTAGTAAGAGTGATTCTGCAAGGTTCTCAATCACAATTTCTGTAATTTTCAGGGTCCAATAATCCGATTTCTGATTTACTTCGTTGTTGTATCTCTTTAGTTTCCTCCTTTTTCTGATCAACCTTTTATGTAGGCTTAAGATAATTCCCGATATGTGTTTCATGGTATTAGTTATTACTTTAGCCCTTCATGGACACTACGAAATATCCATGATAAAATCTTCTGACAATTCAATCCTTTGTCTATGATCTGGGCTCAATTCTTTCTTTTAACTTATACCGGAATCTTCTACGACTATATGGTTGTCAACATATATGTTGTTGCATGGATAATACTCCAAAATCTTAAGTGCGTTCATCACATAACTAACTCTGGATCATTGATCAATAATTCCTTCCGTTCTATCTCAGTTTTCTTTAAATGTAGGCAATTACTTTTCTGGTCTTTCTGTCCACTTGTTGCGTCCATACTTAGATTATTATAGTGCCTACACTTTCCATAGTTTTCATACAACTCATATGATCTCGAATATTACTTTTAATTCTTACTTCCCGTTCATTAGCCATGGTAGGTTCCATTTTCCTTTGGAATGCTTACAATGTTGTTGCGAGATTGTTGTTACACGACCATTTCCTCTTTAGATCATTGTTCTTAGGTTGAAGCCTTCTTTCTTATCTCCTTAGCTAGTCCTTCGTTGTAGTACTTAGGGAGAACCCTTGACCCTCGTAAAGCTGTGAGCTTATTATGGACCTTTTGATGTCCTTCCTTGCCTATAATCGTCCGTAGTTGCTTACATGTCCTTCCCTTGTGCTTGTATGGTTGATTCTGAACTGATATTTTGAATGCCTTTCCAGTGGTACATTCTTTTATCCCTGTAACACTCATATGGTACCTTTAACTACACCGAATCTTGTTTGAATATATCTCTAGTATTATAATGATATTCTTTGAGACTGAATTCTCCATGTTGGGTTCTACTATGTTTATCTTACACGATATGACGACTCGTCTATAACCTCCTGTTTAGCCATGACTGGGATCTTTCTAACCAATTACCAATTACTTGTTGGCCCATTCTCATATGAATATTCCTCATAATCTTTCTTCGGTTATTTCCTTTGTCTTAACTTATGTCTCACACTGGCCCCTTATTTATTAATAACAGCTCGGGCAGGAACCTTTACTTCCTCTCATTGACGTCGTGCTTACACAATATTCTTGAATTGTAGTGTATCTGTAAGATTTGGATAACTGCCATCTCATTCCTCTTTCATTTATCGCATTCTTCCTTTACCATTCCATAGTCACTAGAACCACTTAATTCTGACTTAATGCCACATCACTCCATATTCCCCCCTTTAGGGGTGTACTAAGAGTTGAAGCCACGAGGATCTACCTATAGATGTTTTGCCTCATCATCTTTGGCATTGTTTCACAACACCAATGATCCTTACTCACCTTGCGGCAATCCTTTTGTACCAAGGATGACAAATTCCCTTACTTGCGAGGGTGACACTTAATGTAACTGGTACATACAGTCCCTTAAGATTAACTTTTCTAACATTGATTGCTTTAGAGAAGTGTCTTCCCAAATGACCATTCTCTGAATTTCTCATGAATCTTCTTTTGTTGTCCATCCTATTATTGCCGGAATACGATCTGAAATTTTTATGATGCTGACTGTTATCAAACACTCAGTCCCAAATTCATATTTAGTTTATCTTGTTTACCAACCCATACTGATTTCTATTTTTCTGGGGTTTAATTCTCCCTTCTGGTAATCACGTTAGAGTCACGAACTTATTCCTTGAGACAAGGATATGACTTTATGGCATATACTCTTTTGTTGTCCTAAGGCCTCTCACCTCTTGTCTCTTCAATCACTTGACTGGACTCTGTAATACTGTCATTTCTTCTTCTTCTTCTTCTTTTTTTTCCTACCGTCGTTATCCATGTATCACACCTTATCCATAATGCTTTGTTATCTCTCTTCTCATTACTTTGCTAATATTTCTGCATATCCCTTTTTCTTGTGAAAACTTCAACATGACATTCCTTCACTCTTAGCTCTCCTTACTTCATTCCTCGGCTCTTCGGGTTGCTCAAGGTCCTCGCTCTACTAGGGATGAGAGTCATACTAAGGTAATATTTATCTCTTCCAGGCTTTGAGTGCCTATCATCTGAATTTTTTTGATCATGCTAGCATTCACATCTAACTGCATATTCTAGAGTGCACCATCTGGGTGTCTCATAAGGAGATCTATTAGCACATTTGCAATATCCTTTGGCAAGTTCCACTAATACAAGCAATCCATTCACCAATTTGGGTTACCCTAACCCCAGCCAGATCTTTATATCATGTCCTTCTCTTAACTATACTTGTTAGCCCCCATAGGGAATAACTGAGATGAGTACGGCCAATTGTACATATCTCTGTTACTATTGAGGGTAACTCTTAATGCTTATATGTTTCTACCGAAACTGTAATACCGATAATCTTCATTAACTAGGCGCCTCGTACCCTTCTTCACCTTACTTCTTTTGCTTCTTAAAAGCATTGTCTTTTACCACAAAGGTGGATAGATATTCTTACCTTAAGGTCCCTTATCAAGAGGCTTACACCTTTCAGTACACCCATGATTTGATAAAGACCTCACATTTATTTGTCATAACCAAGATGCAAAATCAAGTTCCTCTAAATCAATAATTCCATAGTTGTATCTCGTATAAATCGTCTTTTTAAATGTAGGCATTGTCTCATTACGAATAGAAGTTCGGGACTTGGATTCTTATAAGTGAGCTCTACCACACGATCTAGAGCAAGAAAAAAGTGTGACAGTCCTAAATGCCGTGTAGCCTCCTACTTATAAGTTTGGTGCACGACACACCCATAAACAAGACTCTACTAGACACGGCTTGTAGATTCCCTAGGACAGAACAACTCTGATACTACTTTTGTCACGACCCAAACGTATAGGCCGCGACGGTACCTTACTCAACCGAGTACCAACGTAATGTATCTTTCTTATTACATCATCATATACATGTAACATACGGGCCTAATAGGCCAACATGATCATTTATAAATTCAAAACATAGGCCGACAAGGCCGTACAATCTTTCACACACACGACATATGTCTACAAGCCTCTAAGGGTACATAAATATCATAAAGGTTGGGATAGAGTCCCGCCATACCAAACGATACACGTATAAATCATACTAACCAAACACGCAACTCCGAAGCAATTAGAGCGCACCAATATCTCCCGCTGAGCTGATAGCCTACTTGGAGGGCTCTCAACCCGTCTAACTGGACCTAAGGGCATAAAATGCAGCGTCCCCAAGCAAAAAGGGACGTCAGTACAAATAATGTACTAAGTATGTAAGGCATATAAATAAGTACATAACAGACATGGAGGAAATATAGAGTAAATGACTCCACCTGTAAGTCGGAATAACTTTTGTAAATCATGAAACAATTTTAGTATCATGTGTATGCGTATGAATGTCATGTCGTGTATAGGTACATGTTTCATAACATCATCAGCCTCTGAGGGCATTCTATCATATCATTTTTGCCACTGTGAGCAAAATCGTCAACGTATACCAGCTGATCAGGTGGTGGTGCGTATATAACGCCATAAACTCTTCCCATATCCCATATACATATACATACATATATACGCGTATATAACGCCGTTTGAATAATATTTCAGCCACTGTGGGCAACTTCAATATCATATACCAGGTGATCAGGTGGTGGTTTGTATATAACGACGTAACCTTTTCCCATATCCCATATACATATATTTATATATACGCATATCTAACGTTATCTGGTCATGGGTCAATGCACATGTATAAATGAGTAAAATGCATGAAAAATACATAATAATCTCAATAATTCCTTTCGGATAAATTTTTCCAACTTCGCATTATTCTGAGACCCATGAACAGAAAATAGTAATAATTTTCATGGAAAATCAAAAATATAGACACCCCTAATAGTTCCATGAATAGAGTAATTTTTGGAAACTGTTTATTTGCTCGTTTTTTTCAATATTTTTTGGATCATGCCAAAAGAAAGAAGGGATGGTCTTAACATACCTGTCCCTGAAATTATTTGAACGAATCTGCTTCTGCGAAATTTACACACGAAATTTGGCTTTGGATTTTTTTTAAATATTGGATGAACTGCTTCTGTTCTTGCTTTAGAACTAGAGGAACGAAATTGGTTTTTTGCATTTGAAATTTTGGACGAGTTTGGAGTCTGATCTTTTACGTTTAACAAAGACAATATGTATTTGAAATTAAGCGAAGAATAAGACTTGGACTTATCCAAAACGAACCTAATATACTAAGTTAAACATGGCTCATTCTTATGAGTTATTAATGACTTTACACGTTCATTAACATGCAAGCTCATATGTCTTTGAGTCATATGTTGAATGGTGGCATACTGCCATGTGGTGAGTAGGGGTGAGATATTTAATTAATTATTTATCCACTTATTAGTTGACCGGATAATATTCTGTCATCCGGTAATTAACTAATTACCCGCATAATTTAAAAATTACCACAAATTACTTAAAATTCTATTTATTTTTAAAATACTTCATATATACTTTATATATTATACTACCGTGGTCATATGGTACCTTTCATAGTACTAGTTCAGAATTATTGGGTATTATCGCTCGACCCGTATTTTATTCCAAATTGACTACTTTCAACGAAACTTGTTTTCTTTAATCCGTATACCCTCTTATTCTTCATAAAATTTATTTATTGCTTGCTATAAATAGCGTAAGTACGTTAACGTCAAGATTATCTCATCCCCGAGTCTTACATCGATTAACTGAAAATAAAATTTTAACGTGCAATACTTTATGGTGCAACATCGTCGTAACTTAATATGCAAAATGTGACATCACCATAATGTAATACTGTGGGATGTGACATCACCGTAATGTAATACTGCGGGATGTGAAATCTCACTTTCGGGTTCTCAATAATTTATTTATGGCGTATTTTCATGTAAGAAAATATGGGGTGTAACACTTTGGCTTGAGGGATTCCTTGGATTTGGACTTGGATTTTTATTGCTTCGGTTAAGTATGGATCATAAAAGGACATGTTGAAATTTGGAAAGATTGTTATGAAGATAGTCCCAGCATTCAGGGTAACTTCTGCAGTACCCAAATTTGCATGTTGGTACTCCAAGTATCTTGTATCTAGAAGAGAAAGTCGAGCTACAATAGGTTGATCTTTTCTTCCTGATATGTTAAAGCGATTCAGATAGCACCAAAATGGATATGGGTAAAACCATGAACTCTCCATTACCTGGGAAAATCATCTGGGATTTAAAGGGTGATAAATTGTTTCTCTCGAGTGGCAAGAATAGAATGCTGGTCATGTTTTGAGGAAGCAACATATTCTTTGACTCCTTTTGGTCTATGTTTGACTAAGGAACAAATTTGGGTCCAGGGTACAAATGATTTTTTGGCAAAGGCTTAGTAAGAGTTTATGAGAGGTAGTTCAGTGGAGGATACTTTCTGTTTGTCGGGTAGGATATCTACTTCATAGAGGTAATCATATTTTTTGGACAAGGTTTTATATAGAGTAGGGGACATATTTATTTTTTCAAGGGACAGGGATGATAGACATGACTCAGACATATTTAGTAAACTGTTCCTCCTTTCTAAAGGATAGGCTAGCTCTAATACCACATTATAGAGAACAGAGCAAGAGACTATGAGAAAGCAAACTAAATCATTGATAAAATAGCTTGAGAAATGTATGAAAATACTTTGAAATCAGAATACAAATCACAAAACAACCAGATTCAGAAACACTTTGGTAAACAGATTCCATATAGGGAGAGATGGGTTGGGGATACATTGAATACACCTTAGTGTATAGTGGAGAGCATAAGCAGAACACATGCATATAATTCTCAAGAATTTGTGGAATTGATAAGTTAGTTACAAAGATTACAACAGAGACATGTTCAGAACACATAGACCTTGGACATGACCAAACACACAACTAGAGTTGCCTTGAGAGACTAGATGACTTAACATGATTTCATTAGTACAGCAGAGTAGGCATAGACTTAAATGAACAGACTAGACAAACACCACACAAGAACTCATAGCTTAGAAATTATAATCACATATAGAACAAAACAGGGTGAGGCATATTAGATAAAGTAGTAGATAGGAAAGAATAGTTGAGACATACTAATCACATATTGAACAAGACAGTATTGGGCATGCTAAGCAGGACAATAAACAGGAACAAAAATGGAACTCATGACTGATGAGCTAAGGAAGTAATGAAACGCATAGGGTTTAGATTTCAAAAATTAATCAGGGGCATACCAGCTAGGAAGAAGAACACAGTTTGTGCAGTGGTTAGCCTTGGTTGTTAGCTAGGACAATGAATATCACAAGTAACAAAGAAGAACAGAGAGAGAGAGTTTTTAGAGTGTAAGTGTAATGGTGAACTAATGTTCGTGTCCCAGAAGTGAGAATAGAGGAGAGTATATATATTAGTTAAGAGCAAGAAGAATAAGGTAAAGGAAATCAATCATTCAACAATTAAGGAAGCCACATAATCAATTACTCACAAATTAGAGTAGTTTTCGCTTAATTAAGGGTAATTACCCAATGGGAAAAAGGCAGAATACCTTAAGGAAAGAAAATCAACTGAGCAATTAGGGGTAATAGACAGAAGTTCAATTAAGGAAATAATTAGTGAAGAATCAGTAAGTATCATGTAACGACCCGACCGGTCGTTTCATGAGTTACCACTCTATTTTCTCCATTTCTGCTTCTTTATGTTTTGTTTTGTCCGTGTTATATGGTATCGAGTTAGACGGTTCAAATCCGTAATGGTTTTAGTAAGGTTTGAGACACTTAGTCTCTCTTGAGTAAGCTTAAGTTGGAAAAGTCAACCGAATGTTGACTTATATGAAGAAGGGCTCGGATGTGAATTATGATGATTCATATAGATTTGGTAGATGATTTGGGACTTAGAAGTGTGATCGGAACGTGTTTTGGAGGTCCGTAGTAGATTTAGGCTTGAATTGGCAAAATTGGAATTTTGGTGTTTTTCGGTTGATAGGTGAGATTTCGATATTGGTGTCGGAATGGAATTCTGGAAGTTGCAGTAGGTCCTTTGTGCCGTTTGGGATATGTGTGCAAAATTTCAGTTCATTCGGACATGGTTGTATAGACTTTTTGATCAAAAGGGGAATTCGGATGGTTTTTGGAACCTTAGGCTTGAATCCGATGTGATTTGGTTGATTCGATATTGTTTGAGGTGTTTAGAAGATTGGTATAAGTTTGGATAGTGGTATGGGACTTTTTTGTGCTTTTGGTTGAGGTCCTGGGGGCCTTGGGGTGATTTCGGATGGTTGACGGTAGGTTTTGGAGTTGAGTGTGGCAGCTGAAGCTTTATGATTGTTATCATAACCGCATCTGCAGTTTGGAGGCCGCAGGTGCTACTCCCGCAGATGCGAAAGCTAGCCGCAGAAGAGGCCATGAGGAAATTGGCTGGAACCGCATAAGCGGTTAAGGGAGCGCACCTGGGATAACGCATGTGTGGGCATTGCATCGCAGATGCGGAAATGGGCGCATTAGAAAACCGTAGATGCGGTGCATTTGACCACAGAAGCGGAGGAAGGGCCGCAGGTGCGAAAACCCTAGGCCATAAAGTATATACACCCTTCTTCGCGATTTTCAGCCTTCTTCAACATTTTTAAAAAGATTTTGGTGCTTTTTGGGGATTTGGAGAAGGAATCAGAGGGAACTTCATTGAGGTAAGATTTTTTATCATTAAACTCGTTCCTTTGGTGTTATTTCATTGATTAGACTTGAAATTTATGGAAATTTAGGGGTAAATATTGAAGAAACTAGGGCTTGAGATTGGGGACCTTTGAGTAAGGGTTTGAGGGGTAATTTGTGGTCGGATTTTAGTACTTTTGATATGTATGAACACGTGGGAAGATAAGAAGTTTGTTGATGTAATTTTTATAGAATTCTGAGACGTGGACCCGGGGTCGGGTTTGGTCACCTTCGGGATTTGTGGTGTAATTTGATTACTTTCGAGTGGGCTTTGTTCCCTTAGCATATTTTGATGGTTATGTACTAAGTTTGGTTGGATTTGGAGCATCCGGAGGCTGATTCGAGAGGCAAAGGCATCGCGGGCTAGAGTTTGGATCGGATACAGGTAAGTAATGATTGTAAATGTTGTCCTGAGGGTATGAAACCCCGGATTTACACATCGTTGTGCTATTTGGAGGTGATACACACGCTAGGTGATGAGCGTGGGGTCGTGCACCATTGGGGA
Organism: Nicotiana tabacum; assembly: GCF_000715075.1. Classification (NCBI taxonomy): domain Eukaryota; kingdom Viridiplantae; phylum Streptophyta; class Magnoliopsida; order Solanales; family Solanaceae; genus Nicotiana; species Nicotiana tabacum. Next base: position 116,164,197 of record NC_134087.1, read on the forward strand.
TTGTGACTTAGTCCATCCCGTGTGACTGTTTAACTATGTATTTGATTGAAAACTATTTGCTATCATCATGTTTTTGGGATGAATGCCATATTTGGGCCTCGTGTAAATAGTTTCGGACCCCTAGGTGATTTTTACTACTATTCCTCACTGTTTTGACTTTATACTTATCAGTCATGCTATATTCTACTGTTTTCATAACTCAACCATATTTACTCTGTTTTGATATCTTAAATGATATTTTGAGCTAAGCATCATATTTTACCGTGCCTGAGTGGCTTTTAGAGATTTCTGACTAAGTAGGGCCGAGGGCCTGTGTTGTGAGGATACTTTTGGATCGGACAGCACGCCACAGCAGTGATATAATGATTCATGATTATGAGGCCGATGGCCTGATTTTTTACGCCACAAAGTGGCTTGTTATAAGGTCGAGTGCTTGTTTGATTATGCCACGAGATGGCTTGATATTGCGCTTGGGCGGTAAGGGGCCCCTCCCGGAGTTTGTACACCCCAGTGAGCGTGGGTACCCAGTGTGATATGTGATATAGCGAGGGGCTGATGCTGCTGACATTTTTGCCCGAGGGGCTGACTTATGCATCTATCTCTTCTTCCTATTTTCATTTACTCATTTGAACTATTAAAAGATGTTTAAAAAGGCTTTGCTGAACTAAGGTTCTTTCCATAAGTTTTCATTGATTTATTGTATTGTATTGGCTTTATACTGCCTCTTTGTAGCATTTTGTTGTATTTTACGTGTTTTCTTATCGCTCAGTTGCCTTTAATTTTATTACTTACTAAGTTGGCATACTCACATTACTCCCTGCACCCTGTGTGCATATTCAGGAGCCTTGAGTCCTGCTAGCGATGGCTGATAACTTCCAACTAACTATTCGGAGTTTACTAGGTAGCTGCTCAGCGTTCGCATCCCAGTATTTCTCCATCTTATCTTACTTTCCTTCATACTAGTTCTGTAATAGACTGTGTAGACTCTTTCATACTCTTAGACGGATATTTAGATACTCATGACTGGTGACACCCCGATATCGGGCTATGTTTATTTCCGCACTTGTTCTATTTCGCTTTATTTTGGGATTTATCACCTATTAATGTCTTAATTTGAAGTATTATAACTGTTAAAAATGGATTGGGAGTTTGTATCGGTTGGCCTTATTTCACGATAGGCGCCATCATGACCGGGTCTAGATTAGGGTCGTGACATATCACAACTAATCACATAAGGTAAGAAAACTAATTAAGGTCGTAAATAAGAGAAACAATCAAGAATCAGCACATAAATTTTAGAGAGCAATTCAGTAAATCAGAAATTCGAAATAGTACCGATAAGGGGGGGGGGAGAATATAGGTTTCCACAAATATACAAATAGGCTAAAATGAAATTTCATAAACACATAGAAATCAGTCGAGAAGTCGAACCAGAAACTCTAATTGAGAACCAGGGTAAAAAGTCAAAAACAATGAATTTGACTAAGGGAGGCATGTGAATCAAACACAGAATGAAACATTGCACAAGTAACACGAAGAGCTCAGAATCGAAGCAAAATATATGAAAATTAGAGCTTTAGCATAAATCGATTAGGGTCCAAACTATTTTAGCAGAAATCAATCAACAATACTTAAGAACATACGATTAACATTCGAAAATAAGAAAAACTTTGAGAAGACGAGTTTCAGTAAACCCTAGTTTTAGAAAAAATAGGAAATCACTTGAAAAACCAGAAAACTTTAAAGAAAGCATGTGAAGTACGTTCAATCCGTCTTAGATCTGTACATATCTGAGAAGATCAAAGATAAAATTAGGTTTTTTTAGAAGTAAAACAGAGATGAGAACATAGACAGAGGATTCCATGGATTTAAGATGAGAATAAGAAGGATCTGACTCAACGGTGTAACCAAATGGCCTAAAACAGGCGAGAAAGCCCAAAGGTGTAAACAAACGTACCTAGATCCCTTGAGAATCTCCTCAAGAATCTAGTAGATGGAGATACCATAGCATAGAGGAGGCCATTAGAAGCCTGAGGTGGTGAAGAACCACCATAGGAGGGGATTAGGTAAGTGACGGCGAGGGTGACTTATGGTTAGAGTTAGAGAGCATTTGAGAGACTAGGGAATGAACGGGCGGCAGAAATGAGAGATAATGACAGGGTTTAGGGTGTCGTTTGGTTTAATTATGGTAGGAAATATCCTGACCGTTGATCAAAAGTGATCAACGGCTAGAATTGGCCAAGGGGTTTGGGTCGGGTGAATACATATTGGGCCTAAGGGATTTTGGGCTGGTTTTTTGGTTTAATATAAGGGGGTTTTGGGCTGGTATAAAAAAAAGTTACGATTGAAATATAAGAGGCTATTTGTTAAACACCTCAAACAATCAATTAAAAATAATCTGTAAAATAATTACTAATTATAAAAAATGAATTTCATGCATAGAAATGTTTTAAAAATAGTTATTTAGTATTTAAAAATGCAAATAACTAATTTCTAGTGAAATAATACAAAATGTACGCATGGACTATAATTGCAAAGTTATTGCAATTATAGTCAAAAGGTGCCAATTTGGATATTTATGAAATAATTTGGACTCAATAAGACGTAATAGTAATATTAAATGAAGACATGTTCTAAATTCATTTGCGATGCAATTTTACAATTATTTATATGAAAACAATATTGAAATAAATTAATTTAAGGATGTCAAAGTTATGGGAAAATACTCATTGATGCTAATGAATAGTTTTAAAAGTATATATATGCATTTCAAAAATATTATGGGGAATAAGTGGGTATCAACAAACGATGACTTAAGTTAAACTTAACCATTTTAAGCCACTATTAAGGAACTAAGTGTTCCGATTTCGACCCGAACCCTTCCAAACCCGAACTAACCATCTTCGAAAGTCATAAAATAATAAAAGAACATACAGGTCTATGGAAAGAAGTACCCACATTTGTTTTTATAGCCATGTCATAGCTTTTTATGCATTTGGTCTCTATGAACTCTTATCTTTTGATTTGATATATGTAAAACTGTTCTGTCTTGGTTATGTGTTGCCTATGCGGCCATGGTTGGTGTCGTACAAGTTATGTTGTGTCTATGGATGTTTCTAGGGCTCTCTAACAGGTGAATATGCCTAGTTACAATGGAAACTCTGGCGAAATTTTTGGAAATTTAGGGAGTTAGCCAAATTTGGGGCTATGGATATGTTTCATGTTGTGAAAAGCTGAGGTTGCATAAAAATTTCTAATAAGTGAACCTTGATTCTCATTTGAGGATGAATGATCTTAAGTGGGGGAGGATGTAAGGCACCATGAAAATTTCTACTCAAAAACCAAAAGCTCGTAGTGCCAAGTTAGGTATATGTGTTAGAAAACGTTTAGGAACAATGTTTTCCAGAAAAGTGCATTTCTGCCGTCCATTATGCGATCGCAGAATAGCTATGCGGCCAATTATGCGATCGCATAATCGATATGCGGGCCGCATAGTCATCGCATAATCCCCTTGGAATTTTTTTGAGGGGAAGTTCTGCGGTGCATTATGCGATCGTAGAACAGGTGTGCGGGCCGCATTTTTGTCGCATACCCAGGCAGTTTGTTCAGGTTTTTGGGGCCATTTTTGCGGTCCATTCTGCGGGCCGCATGTCCATTATGCGATCGCATATGCGATCGCAGATAGTGTCCGGGCTCCTACTTTCTAACTTTTAAAACCCGACTTCTTCCCATTAAAAACACCCCATTAGACCCCGTTTTATATATTCTTCTCCAAAAAGAGTGAGAGGGGGAAGTTCTAGAGAGAGAAGGTGATATTCATCAAATCCCCACTCAATTCTTGCCTAAACCTTTGAAGATTATCAAATAAAATTTGCTAGGCCTTCACCCCAAGAGGTAAGAACTTGCGCCCTAACCTTTGGTTTTGAAATTGACACTAGAATGATTAATTAGCTTGGATTTTCTTGCATTTATAAAAGGTAATAGGGCATGGGGAGGTTGTGAACTAAAAAGATATCAATTGGGGTGTAAAATGATAGAAATCCCTCACAAAAGGGTCCTAAAATCACTGTGCATACTTAGTCCTTGATAATTTACTTAAATGAGCTAGAATCTTATTCATGTCTCTAATTCTTGATTCAAATTGTAATTTTCATAAAATAAATCAAAGTTGCTAGGAAATTGCGGAATTTATTATAAGGATTTAAGGAAAGCTCTATTGAGGTATGTACGACTAAAACCTTCTCCTCTTAGAAATAGCCTCCATGGTGCCCGTGCAAATGTTGTAAGTCCAAAATTTGATTGAGGTAGTACTGGTTATGTCAAATGAATTGATGTTGTGAAAATGTATGTGGAAGGTATTTCTCCATGTGTTTAATGTGTTATTCTTTATAAATTGAGGATGTGTGGAGAATATGAGTTATGTGCTAAATACCTAAATGTTAAGTCAAGGTTACATTGTGATTAATATGCCGAACTAGATGAATTCCTCTCTATGCTTATAACTTAAATTACTTTTGTATGTGCCTTTGATCTTAAATGGTAAGGTTAATGTTGAAAATGGGAATAATGGGAATTGTGAGCTATGGAATGTGGTAATTGTGGCCCCAAGTGCCGATGAACTAATACATGTGAAACCAAAGATTGAAGTGAGATGATTAAAGAAAAAGGGTAACGTCTTGGTGAGACGGCTTAGGTGATCGGGCCATGATCGGACGCCATGTTATACACACATGGTAGTAATGTATTGATAATTGAAATTGGAAAATGAGAATGAAATAAGGGAAATGTCTTGGTAAGACGACTTAGCTGATCGGGCTGTTGTCGGACTCCGCTCAAGGAAGAGGTGGTATTGTGGATAATGATGCAACAATATGGGATGCCCCAACCTAAAATTTCAGAAACTATATGAAAACTATGTGAACCTTTTATATTGCTGATGTGGTATTTGTTTGAAGCTTTGTAGTCCTTATGATTTCTTTTTACTCTTGTATAGTTGTTCATTCTAACCAGATGGTGTTTAGTTATACATACTAGTACTATTCTATGGTACGAACGTCCCTTTTGCCATGGGCGCTACATTTTTGAATGAATGTGGGTGGCGCCATAGCAGACAGTGCCGATCGCACGTAGTGGAGTATCCTCCTCTCAGAGTCTTGGTGAGCCCCCTTTCTCCTCCAAGGGGTTATGTTGTACATCTTTTGTTGTAAACTTCCACTTTTGAGGTATAGTCGGGGCTTTGTTGCCAGCATTGTCATAATTGTCTTGTATCCTTAGAGGCTCCGTAGACGTTTGTGTGGGTTGTGTTCGGATGTCAGATGGGACAATGCACTGTATAGTAATTCTAAACTCTATTTCTTCTAAACTGTAACTGTATGAAATCTTTAAAAAAAACTTAACCACTACTTAAGGTTCGTGATATGAAAATGAATTAACATTGTTGAATGTACGATTTTGCTATTGTCTAAATAAACGAAAACATGGTTTCTTAATCATATTGAGCTGGGTAGAAATTGTTAAAAAGGCTTGATTAGTTGGGTTCACTCGATTGAGCACCGCTCGCGCCTCCCGAGTTCGAGGCATGACAAGAACCATAGCTGGAGTGTCGAATAGGTATGGTTTTTTGCTCCGCATGTCCTCCTCGGTCTCCCAAGTCACCTCCTCGACTGGTTGACCCCTCTAGTGAACCTTTACTGTAGAAATCTTCTTGGACCACAACTAGAGAACCTGCCTATCAACCTCCTCGTAACCTAGGCTCTCATCTAGCTGAACCGTGTTGTAGTCTAAAACATGCGACATGTTGTGACGACCCGGCCGGTCGTCTTAAGAATTTACACCCCGATCCCCTATTAACTTCTTTCCCCATGTTTATTTCTTCTATTTTGATTTGCCGGGATGTTCGGCTTTGAGTTTCAGAAAGTTTTGGGACATTTAGTCCCTAAATGAGAGGTTAAGTGTTGGAAAATTGACCATAGTTGGAACAGTATAAAGACGGCCTCGGAATGGAAATCTGATGGTTCAATTAGCTCCATTGGGTGATTTCGGGCTTAGGGGCGTGTTCGGATTGTGTTTTGGAGGTCCGTAGCTAATTTAGGCTTGAAATGCCGAAAGGTCGACTTTTGAAGTTTCCGGTTCGATAGTGAGATTTTGATCCGAGTATCGAAATGGAATTAGGGAAGTTGGAGTATCTCTGTAGTGTTGGATGTGACGTGTGTGCAAAATTTCAAGTCATTCGAACGAGGTTTAATAGACTTTTTTATCGAAAGCGTATTTCTAGAGTTTTGAAGTTCTTAGGCTTGAATCCATGTTGATTCGTCGCTTCAATGTTGTTTTAGGTGTTTTAAGGATTGGTACAAGTTCGGACAGTGTTATTAGACTTGATGGTGCTTTTGGTTGATGTCCTGGGGGCCTCAGGATGATTTCGGATGGTTGACGGAATGATTTTGGAGTTGCAGTTTCAGCTGCTAGTTTTCTGTCATAACCGCACTTACGAGTGTGGGACCGCAGGTGCGGCACCGCAGAAGCGGAAATGAGGAAGGGGGCCAGGAACCACAGAAACGGCATAAGGAACTGCACTTGCGTGACTGTAGATGCAGAATTTGGGTCGCAGGTGCGAGATGGAGTTTTTAAGTGAGAACTGCAGAAGTGGTTCCCCGACCGCAGAAGCGGTATCGCAGATGCTATTGTTTGACCGCAGATGTGATAATAGCTAGGTAGAAATATGAAATTTCGAGGGTTTGGTTTCAAAAGTTAGAAATTCGATTTGGAGCTCAGGAGAGGGCGATTTTGAGAAGAAATTGAAGAGGAGATCATTTGGTAACGATTCTTTAACCCTTTCTAGTTATATTCCATCAATCTATAGTTAGCTTCATCATTTAATTTTGGATTGGAGATGAAAATTGGGAAAACTTGGAAGAAAGTTCTTAGTCCTAAAATTCGACTTTTGATTCGGAATTTGACCTTAGATTTGGATAATTTTGGTATGCATGAACTCGTGAGAGTACAAAGATTCTGAAAATATCAATTTTACCCGATTCCGAGATGTGGGCCAAAGGGGCATTTTGGCCATTTTACCTAATTTCACGTATTAGCTTAGAATTTCTTTGTAGAATCGTTTACTTGAAATGTTATTTACGTTATGAAATTGAATTAAATAGATTCGGGTCATTTGGAGTCGAGTATTCGTGGCAAGAGCGTGGTTTCAGATTGAATTGAGGTGGTTTGAGGTAAGTGGCTTGTCTGACCTTGTGTGGGGTCTTTCCACTTAGGATTGGTATTGTGATAATTGAAATGTCTTGTACGTGAGGTGACGAGTGCGTACTTGTGCTAATTATTGAAAAATTCGATTTTCATTAAGTAACTTTAATTGTGCTTTCTCTTTTTATTTATTCTACTTGCACTTTTAAACCTGATATTCGTTAGAGAAGCATGTCTAATTTACTTAATTGCTTTATTGACTTAACTGCCTTATTTGTATTACGTGAAGCATGCTAGGTTAGAATTGTGTGTGTTACCTTATTATGAAGTTGAGTTTATTTGAGTATTCCCTATGCCATTATTGTGTGTTTTACCTTGGGACTACAGGACGACATCCTGGGAGATCCCCTGTGCGCATTTACGATTTGAGCTGGAGTGCGGGATACTGAGAGATCCCCAACACGTATATTGAGGATACCAAGAGATCCTCGGGATACCACGAGATCCCTAGCATATATTGAGGATACCGAGATATCATCGGGATACAAGGAGATCCCTATCATACATTGAAGATACCAAGAGATCCTCGGTATACCACGAGATCCATAGCATATATTGAGGATACCGAGAGATCATCGGGATACCAGAGAACCCTATCATACATTGAGGATACCAAGATATCCTCGGGATACCACGAGATCCCTAGCATATATTGTGGATACCAAGAGATCCTTGGGATACCAAGAGATCCCTAGCATACATTGAGGATACCGAGGGATCCTCGGGATACCAAAAGATCCCTGGCATATATTGAGGGTACTAAGAGATCCTCGGGATACTGAGAAATTCCTGGTTATTTCCTTGTGATTGGTTTGCCTCTGTTCAGTTATTGAATTCCTTATTTTCCTGTATTAAATTCGTATTGTTAGCTTTCAACTGTACTGCTTATCTAATATTGTCATAACTTATATTTTTATTTTATCTCAGTAGGGCCCTGACCTTCCTCGTCACTACCTGACCGAGGTTAGTCTTGGCACTTAATGAGTACCGTTGTGGTGTACTCATGCCCTTCTTACGCATGTTTTTCATGTGCAGATCCAGGTACTTTCACTCTGTCTTATCATCTTTGAGGCGAGGCGCTTCTGTAGAGCCTTCGAGGTATATCTGTCGCGTCCGCAGACCGAGGAGTCCATTTCTATCTTTCTGTAATAGCATAGCCCTTCAGTATTCCACTTTGTTAGACATTTCTAGAGTTAGAGCTTCTTATGTATCTCTTAGCTTGTGATTCATGGGTTTTTGGGTTTTGGGAAAGTGTATTGGTTTTAAGAGTTAATATTGTGTATGCTGAGTGGCACTTTTAAACGCAGTTTTATTACTCTATTTCTGTTTTTAATTGTTTTTTCCGCAAATTTAGTTTATATTCCGCATCTTAGGCTTACCTAGTTGTAGAGACTAGGTGTCGTCATGATGGTTCACAGAGGGAGAACTGGGATCGTGACACACGTCGGCTTGATACTTCCGGTGCATAGACATGTGGAAAACCATATGAACTCCTGATAGACTAGGAGGCAAAGCAAGCACATAAGCAACCTCCCAACTTGCCTCAACACCTCAAATGGACCTATAAACCTTGGGCTAAACTTGCCCTTCCTCCCAAACCTCATGATTTCCTTCATCGGCGAGACTTTCGAGAGAACCTTCTCGCCCACCATAAATGATAAATCACACACCTTCTGATCCGAGAAACTCTTCTGTCTGGACTGTGCTGTGCGAATTTGCTCTCGTATCAAATTCACTTTCTCCAAGGCATCCTTCACTAAATAAGTACCATATAACCTAGCCTCGCCGAGCTCAAACCATCCGATGGATGAACGACATCTCCAACCATACAAAGTGTCACGAACCAAATCGATGGGCCGTGACGGGCACCTGGTACCTTACTCAACCGAGTACCAACATAACGTATCTTTTTATGTCATACTATCATAGATAACTGAGCCGGAGAGGCTGCCGTAAAATAAGTAGAATACAACAGGTAATGCCAACTTATACATAAGACATATGATCATCTAAGACCAAAATAACCACTTGAACACTGAACATACGCCGACAAGGCCATACAATCTTCTACGTACATGACATCTATCTACAAGCCTCTAAGAATACATAATTTTTATAAAGGTCGGGATAGAGTCCTGTCATACCAAACAATACACATCTAACTCATACTAACCAAACAAGCAATTCCGAAGCAAATGGAGCGCACCAACATTTTCCGCTGAGCTGATAGCCTACTCGGAGGGCTCTCGACCTGTCTATCAGGACCTGCAGGCATGAAACGCAGCGTCCCCAAACAAAAAATGACATTAGTACAAATAATGTACTGAGTATGTAAGACACAAAAATAAGTGCATAACTGACATGGAGGAAATATAGAGTAAATGACTCCACCTGTAAGTGTGAATAACTTTGTGAATCATGAAATAATTATAGTATCATGCATATGGGTATGAATGTCATGTCATGCATAGGTACATGTTTCGTAACATAATAAGCCTCTAAGGGAATCCCATCATATCATCTCGACCCCTATGTATATCTTTTTTCTAAATTAGTTATGCGAGTTGTCTTAATTGTTATGCCCCGTAATATTCCCATATACATATATATACATACATATATACGCGTATATAATGACATCTGATCATGGGTCAATGTACATAAATGTAATGCATGAAAAGTACGTTAATAAAATCTTTCGGGATGTCAAAAGACCATTTTGCCGTTGAGTAATATCATAAAGTAAACTCTTTTCAACTTTTGTATATTTCTGAGACCCATGAACAAATGATAGAATAATATGATACATGGGGAATCAATAATATAGGCATCGCTAATATTTCTATGGAAATTGTGCATTTGCATGTTTCATTTGTATCGTATGGATCATGCCAAAAGAAAGAAGGAATAGCCTTAACATACTTGGATCGATTTCGTTAATAATTCCTCTAACACACGTCTCTTGCGGACGAACACGTAACAACGAGATCGGAATAGGGAATAATTCGTATGAATTGCTCGACGTAATAATGTTGCTTACCACAAAATCATCTTGATGAAAGTTTTTCTCAAGAAACATAACGTTATTTTCATGAAATACTTGCTGGAAGCTCTTTAGCAATTCATTTTAAGCTTAAAAAAGGTAACGTTTCTTTAGCTATTCATTTTGAGCAATTCCTTTTGAACTAAAGAATGTTATCTTTCTTTTTAGGTGGGCCCTATTTAGGATGACTAAGCCACTCCAAAGTATGACATTTAGGCAAGACTTTTAGAGTCATCTTCAATTAAAAGGGATGGCTGCCACGTTCTTGGCTTTTTAGGCTTATCTTAAAGACTTGATTATTTACTATTATCTTATTTAACTAATTAACCCCCCATTAACCAATAATCAATCAATTATCCATATAATTAAGAATAATCTCAACATACATAACATACTACTCACTTTTAACTTACCTTATACACATTAGTATGATAGTCATGTAGTACCTTGTATGGCACTAGCCCATAAATACCGGTTATTGTAGCTCGGGCCGTATTTTATCCCATATTGTCAAACTTTGACGAAATTCATTTTCTTTGATTTACTTACCCTCTCAACCTTCACGAATTTACTTAACACTTGTTTGAAATAACATAATACTTATAATCCCAAAGTAATCTCATTCCCGAACATAAGTCGATTAACTTACGACGAAACTTTAACGTACAAAAATACGGGATGTATTATATCATTTCTGAGCTTTCATTAATTTCTTTATGGCGTGCTTTTACGTATGAAAACATGGGGTGTAACATCATTCCCCCATTTGGAATATTCGTCCTCGAATGTTGACTGATGCACTTATCATTTTCATGACTTATGTATTCTGAATACTTTAGTACTCTCATTGCTTCATTCTTCGGCTTTTCGGGTTTCTCAACATCCTCGCTCTACTAGGGACGAGAGTCACACTAAGGTAATATTTATCCCTTCCAGGCTTTCATTTCCTATCTTCGGAATTTTTTTTATCGCGCTAGTATTCTCATCTAATTGTAATATTTTAGAGCACACCAACTGGGTGTCTCACAAGGATATCTATTAGCACATTTGCCATATCCTTAGGCAATGTCAACTAACACAAGCAATCTATTTACCAATTTGGGTTACCCTAACCCTAGCCGGATCTTGATATCCCATCCTTCTCTTAGTATACCTGTTAGCCCTCACCGGACATAACTGAAATGAGTGTGACCGATTGTGCATACCTCGGTTATTGTTGAATATAACTCAAAAAAAAACTTATGTTCCTCTTCCTGAATTATAAACACTGTTAACCTTTATTAATTGGGTGCCTAGTACCCTTCTTTATCTTGCTTCTTTTGCTTGTTGAAACTTGTATTTATCTTCTTAATCTCTCATTATCTTTCACTATAAAAATGGATAGGCATTCTTGCCTTAAGGCTTCTTATCATGAAGCTTGCACCTTTTAGTATACCCATGATCTGCTAGAGACCTCACATTTACTTATCGTATACATCGTACAAAAATCTAATTCCTCTAAATCAGCTCTTCCACAACTGTCTCACTTTCCAACCTTCTTTCCTAATGTAGGTATCGACTTATTATTAATAAAATAGAATTTTAGAATTCGAATTCTTATAAGTGAGATCTACCACACGATCTACAGTAAGAAAAAAGAGTGACAATACTAAATAACCTGTAGCCTCCTGCTTATAAGTGTGGTGCATGACACACCTATAAACAAGTCTCTACTAGACACAACTTGTAGACTTCCTAGGATAGAACTGCTCTGATACCACTTTTGTCACAATCCAAACCAATGGGCCGCGACGGGTACCCGGTACCTTACTCAAATGAGTACCAAAATGACATGTCTTTTCATGTCATACTCTAATAAATAACTGAGTCATTGAGGCTACCGTGAAATAGGTAGAATACAACAAGTAATGCCAACTTATACATAATACATATGGGACTTTAAGACCAAAATAACCACTTGAACACTAAACATAAGCCAACAAGGCCATACAATCTTTTACGTACATGACATCTGTCTACAAACCTCTAAGAATACATAATTTTCATAAAGGTCGGGACAGAGTCCCGCCATACCAAACAATACATATCTAACTCATACTCACCAAACAAGCAACTCCGAAGCAAATGTAGCGTACCAACATTTTCTGCTGAGCTGATAGCCTACTTCAAGGGCTCTTGACCTGTCTACCAGGACCTGCGGGCATTAAACGCAGCGTCCCCAAGCAAAAATGGACGTCAATACGAATAATGTACTGAGTATGTAAGGCACATATATAAGTGCATAATAGACATGGTGGAAATATAGATTAAATGACTCCACCTGTAAGTCTGAATAACTTTGTGAATGATGAAATAATTATAGTATCATACATATGCGTATGAATGTCATGTCGTGCATAGGTACATATTTTATAACATCATCAGCCTCTGAGGCATCTCATCGTATCATCTTGGCTATTGTGGGCAAAATCATAAATGTATATCAGCTAATCTGGTGGTGGTGCGTACATAACGCCATGACCTTTCCCATATCCCATATACATACATATATACGTGTATATAATGCCATCTCGCCATAGGTCAATGTACATGAATGCAATGCGTGAAAATTAGGTTAATAAAATCTTTCAGAATGTCAAAAGACTATTTTGCATTTGAGTAATATCATAAAGTAAACTCTTTTTAACTTTCGTATTTTTCTGAGACCCATGAACAGATGATAGAATAATATGACACATGCGGAATCAAGAATATAGGCATCTCTAATATTTCTATGAATAGAGTCATGTAGGGAAATTGTGCATTTGCGCGTTTCATTTTTATCGTATGGATCATGCCAAAAGAAAGAAGGAACAGCCTTAACATACCTGGATCAATTTAGTTGATAATTCCTCTAACACATGTCTCTTGCGAATAAACATGTAATGGCGAGATCGGAATAGGGAACAATTCTTTTGAATTGCTCGACGTAATAATGTTGCTTACTACAAAATCATCTTAATGAAAGTTTTTCTCAAGAGACATAATGTTATTTTCATAGAATACTTGTTGGAAGCTCTTTAGCAATTCATTTTAAGCTTAAGAGAGGTAACGTTTCTTTAGCTATAAATTTTGAGCGATTCCTTTTAAACTAAAGAATGTTATCTTTGTTTTTAGGTGGGACCTACTTAGGATGACTAAGCCACTCCAAAGTGTGACATTTAGGCAAGACTTTAAGAGTCATCTTCAATTAAAAGGGATGGCTGCCACGTTCTTTGCCTTTTTAGGCTTATCTTAAAGACTTGATTATTTACTATTATCTTATTTAACTAATTAATCCCTTATTAACCAATAATCAACCAATTAGCCATATTGTTTAGAATTATCTCAACTTACTTAAAATACTACTCACTTTTAACATACCTTATACACCTTAGTATCATAGTCATGTAGTACCTTGTATGACACTAGCCCATAAATACCGGTTATTGTAGCTCAGACCGTATTTTATCCCATAATGTCAAACTTTGACGAAATTTATTTTCTTCGATTTGCTTACCCTCTCACCTTCAAGAATTTACTTAATACTTATTTGAAATAGCATAATACTTATAATCCCAAAGTAATCTCATTCCTAAACTTACGTTAATTAACTTACGACAAAACTTTAACGTACGAAAATACGGGATGTATTATCTTATTTCCGAGATTTCATTAATTTTCTTATGTCGTACTTTTACGTACGAAAACATGGGGTGTAACGTCATTCCCCCTTTAGAACATTCGTCCTCGAATGTTGACTGATGCACTTATCATTTTCATGACTTATGTATTTCAAATACTTTAGTACTCTCTTTTCTTCATTCATCTGCTTTTCGCGTTGCTCAATGTCCCCACTCTACTAGGGACGAGAGTCATACTAAGGTAATATTTATCCCTTCCAGGCTTTCAGTGCCTATCTTCGAACTTTTTTTTATCGCACTAGTATTCTCATCTAATTGTAATATTTTACGGTACACCATCTGGGTGTTTGACAAGGAGATCTATTAGTACATTTGGCATATCTTTCGGCAATGTCAACTAACACAAGCAATCCATTTACCAATTTGGGTTACCCTAACCATAGCCAGATCTTGATATCTCGTCCTTCTCTTATTATACCTGTTAGCCCCCACATGGCATAACTAAAATGTGTGTGACCAATTGTACATACCTCTATTACTTTAGAATATAAATCAAAACAAAGACTTATGTTCCTCTACATTATAAGCACGACAAACCTTCATTAACTAGGCGCCTAGTACCCTTCTTCATCTTTCTTCTTTTGGTTGTTGAAACTTGTATTTATCTTCTTAATCTCTCATTATCTTTCACCATAAAGATAAATAGGCATTCTTGCCTTAAGGCTTATTATCAGGAAGCTTACACCTTTCAGTACACCCATGATCTGCTAAAGACCTCACATTTACTTATCGTATGCATCATAAAAAAATTGAATTCCTCTAACCCAGCTCTTCCACAGCTATCTCTCTTTCGAACCTTCTTTCCCGATGTAGGCATCGTCTTATTACGAATAAAATAGAATTTCGGAATTTGAATTCTTATAAGTGAGGTCTACCACACAATCTAGACTAAGAAGAAAGAGTAACAATCCTAAATGCCCTGTAGCCTCCTACTTATAAGTGTGGTGCATGACACACCCATAAACAAGACTCTACTAGACACTACTTGTAGACTTCCTAGGACAGAACTGCTCTGATACCACTTTTGTCACGACCCAAACCGATGGGGCACGACGGGCACCTGGTACCTTACTCAACCGAATACAAACATAACATATCTTTTCATGTCATATTATCATAGATAACTATGTCGGACAGGCTGTCTTGAAATAGGTAGAATATAACAGGTAATGCCAACTTATACTTAAGACATATGGGCCTCTAAGAACAAAATAACCACTTGAACACTAAACATAGGCCGACAAGGGCATACAACCTTTTACGCACATGACATCGGTGTACAAGCCTCTAAGTATATATAATTTACATAAAGGTTGGGACAGAGTCCCGCTATACCAAACAATACACATCTAACTCAGAGTAACCAAACAAGCAACTCTGAAGCAAATGGAGCGCACCAACATTTTCCACTAAGCTGATAGCCTACTTGGAGGGCTCTCGACCTGTCTATCGGGACATGCGGGAATGAAACGCAATATCCCCAGGTAAAAAGGGACGTCAGTACAAATAATGTACTGAGTACATAAGGCACATAAATAAGTGCATAACAGACATATAGGAAATATAGAGTAAATGACTCCACCTATAAGTTTAAATAAATTTTTGAATCATGAAATAATTATAGTATCATGAATATGCGTATGAATGTCATGTCGTGTATAGGTACATATTTCATAACATCATCAGACCTCTGAGGGAATAACATCATATCATATTGGCCACTGTGGGCAAAATCATCAGTGTATACCAGCTAATCAGGTGGTGGTGCATACATAACGCCATGACCTTTCCCATATCCCATATACATATATATACATACATATATACGTGTATATAATAACATCTCGTCATAGGTCAATGTACATGAATGCAATGCATGGAAAGTACGTTAATAAAATCTTCGGAATGTCAAATGACCATTTTGCCTTTGAGTAATATCATAATATAAACTCGTTTCAAATTTCGTATTTTTCTGAGACCCATGAACATATGATAGAATAATATGACACACGGGGAATCAAGAATATAGGCAGCTCTAATATTTCTATGAATAGAGTCATGTATGAAAATTGTGCATTTGCACGTTTCATTTGTATCGTATGGATCATGCCAAAAGAAAAAAGGAATAGTCTTAACATACCTGGATCGATTTCGTTGATTATTCCTCTAATAGACGTCTCTTGTGAATAAACAATAACGGCGAGATCATAATAGGAACAATTCGTATGAATTGCTCGACATAATAATGTTGATTACTAAAAAAACATCTTGATGAAACTTTTTCTCAAGAGAGATAACCTTATTTCCATGAAATACTTGCTGGAAGCTCTTTAGCAATTCATTTTAAGCTTAAGAGAGGTAATGTTTCTTTAACTATTAATTTTGAGCAATTCCTTTTCAACTAAAGAATGTTATCTTTGTCTTTAGGTGGGACCTACTTAGGATGACTAAGCCACTCCAAAGTGTGACATTTAGGCAAGACTTTAAGAGTCATCTTCAATTAAAAGGGATGGCTGCCACGTTCTTGGCCTTTTTAGGCTTATCTTAAAGGCTTGATTATTTACTATTATCTTATTTAACTAACTAATCTCTTATTAACCAATAATCAACCAATTACCCATATAGTTAAGAATTATCTCAACTTACTTAAAATACTACTCACTTTTAACATACCTTATACACCTTAGTATCATAGTCATGTAGTACCTTGTATGGCACTAGCCCATAAATACCGGTTATTGTAGCTCAGACCGTATTTTATCCCATAATGTCAAACTTTGACGAAATTTATTTTCTTTGATTTGCTTACCCTCTCACCTTCAAGAATTTACTTAATACTTATTTGAAATAGCATAATACTTATAATCCCAAAGTAATCTCATTCCTGAAATTACGTCAATTAACTTACGACAAAACTTTAACGTACGAAAATACGGGATGTATTATCTCATTTCCGAGCTTTCATTAATTTCCTTATGTCGTAGTTTTACATATGAAAATATGGGGTGTAACGTCATTCCCCCTTTAGAAAATTCGTCCTCGAATGTTGACTGATGCACTTATCATTTTCATGACTTATGTATTCCAAATACTTTAGTTCTCTCTTTTCTTCATTCATCTGCTTTTTGCGTTGCTCAATGTCCCCTCTCTACTAGGGACGAGAGTCACACTAAGGTAATATTTATTCCTTCTAGGCTTTCAATGCCTATCTTCGAAATTTTTTTTATCGCACTAGTATTCTCATCTAATTGTAATATTTTACGGTACACCATCTGGGTGTCTGACAGGGAGATCTATTAGCACATTTGACATATCCTTCGGCAGTGTCAACTAACACAAGCAATCCATTTACCAATTTGGGTTACCCTAACCATATCCAGATCTTGATATCTCGTCCTTCTCTTATTATACCTGTTAGCCCCCACATGGTATAACTAAAATGGGTGTGACCAATTGTTCATACCTCTGTTACTTTTGAATATAAATCAAAACAAAAACTTATGTTCCTCTACATTATAAGCACGACTAACCTTCATTGACTGGGCACCTAGTACCCTTCTTCATCTTGCTTCTTTTGCTTGTTGAAACTTGTATTTATCTTCTTAATCTCTCATTATCTTACACCATAAATATGGATAGGCATTCTTGCCTTAAGGCTTCTTATTAGGAAGCTTACATCTTTCAGTACACCCATGATCTGCTAAAGACATCACATTTACTTATCGTATGCATCATAAAAAAATTGAATTCCTCTGACCCAGCTCTTCCACAACTATCTCTCTTTCGAACCTTCTTTCCCGATGTAGGCATCATTTTATTACGAATAAAATAGAATTTCGGAATTTGAATTCTTATAAGTGAGCTTTACCACACAATCTAGACTAAGAAGAAAGTGTGACAATCCTAAATTCCCTGTAGCCTCCTACTTATAAGTGTGGTGCATGACACACCCATAAACAAGACTCTACTAGATACTACTTGTAGACTTCATAGAACAGAACTGCTCTGATACCACTTTTGTCACGACCCAAACCGATGGGCCACGACGGGCACCTGGTACCTTACTCAACCGAATACCAACATAACATATCTTTTCATGTCATATTATCATAGATAACTAAGCCGGACAGGCTGTCTTGAAATAGGTAGAATATAACAGATAATGCCAACTTATACATAAGACATATAGGCCTCTAAGACCAAAATAACCACTTGAACACTAAACATAGGCCGACAAGGGCATACAACTTTTTACGTACATGATATCGGTGTACAAGACTCTAAGTATATATAATTTTCATAAAGGCCGGGACAGAGTCCCGCTATACCTAACAATACACATCTAACTTATAGTAACCAAACAAGCAACTCTGAAGCAAATGGAGCGCACCAACATTTTCCACTAAGCTGATAGCCTACTTGGAGGGCTCTCGACCTGTCTATCGGGACCTGCGGGCATGAAACGCAACATCCCCAGGCAAAAAGGGACATCAGTACAAATAATGTACTGAGTACGTAAGGCACATAAATAAGTGCATAACAGACTTGTAGGAAATATAGAGTAAATGACTCCACCTATAAGTTTGAATAAATTTGTGAATCATGAAATAATTATAGTACCATGCATATGCGTATGAATGTCATGTCGTGCATAGGTACATGTTTCATAACATCATCAGCCTCTGAAAGAATAACATCATATCATATTGGCCACTGTGGGCAAAATCATCAGTGTATACCAGCTAATCAGGTGGTGGTGCATACATAACGCCATGACCTTTCCCATATCCCATATACATATATATACATACATATATACGTGTATATAATAACATCTCGTCATAGGTCAATGTACATGAATGCAATGCATGAAAAGTACGTTAATAAAATCTTCGGAATGTCAAATGACCATTTTGCCTTTGAGTAATATCATAATATAAACTCGTTTCAAATTTCGTATTTTTCTGAGACCCATGAACATATGATAGAATAATATGATACATGGGGAATCAAGAATATAGGCATCTCTAATATTTCTATGAATAGAGTCAAGTATGGAAATTGTGCATTTGCACGTTTCATTTGTATCGTATGGATCATGCCAAAAGAAAGAAGGAATAGCCTTAACATACCTGGATCGATTTCGTTGATTATTTCTCTAATAGATGTTTCTTGTGAATAAACAAGTAACGGCGAGATCAAAATAGGAACAATTCGTATGAATTTCTCGACTTAATAATGTTGATTACTAAAAAAACATCTTGATGAAACTTTTTCTCAAGAGAGATAACCTTATTTCCATGAAATACTCGCTGGAAGCTCTTTAGCAATTCATTTTAAGCTTAAGAGAGGTAATGTTTCTTTAACTATTAATTTTGAGCAATTCCTTTTCAACTAAAGAATGTTATCTTTGTCGTTAGGTGGGCCCTACTTAGGATGACTAAGCCACTCCAAAGGGTGATATTTAGGCAAGACTTTAAGAGTCATCTTCAATTAAAAGGGATGGCTGCCACGTTCTTGGCCTTTTTAGGCTTATCTTAAAGGCTTGATTATTTACTATTATCTTATTTAACTAATTAATCCTCCATTAACTAATAATTAACCAATTATTCATATAATTAAGATTTATCTCAACTAACTTAAAATACTACTCACTTTTAACATACCTTATACACCTTAGTATCATAGTCATGTAGTACCTTGTGTGACACTAGCCCATAAATACCGGTTATTGTAGCTAGGACCGTATCTTATCCCATAATGTCAAACTTCCACGAAATTAATTTTTTTCGATTTGTTTACCCTCTCACCTTTATGAACTTACTTAACCCTTGTTTGAAATAGCATAATAATTATAATCCCAAAGTAATATTAATCTCAAACTTACATCGATTAACTTACGACAAAACTTTAATGTACGAAAATACGGGATGCATTATCTCATTTCCTAGCTTTCATAAATTTCCTTATGGCGTACTTTTACGTACGAAAACATGGGGTGTAACACAAAGCCTCAAATGGGTCTATCTAATATGGTCTAATAACTATTGTTATAAGCAAACTCGGCCAAAGGCCAGAATCAATCTGTCATGACCCAAACCGATGGGCCGCGACAGGCACTCGGTGCCCTTACTCAACCGAGTACCAACGTAATGTATCTTTCTCATTACATCAACATGGGTAAATAGGCCAAAAGGGACGTATGAGGTAATAAGAATAAAAAATAAGAGAACACTCGATATAAAACGACCCAACTTTATATACTAACTTATACATATAACGTACGGGCCTATAAGGCAAAAATAATCACTGGCACCCTGAACAAAGGCCAACAAGGCCATGCAATCTTTTTAAATACATGAAATATGTATATAAGCCTCTAAGAGTACATAAAAGTCATAAGGCCGGACAGGGCCCCGACATACCAATCAATACATGTCTAAATCATACTAACCAAATAAGTAACTACAGAACAAATGGAGCGCACCAACATCTTCCGCTGAGCTGATAGCCTACATGGAGGACTCTCAACCTGACTATCGGGACCTACAGGCATGAAACACAGAGTCCCCAAACAAAAGGCACGTCAGTACAAATAACATACCGAGTATGTAAGGAATGTAAATCATAGAACAATAGGCATGTGAAAGATATGGAGTAAAAGACTCAACATGTATATCTGAATAGATTTGTGAATCATTTAATATTATAATCTTATGCATATGCATATAAATGTCATACCATGCATAGGTATATGCGTTCATAACATCATCAAGCCTCTGAGGGCATCCCATCATATCATCTCGGCCATTGTGGGCAAATCATCAACGTATACCAGCTGATCAGGTGGTGGTGCGTATATTTCCCATATCCCATATATATATATACACACACATATATATATACGCGTATATAATACCATTTGATCATGGGTCAATGTGCATGTATAAATATATGAAATGCATATGAAATACGTTAATAAAATCTCTCGATATGTCATAAGACCATTATGCCTCTAATTAATATCATGAAATAAACTTTGTCACTTTCTGGATGATGGCTACCAAAATATTTGATTTTTTTTTTGAATAAATACAACAATAATGAACAAGAGCATCCTCGAGAGCTTTTAAATAGGGTCATTTATGGAAGTTGTGCATTTGCTCGTTTTGTTTGTATCGTATGGATCATGCCAAAAGGAAAGAAGGGATAGCCTTGACGTACCTGAACCGATTCTCTTGACAATCCCTTTAACACTCGTTGATTACGAAAATACTTAACGACGGATTGAAATAGGGGAAAATCTGTATGATATTCTTGGAATAGATTGTACCGTACTGCATTAGAACACCGATTCACGCATGCTACATTTCATATGAATTTTTGAGCTTTATTTGTTTACTCTTTTTTGAAGAATTCATATAAACTCTTTTGGTTTTGAGATTCATCTGTAAGCTAGCATAAGTATAAGGATACGAGAAAGTCTCTAAATATTGGAGTTGTAGGCCCCATTCTTGTGAATGACTTGGCAACTTATTATTCTAAATATGCCACTCATATGTGAACTTTAAGAGTCACATTTTTTGACTTTGTGGGCTGCCACGTTATGGATTAAATCACTATCCAATAATTACCCACTTATGTTCTTAATTAGTTAGTTAATTTCCTATTAACCAATAATTATTCAATTTTTCCACACAATTAGAAATTATCTCAAATTAAATAAAGCGCTACTCACTTTTAACATACTTTGTACACCTTACTATTATGGTCATGTGGTATCTTATACGGAACTAGTGTACGCGGCGAAATTAGAAGGTCCAATTTCTTGCTATTAGTTCATTTCAGAAAAACACCTCGAGGGCTTGAGGGCACAAAGCTGTGACCGAGTTCCCTCCCTCGAAGCTCATCGATGTCCGACCTGAAGGGAATATCGATCGAGGCTATAAAAATGGGGAATTACCAAGGCACGCGGCTATGTGTGACAAAGCCGACCTGCCCAGAACCTGTATCAAGGTGTCCCGTCTAGCCGTCCCACCTCCATATATTTGTAATAATGTTTTTCGTACTATGTTGGGATTCCTCTCCTATATAAAGGGGGTTATTGTCATTTTGTAGGGGCTCCTGTTGCTCCAACTATTCTACACAAGATAAATAATAACTCTCTCTATCTTTTCTCTCTAACATATTCTCCCGATACTATCACTCTTACTTATAACTTCATACTTGTTCTTCATTTATTGCTCTTCATAGGCCATAAAGAGCCTCTAGCGATCATATTCTACCTATTAACCCTTTCCCGATTATCCCCGATAGCTCAAGCCCGAGCCCAAGCATCGACCTCGAGGCCCTTAATTCGTTAGTCCGAGGCCCGAATAGCTAAACCCCCCGGTTCGACTGTAACTCCATTTTAGCTAGCATTTCATCTTTTAACTTTACATTTCTAGCATCAACTACTTAACAACTAGCATAAAGATAGATCATGTATTTTTAGAGTACCATCAACAAATTTAATTGTTATTATCATTTTCATGGTAAATAGTTTGGCGCCCACCGTGGGGTTAAAAATAATAGTGATTATTTTCTTGCTGGTTTCGTTACACAACGCAAGTTATCTTTCACACTTTTTCTTATCCGAGATCTTCGATTTCAGGTCAAAATGTCTGGCTTAGTAAACAAAGTTGAGAACGACAACCTTGAAAACCACAGAGAAAACGGCGTGGCTGCTCTAATTGCTGGCGCGCCACCACAGAACCCTGATAACACACCTAGACTGAATCTATCGGACACGGGTTCGCAAGACGTACAGGAGGTCGACAAAACCTCACACACCGACGGGAGCATACAACATGGCGACCAATAGGATTCCCAAAAAACCCCAGCTCAGGAAGAACGGGAAGTTAGTCTTCATGTTATTTTTTAAATGTTGCAGGCACAACAGCTGGCTATCACTCAACTACAAAGCCACCCGAAGACTCCTAGTACAGTACCACCGAAAGCTACTCCCCTGGCCGAACAGGTACTGGAGAGATCGAGCAACAACGGATCGGTAGCCGATCCTGCTATAATCAATATGCTCGAGGACCTCACCAAAAGGATCGAGTCAGGCAAGAAATTGATAGCAGCCAACGACAAGAAGGTCGAAACCTAAGACTTCAGGGTCGACAAAATCTCGGGCGCACCCCCCGATCCTGAGAGGTATATATTCAAAAAAGTTTATACAACGGCCGTTCACAGAGGAAGCGGCTCCGAAATCCATTCCAAAGATGTTCAGAATGCCAGAACTCCCAAAATACAGTGGGACCTCAGATCCCAATTAACACATCACTACCTATACGTGCGCAGTGAAGGGCAACAACATAAGAGACGACGAGATCGAGTCCGTCTTACTTAAAAAGATTGGAGAAACACTCTCGAAGGGGGACATGATATGGTATCACAACCTAGCTCCAAACCCCATAGACTCATTTGTCATGCTAGCAAACTCTTCCATAAAGGCACACGCTGGTGCCATCAAAGTAGCAGCAAGGATGTCCGAAATATTCAAGATTAAGCAGAGGGAGAGAGAAATGCTACGAGAATTCGCATATCGCTTCCAAACGGGACGAATGGAACTGCCCCTAGTCTCAAACAACTGGGCAGTGCAGGCCTTCACTCGGGGGCTGAATGAACGAAGCTCAGTGGCCTCAAGGTGGCTAAAAGAGAATCTGATCGAGTATCCCACTGTAACCTGGTCGGACGTCCACAACCGGCATCGGTAAAAGATCATGGTCGAGGATGACCAACTGGGAGCCCCCTCGGGCTCAGTATATCCGATCAGACTCCTGGAGAAGGAGTCGAAATCGAACAAAGAGAGGTATTGGTCGTACCCCGAAGATAGGAGGAATGCCCCGAGATGCAACCGCCTCGCAATGATCGATTGGTGAACCAAGGACAGAACCCTCGGGGACTCATCAAAAGAGGCAGATTCGACGGGGACACAGGGCCAATGGGGGCACCTCGCCTATCATAATACAACTTCTGCGTCGATGTACCGGACATCATGTTTTCCATAAGCAAAATCAGGGACGCCAAATGGCCTAGGCCTATTCAGTCGGATCCTTCACAACTTAGTATGTGAACTTCATAAATACACACAGCCAAGGAGAACAAAGCAAATGAGCCATAACATGTTATCTACGTGATATTAGGAGGTGTCGACACTCCCCAAGAACCCGTGATGAGAAGGATAAAAATATCCATCACTAGAGACAAGTGAACTCGGGGATGAATACCCGAAGATGCCCTCGCATTCATCGAGGAGGACTCCAAAACCTCGTCCCAACCTCATAACGACGCCCCTAGTAACCTCTTTCCTCGTTAATTCATTTCGAATAAAACATCTGCTCATGGATCCAGGTAGCTCGACCAACGTTATCAGGTCGAGGGTAATAGAGCAGCTCGGACTGCTAGACCAAATCGTACCCGCCACTCGAGTTCTTAACGGATTCGACACGGCAATCGAAACAACGAAATGAGGGATCACTCTCCAGTCAGCGTGGCCGGCACGACCCAAAATGTCAAATTCCATTTCATCGAAGGAGACATGTGTCACGCCCCGAACCTAGGGAGGCGTAGCTAGCACCCGGTGCCGTAGTGGCCCAAGCGAACCACCCTATAGCTCATTCATTCCTTTTTATAACTATCATGGGCCAGCATGGCCATAACTCGTAATGTAAAATTGTAAGTGGGCGAATGTTATACCAATGAACCATCGTTCATAAAACCTGAATACATATGGGCTGTCAAGGCATCTCATATACTGTACATAGTAACCCTGTCTCTACAAAGCCTCTAAGATTATTTGACATAAATGGGACAGGGTACCGGCCTACCCATAAGTCTGTAGCAAAACTCTGACACGTGACTCATAGACTCAGCTGCACTCCGAATGAGATGGAGTCTTACCGATCCTTCGATGAATGACAATCTCATCTATGATGAAGGCTAGTCAAACTGATTATCTATTCCTATAGGCATGAATGCAGCGTCCCCAACAAAAGGACGCCAGTATGAATAATGTACTGAGTATGTAAGACATGTAAATAAGTATATAAAGGGCATGGAAGAAAACGTGGAGTAAATGACTCAGCCTGTAAATCTGGATGGCTCTGTAAATCAAAAATCATGAAATATCTTTAATGTCATGCACATGCATGTAAATGTCATGTAATTCATAGGTCTGTACGTATATAATATCATCAAGCCTCTGAGGGCATCCCATCATATCATTTCAACCACTATGGGCAACATCATCATCATATACTAGCTGATCAGGTGGTGGTGCGTATATAATACCGTAACCTTTTTCCCATATCCTATATACATATATTTACATATATACGCGTATATAAAGCCATCTGATGCCACTGTGGGCAAAATCATCAACGTATACCAGCTGATCAGGTGGTGGTGTGTATATAATATTGTAACCTTTTTCCATATCCCATATACATATATTTACATATATACGCGTATATAACACCATATGGGGCCACTGTGGGCAAAATAATCAATGTATACCAGCTGATAAGGTAGTGGTGCGTATATAACACCGTAACCTTTTTCCCATATCCCATATACATATATTTACATATATACGTGTATATAACGCCATATGATGCCACTGTGGTCAAAATAATCAACGTATACCAACTGATCAAGTGTGGTGCGTATATAACGCCGTAACTTTTTTCCATATCCCATATACATATATTTACATATATACGCGTATATAATGCCATCTGGTGCCACTGTGGGCAAAATCATCAACGTATAAAAGCTGATCAGGTGGTGGTGCGTATATAGCGCCATAACCTTTTCCCATATTCCATATACATATATACGCGTATATAATGCCATCTGGTGCCACTGTGGGCAAAATCATCAACGTATAAAAGCTGATCAGGTGGTGGTGCGTATATAGCGCCATAACCTTTTCCCATATTCCATATACATATATACGCGTATATAATGCCGTCTGAGTCATGGGTAAATGCACATGTAAATGAGCGCAATGCATGAGAATTACATTAATAAAACTTCTTGAAACGTCAAAAGACCATTATACCTCTGATTAATATCATTTTATTGGAATAAATAATATATACATCCTTAACCACTACGAGTAGAAACACTTATGAAATAACATTACGTTTACGTATCATTGCCTGGATCACGCCAAAAGAAGGAAGGATTAACCTTGACATACCTGAGTAGGGAAAAATTCATATGATATTCTTGAGACAAAATCTACACGGGTAAGGAGCGATCAGTTGATCTTGCACATAAGTCATATTCAACATTGTGAATCTCCAAAACACAATCCACATAAATTAGAACTATTCAAACAACAGAAGGCAATGGGAGTAGCCTCCTTGAACATAAGATAGGTGGTAAAAACTATTTCAGGGCAAAAGAGACTAGTACTAATTTCTGTATCTTTGGGAGAGGACTTATTACCAAACTATTTCAGACACACTCATAGTTCACATGCCAAATAGTAAGTAAAATAGATCAAGTTGCTCTTCATCACTTTGAGGAAGGACGAATCAGCATGCCAACAACAAAAAGGTTGGACTTAAGGCTGCCACATTACCTGATATTCCTTGTTTATTCTCATCTCTAGCCAGAAACAGAAGCTTCAAGCGCAATTTTCAAAAGAAACAGAAAAGACATTTCCCTCTATTCCCCTCTGAAACACGGTGTACATACATCTCCATCCTCCTTGATTGAACTCTTCTCTTTCATAGAAACTAACAGAATCAATGTTTCAGCATTTTCTTCTACCAACTAAGGAATCACAGTCATGACTTCTTTGGTCTAGATTATATAGATTGCCACTGATTATCCGAATAAAGTGATTGCAGGAAACAAATTGTCATTTAGGATTTATTTGCATTGTTACACTAATCGCTGGTAGTTATAAGCGTTCCAACCATCAATAACTAGGATCCGAGAACAAAACTTCGAAAAAGCCAACACTTAGCGAAGCTATAGAACTGGAGTGAACATAACTTAAGAAAGTTTCAAACTTAAAGAATTAATGTGCAAATGTAAAAATGGAGTAAAATTACAAATGATATTTATATAAAGAAGATTAATGGTAAATAAGGCAGTACTTGTATGACATTTGTCTAAAATGAAGAGTCATCACTTAGTGATGCAAGGCTGCCACGCGGGGGCTTAAAATTTATCCAAAATTGGATAATTACTAACTAATCTTGCACAAAAATAATTAATTAACCTAATTATCCACATAATTAAGAATTATCCTAACTTACTTAAAAATCTACTTATTTTTAATACACTTTATACACCTTACTAACAGGGTCACGTGGTACCATATGAAATTGATACATACCTTATTATTTTATTAAAATATCCATATTAATATATATATATATATATTTTCTTAACTTCTAATTTTCCTAATCTAATTTAAGGAGTAAAAAATTTCGTACGCTTAATTCTTAAAATAGTAAAAAAGATAACCTTCTTTTCTTGTGAGAAAATAATTTCTATCTTTACAATAAAGAAAATCTCATAAACTTTCTCATAGTATGTGTATAATTTACCATATCCGACAATAGTAATAATGGTAACTATCCAAAATTATACATATAAAACTTATACTAAAATACTCCACTTAAAAGAAAATACCACACTAACATAATATCTAACCGTATCAAGGTTGGTAAACTTACGGGCTCTTAATCCCTTCAAGCTTATATGGATTATTACGACTTATCATAATATTAAAGTATGAGATGTAACAACATGAAATACAACGCCTTATTCGGGCGACCAAGGATACACTGCATGGGAGCGGCGCCATCTACCCTCTGCCAAATGATGAAATTTCCGACAAAGGATGGGGTTAAAACCATCTACAGGGAACAACACGCGACAATGGAAGTGTTAGCAGTGTGTAACATAGCGCTGGCACCAATATCTCCACTCTCGAAAGAGCCAAAGGATAATCAAACTACGTCTTCGGCTAAGCCCGATTAAACACAGCAGAGGACCATACCGAGTCCTCGCTCCAAACAATAGGG
The DNA here is from genome assembly GCF_000715075.1 of Nicotiana tabacum. NCBI lineage: Eukaryota > Viridiplantae > Streptophyta > Magnoliopsida > Solanales > Solanaceae > Nicotiana > Nicotiana tabacum. The sequence continues at coordinate 116,192,312 of NC_134087.1, forward strand.
ACACATCAGACCTTGAAACATCGCTGGCGCATCCCACGATAAGGTAAGATCACCCCCTTTTTTCATTATTTTACACTAACCCATATGCAGGCGCTCGATCAGGGCAGTCGAAAGTGCTAACCCAACCCGAATATCTCAAGGCCTTAAAAGGCATCCGTTGCACTCTTTTCCTTAGGCCGAGCTTTTGTCCCAAAGAGGGTTTCACCGACAAGGTTTTTAACGAGGAAACATCCACGTGCTACCTAAGGAGGATCCAACAAACGTACAAGGCTTCTTTTGCAATCAACCCCAAACATTGGAGGGCACCCATTCGAAATAACCAAGGAATACTGAGCAAGGTTCTAGTAGGAAATGATGTACCTGGCCAAACAGTTAAATGAACCGTGTTCGTATAAGCCGGACCCATGACAAAAAAACAATATGTACTTGTGCCAACCAATCAAAGAATATCTTTCGCCGGAACATCTCGTACTCCAAATGAAACTCAACATTTTCACAGCAAAGATCCCTCTACCTAGAATGCCCCGAAATATTCGGAGACTAGCATCACTAACTCGACACCCGCATGGCCTCACGGTCCGAATTCCAAACTCATAAGCCCCCAACGAGGCAACACGAAAATCACGAAAGATCTCCAAAAAGGAAAAATGTCCCGAACACTCGGAGACTAGCATCACAAACTCAGAAAGCGCATGACCTCAGGGTCGGAATCTCCAAAATCATAATCTTTCAATAAGGCAATTCCGAGCTCACGAGAAATGGCTCCCGAGCCAAAGAAAACTCGGTGACTCGGAGACTGTCGCCAATCGCTGTTCATTTAAAAACTCGAGGCCATAAGACCCCGAGCGGGTAGACTCGGTCTAGTAAGACTTCGAGCAAGGCATAAATCATACTTGTACAAAGTATCAATGAAAACTGTAAGACCTCAAGCAAGGCATGAATCATACTTGTACCAAGTATCAACGACTGTAAGACCTCAAAAGGCATGAATCATACTTATACAAAGTATCAACAAAACTGTAAGACCTCAAAAGGCATGAAAATTTTGTAAGACCTTACTACAGGCATAAACTTAATCCCGAAGTCTAGGCTATATATCGCATTTGTAAGACTCCCGAAAGGGCATACCCTCGATATAGATGCCTAAACTACTACACTCAGGATCAAAAATTGCTCCGGCCAAACACAAATCACTACGGTCATACGGCTGTACTAGCTGAATTAACGCGACTTGGGGACGCCCGATCGTCACTACAAAATCATAGGTCATTACTTCGAATCTACTTCGAAAAGAACCGATTAAACAAGCTACCCTCGACAGGAAAAAGAGCTTCGACCATGTCAGCTCTAAATCACAAGGCTTCGAGCTACTCAGCCTACGAGCCAAACTTTTCAAGGTGCCCGAACATCGCTGCAAATAACTTGAAATCAAGGTTTTTCCCAAACTGACGACAGGTCAGGAAAAATCTTTGCAAAATTCCTTAACGAGAGGAAAACAAAGCCTACATATGCCTAAGGGCAAAGCGTAAGAGCCATTCTCGCCAGCCTAACGAGCCTCAGGGCCACACATACTAAAAGGTCGCAATGACCAAAAGCGTAAGAGCCACTATCGCCAGCTTAAAATTTGAAAGCTTGAGGGTCAAAATGAGCTCGAGTCATAACCCGATTTAGAGACCGGACCCAAAATAGTTAACTATACATGCCTAAGGGCAAAGCGTAAGAGCCATTATAACCAACTTAATGAGCCTCAGGGCCGTGCATATAAAAGGTTGCTTCGACCCAAGGCATAAGAACCATTGTCGCCCACCCATGCAAACACAAAAGCTTGAGGGTCAGATGAGCTCGAGTGGAAGCCCAACTCGGAGGCTAAACCCAAAACAATTGAGCAAAAACATAAGAGCTCTAACACCAGCTTACACTATAGGTTGCATCGACCAAACGCGTAAGAGCCCCTAGGCCTGCCTAATGAGCCCAGAGCCACATCACGAATCTAAGGATTCTCATCAACTCTGAAACCAGTCCACCTAGTCAGAAGCAAAGTAGAAAATGGTACGGAAGAAATAAAGCCTCAAGTTTTCTTTTATTTACATTCGTGAAAAAGTGCATTCTCCATCTACAAACACACTCTGAAGGCATCACATACAAAATGGCAAAGTCTATGCCCCGCCCCTGAGGGCTACGGTCTATCAGCCTCATCTTCACTCTCCTCAGCGTCGGAAAGGAGTGACCGAGCACCATACTCGTCCGCCCTCGCTCACGCCAACTCTTCCGGGAGAACAAAATCCCTGGCACCGATCTCCTTGAGAACCCTTCTTCGGGATCTGCAACGAGCAAATTCTTTGATCTTCTCTTCACAATCAAGGACCCTCTTCAACTCGGCTTGAGCATCAGTAGCATCCTTTAAATAAATTTCCATCTCCTGATCAGCCTTGGTCTGGACCAATGCTGCTTCAGTCCGAGCATCAACGACCTCAGCCCTAACCTTCGAAAGTTCAGTTTCGAGCTTCGTGATCATATCCGCTTGAACAGAAGCATTATTACGAGCTAAGCGGAGTTGGACCTTGAAGGCAGGAACTTTAGCCAAGGCACATTCCTCCTCTGAAGCTTAAGCCTGCGCCTGAGCTCTTAGCTCGCCATAGTCATTCTTGATTCGGTCGGCTTCACCCATAAGGCATTCCAGCACCTCCGTCTTTTTCTCTAGCTGGAATAGGCGAAGAGTTAACTTGAGAAGTTGAAAAGCTAAATGCATACCCACCCGGGATGGGAAGTTACCTGCTCTATCAAATAGCTCTCATAATTCGAGCTCCGGTACGCCTCATATCGTCGGTGTGCCAACTCAACTTCATTCTCCTAGCAAAGGATCCCAAGGGAACTACCCTCATCCAGAGCTTTCCAGAGCCTATCCCCATGACGGAGCAGCTCAAACCTAAGCCTGTCAATGGCCTGCAAAAGAGAAGCTCGATAAGGAAGGGAAGATGCGAGATTCGGAAGGCCTGTGCCAAAGCTCACCGCAAAATGGAGTCGGCGGACTTCCTCGAAGGTCGGGTACACCGCTGTTAATCTAGCCCTCTCGGCCCTAGAAGAACCAACCTCGGTCAAAGCATGATTGCTCAGAGAAACCACCTCTCTAGAACTGGAAACTTTGGGCGCAGCAGGCTCGGACGATGTTTTCTCCTCAAAGACTAGGCCCCATTTTGCCCTGTTGCGAGCGCCATCGTATTGCAAATGCATATCCCATTTATTATTGTCTCCCTTTAGCTCGGAAGCTAGCAATCCCTCCCCCTCTCCGGAGGAGCACAACCCCGCCCTTGGAGACCCTCCGATACCTACGGCGGCAAGATTAATACATGAAAAAGGGAAATGTCCTCCAAAATATACGAGGGACAAGGAAAAAGCAATATACACACACACTTTGATATTTTGCTTCCCATCTACCCCGGGATACAACTAGCCACCTATGCTTGTCACAGGTCGAATGGGTCGCCAGCTTCCGGACCCAGCCAGGCAGATCAGGAACATTACGCGACGCCCATGAAATTGTTGCAGAAAAGGAGGAAACATGATTAATAAACCAGCTTCCACCATGAGCAAATTTGAGAAAGCACGAGACGCTCCACTCACGCATATAATTCCATTCCTCGGGGAACAGCATAAGTTCCATGGGAATAACGTCAGCCATCCGGATCCGGATGAATCGACTAATTCACTCTCGATATCCATCTTCCCCTTCGTCAACAACAAAGGGCATGGATGAATGACACTGCAAGGTTAGCCGACCTCGATAATAAAAGGGCCGGTACAGCCTGACAACATGACTAAGCATGAATTCAAGCCCTGCCTTCTCCGCAAAGAACCTCATCATCAGCACTATTCGCCAAAACAACGGATGTATCTACGCCAAAGTAACCCGATACTTTATATAAAAATCAAGCACGACTCTATCATGGGAGCCCAGTGTGAAAGGGTACAAGTACACGTTCAGGAATCCATCGGCAAGGTCCGTAATACCCTCATCCGGGGGAAGAGCCTATAACGCTACCCCCTCTTCCCATCCGCAATCTCTCCTCACCATCCCAAGGTGCTTCTCTCTTATCGAAGACATAGTCTTCAAGGTAAACTCCCATAGATATTGAGCGCTGGGAGTGGAACTCTCCCTTCTCTGCCGAGCAGACCTTGAAGTAGGAGTCATAACTATAGCGGGACTAGGAAACTGAAGCTGGAACCTACACAAACACTTTGGTGTTAAGGATAACTATCTAAAATAGTGGGATCTCCTAAGAAGCAGGAGCAACCCCATATATATATGGGGAAACAACAACGGTCCGCCTACCAAATTTAGGCCCCAGGAGGCCGACAACATTATCTCCAGTCCCAAGGTGGTACCCGACCTCGAGGACCTCCATCAAAAAAGATGTTAGGCTTCAAAAGGTCAGCAACATCATTTCATGTCCCGAGAAGGTATCTGACGTCAAAGGTTCCTCTCAAGAAGAAAAGTAAGCACTTCGAGCATCGTTCGTGAGGGCTCGACCTTAGGACATTGTCTAAATATAGATAACCCCTCCTCAGGGACCTATCTACAATGCCTTAAAATTTTACCTACATCAAGTTCAAAGTAAATCTCCAGGTGCCTGAAACTGACCTTCACTCAGAGACCACTATAAAAAATTTCAAGGTTCGATGAGTTGCCCTTATATGACTCGAGGGTCCCGATGGCCCAAATCTATTGGACCAATTCAAGCTTGATCTGAGGAACAACGGTGGGCTCAGAAAAGAGCCATTTCTATCAACCAAAGATCGGAGAGAATACTTGCACCCAAGTTAGATGTTGACAATCATCGGCAGAGGTATACATCCGGAATCCCTGCAAGCATAAAAGAATATGATAAGCAGCAAAGGCAGAAGTCAAGAAAATAGTTTTATATTCATATTCATAAGCATTTTCTTACAACAGCCCTTGATAGGTCCTTACGTATGATTACAAAACCCCACAAGGGGTCCTTACATGGAAACAAAGAATCAAAGGGGTGCACACCCATAGTGAAAGACTAAGGACCTAGTCTACCCTCGAAGGTTCATCTCCGGTAGAAGCATCTCCGAGCGCCACCTCCTCTAGCTCGTGTCCTCGAAGGAAACTCCTTCGATCGCAACCTCCTCTAGGTTTGCAGCTCAATCCTAGCGAATGACATCGCTGAGGGAGAAGATGAAGAAGAGGAAAGGAGGGGGACGTAGAAGAGGCAGAAAAAAAAGACATAACCCGCCGAAGCCAAAGGTTGAAGATTCGGCGGGCCCCAGCCTCAATGGCCGATTGTGCCATTTTACCCCTTGGGAGAAAAAACCCAAGGGATCAAGTGCCACACCAGGCAAGGGTAGGAGAGTGAGCAGCAGTGTATAGTCCGAACACTCTCCCGAGCAGCGGTGTAGAGTCCAAACTCCCTTTTAGATTAGAGGAGGTCGATCCCCATATATCATTATCTCGAGCCAATAAGGACAACAGTAGCAGGAGTAACAACAATAGCAGCGACAATACGGTATGATCTCGCTCGACAAGGGGAAGCTCAGGTAGAAGGCCGCCACACAACAAATGGAAATGCTGCCGCACAACCTTAAAGTCGTGAAATCCAAGCATGGTGATTAACAATAAATAAAGCTGGCAAGAATAAAGGGATAAATGAATGGAGGAAGTCACTTGGGTAGAGAGATAGCACCAGAATACCCCCATTTATAGGAGATAATGACACGACCATCAATGCCTTTGGAAGAATGACCGGCAGGTTCAATTAATGCGTTCTTGAAGAACAAAATCATCGGCAGTACTATCACTCTGAAGAACGGGAATCGACAGCATATTGAATGGCATCAAAAAGACAAGTCCATGTGATGTCATGTTATCATGAAAACTCATGCCATAGGTTGCATCATCGGCATGACGTCGTCACGTGAAATCCAAGGAGTCGGGCATCAGAATCGTTTCACATCGCTCTGTTCTAGGAAACGTGAAAACTATCTGTACATGACAAAATCAGAAGGTCCAATTTCTTGCTATTAGTTCATTTCAGAAAAACACCTCGAGGCCTCGAGGGCACGAAGCTGTGACCGAGTTCCCTCCCTCGAAGCTCAATCAAGGTCCGACCTGAAGGGAATATCGATTGACGCTAGAGTAAAAATGGGGAATTTTCAAGGCACGCAGCTAAGTTTGACAAAGTCGGCCTGCCCGAAACCTTTATCAAGGTGCCCCGTCTAGCCATCCCATCTCCATATCTTTGTAATTAATGCTTTTCGTACTATGTTGGGATTCCCCTCCTATATAAAGGCGATCCTTCTCATTTTGTAGGGTCTCCTGTTGCTCCAACTATTCTACACAAGATAAATAATAACCCTCTCTCTCTCTCTTCTCTCTAACATATCCTCCCGATACTATCACCCTTACTTAGGACTTCATACTTGTTCTTCATTTATTGATCTTCATAGGCCATAAAGAGCCACTAGCGATTATATTCTAACTATTAACCATTTCCCAATTATCCCTGATAGCTCTAGCCCGAGCCTAGGCTTCGACCTCGAGTCCCTTCATCTATTAGTCTGAGGCCCAATTAGCTAAACCCCCCGGTTCGACTATAACTCCATCTTAGGTTGCATTTCATCTTTTAACTTTACATATCTAGCATCAACTGCTTAAAAACCAGCATAAAGATAGATCACGTATTTTCAGAGTTCCATCAACAAATTTAATTATTATTACTATTTTCACGGTAAACAACTAGTCCATAAATACCGGGTATTATAGCTCGTACCGTACTTTATTTCAAAATGTCAAACTTTGACGGAACTCATTTTCTTTGGTTCGCTTACCCTCTCACTTTTATGAATCTACTTATCACTTGTTTGAATAGTATAATACTTATAATCTCCAAATAATCTTGTCATTTAACTGATGTTAATTATCTTATGACAAATTAAATGTACAATATTACAGGGTGAAACATCATCGTAATATAATGCTACAGAATGTAACATCGGCGTAATATCGCAGGGCGTAACATCATTATAATATAATATTTTGAGGCATAATATCATCGTAATATAATATTGCGAGGCATATCATCGATGTAATATTGCAGGGCATAACATCATTCCCCCCTTTGGAACATTCGTCCTGGAATGTTGACTGACGCACTTGCCATTATCATAACCCATAGCTCTTGCGAATCCTTTATTATTCTCCTTGACATTTAGGCGACTGTTCTTTGAATAAATCAAAAGGCCAGGGCATTCTTCCTTTTAAGCCTCTTTCTCACACCACGACTTGTAGTCAAAATCTTTCTAATTTGGTAACTGTTGCTACCTTCTATCATGCAGCCTGTTCGAGTCTAACTTTGTATGTGCGCCTATGCGACTTTTCTCTCCTCTATCCTCCAGCTTTTAGCCAATATCTAGGCCTAACTTTGTGAACATATATATAATTATGACAAGCTCTCCCTCTGGGTGTCATTGGCTTTACTGCATGTAAGTAGGCCATACTATACCATAACTTTTCCTTCCATTTATCGTTACGGAGGTCTGCTACAAAACTCCAGGTTAATCTCATTGCTTATCCTATATGTATAAAGCTAAATCTTTTAATGTTTCTTCATTACTGTTCATATTAAGACTGATGCCCTAATCTCATCTCGTACCTTGCAACTTTTACCCACTCATTGGTTATTCACCTCAATGTTGATCTACAATCTTCCATTGATAACTTGAAACTTATTACGTAATATATTACCACTAGGGCTTACGTTGAATCGTGGAACCTTTGAAGTGATTTTATTGATCCACCTAGGCTATACTGTACTTCCATAACCCTATTTTTATAATAGTCATCCCAAATTACACCCTTATTCTACCACCAGGGCATCATTCCATCTCTTCTAAATGATATTAGTCTTAGACTCCTTTGAGTTCATTCAGGCTATACTGAACTTTCCATAACTCAGAGAAGCCATCAGCTCTCTTGTTTTAACGGGCTTAACCCCGACGACTTATCCATTTTCTCCATCTTCACACTTGCCTTTTTCTTATTTTTACTCTTGTCTTCCTAAAATCTTGTCGTTTTACGATACTTTAGCTTGAAAGATACACATATCTATTTATACTACTCGCAACCTTCCTGCAACTTGCTTGCACCATAGATTCCCTTGTGTTATTCTGGAATATCGAGCGAGACATTGTATCGTCCCTAACTCCCCTTTACTTTCGTGGCTAGATCTCTCGCTACCTAGAAACCATACTCTAGAAGATACGCCCAATGACCCCGCTATCCTCCCTGGATAGGGAATCCCAATGCTTCTAGCCCTCTATATGTAGTATGGATTATTCACAATCTTTTGCACCTGATTATCTCGTATGTTGCTCACCTTTGCCTCTATTGCCTTTAAATCTTGCATCTTATCTTCAATATCCTTCATGAATTCCCTTCCCCATATGTATAATTCATGTCCATAACTTGAAGCTCTATTAATACTTGCACCCCTGGTGCATATACAATTCGGTGGGAGCTTCATACTGATTTCTTATGAGGCTGGTACTCTTCTAACTGACTTTATCGTAGATCATTATAGAATATGGCTACTGTAGCATCTTTAATCTACCTCTGATATTAAGAGCGATCCTGCAATGTTCTCAATCATGATATCTATGATTTTTTGGGTCCAACAATCAGACTGCTAATTTATTTCATTGTTGTAACTCTTTACTTTCCTCTTGCTTCTGATCAACCTTAATGTAGGCTTAAGCTATCTTCTGATCTGTGGCTGATGACATTAGTCATCACTTTAGCCTTACATAGACGCTATGGAATATCCATGATAATCTTCTAATAATTTAATCCTTTGTCTATGACCTGGGCTTAATTCTTTTTATCACGCCCGAACCTGGGGGTGAGACCGGCACCTGGTGCCTCACCTATCCTTGCGTACCAATTTACAACTAAGGGACTCTAAAAGTATGATGTCTTACTTTGTCCATGGGCCACATTTCAAGACAACTGTGAATGCTGACTATATGTCAATATAAAACTGGGCTAACAAGGTAGTCATAACTATTACAGCTGACAAACCAACCAAATATACATACAAGGCCTACAAACCCAACATATTGCACTAACTGACAGGATATGTCTACAAGCCTCTACTGATGGATATACTATGATCGGAATAGCTCCCCGACCTACTCATAACATATATACATATATATACAAGATGTACATAAGGCTCTAGACTGGGAAACTCCGAAAGGCATGGAGCTTACCAATCAAGCTGAACTCGGGCAGTACTTAATGAGGAGGCCTACCCGTCTATCTATCTGAACCTGTATGCATGAAATGCAGCCCCCAGAAAAGGGACGTCAGTATGAAATAATGTACTGAGTATGTAATGCAATATACTGAAAGCTGAAACTAAACTGATAATATAATAATTGAAAGCAACTAGGGTCAAATATAATATGAAGATATGCTCACCTGATGATACTGACTCTATTCTGTCAATATAGTAAGTAAAATGGTTGTCCGGCCTTATAAAGCTCGGTATATATATAACTGCTCTGCCATAGTAGTCTCGCTCATAGGCGCTCGGCCATACTAGGCTCTATATATCGACCAACAGGGCTCGCTCATACGCGCTCGGCAACAGTAGGCTCGGTATATAACTTATCATCAGATCAGAGGTTGCCCAATAAGGGCCTACCCATCGATTATAGCTCGATGGTAATGAAAATATTGTAATACTATATATATAAACTTTCTGCTCTCTTGACTAGAAGAAAGAAATACTCAATTAAATATGATGTCCCGATAAGGAGAATATTGTAGGTTACAAGACTAGGAAAATGTACGTAAATTCCGGGATACAAATTTTTCTTTATGCCTCCTTATCAAACTCATGTACTTACAAAGATCATGCAAAATGAAGGAAGAGCTTAGCCTTAACATACCTGGAGTAGGAAAAAATTCGTATGATATTCTTGGGAAAAGTTACACCTTACTTCTTTAGAACAATAAAAATTTTCCGTTGCTAAAACTCCAAAATTTCTCGTTGGAATTGTTGAAATTGTAGAATTCATGTTGCATTAAGGTATAACATCTGATCTTAAGTGTTTTTGGGAATGAACTATCAGAATGCTCATGTTATTCCTTGGTATTGAAACATTGAAATAAAATTTGCAAGGTTTGTCTTGAAAGCTTTAAAGTGGGAGGTGTCTTGTAACTAAGGCATTAAGATGCCTCCTAATATAAAATGACTAAGAATCATTTTCTTAATAAGGGTTTCCTTCCATGTTTTTTTTTTGGGAGGGGGGGTGGAAATTATTGATCTTTATCCACTTATTAGTTAATTAGTTAATGTCTTGTTTCCCGGTAATTAACCAATTATCCGCATAATTAAAAATTATCTCAAATGACTTAAAATTCTACTTATTTTTAATATACTTTATACATCATTCTATCGTGGCCATATGGTTCCTTGCATGGTACTAGTCCATAAGTGTTGGATATTATAGCTTGGACCGTATTTTATTCAAATTCGACAACCTTTAACGAAACTCATTTTCTTTAATTCGTGTACCCTTTATTTCATGGAACTTACTTTATGCTTGTTATAAATAGCATAAAAAGGCTTACCTCATGATAATATCATCCCCGATTCTACGTCAATTAACTAGGGACGAAACATTAACATTTGAAAGTGCGGGATGTAACATCATCCCCCTCTTTGGAACATTCGTCCTCGAATGTCGACTGATGCACTTATCATTCTCATAACCCATAGATCTTACAAATACTTTAGTTCTCCTCTTTCCATCCAGACAACTGATCTATAAATAAGTCCAAAGGTCAGGGCATTCCCCCCCTTTAGACCTTTTTCTCACACCACGACTTATGGTCGGAATCCTATCTCGTAACTATTGTTACCTTATATCATGCAGCCTGCTCGATATTGACATTGTAAGTGTGCCTATGTGACTCTTCTCTCCTTTTTCTCTAGCTTTTAGCCAACCTCTAGGCCTTACTTTGTAAACATATACAAGGCTCAAAAAGATGCCTCTCTGGGGATTTATAGGTGTACTGAAGTTCTTCGCTCGGTACTTTGTAGAACTTGTGAATATGGCTATATCTTATTTCATAGAACTGGTTATTCATTCATATGAATTTGCTGCATCTACGTAGGCCATATACCATAATTATTGTTACTAAGGTCTGCAACCAACTCCAGGTTACTTCTCGTTGCTTATCCTTGAGACTGATGGTCTAATCTCATCACATACTGTTGAAGTTATATCCATCTATTGTTGATCCACCTTAATGTTGATTCATTATCCCGCTAGGGCTCGCGTATTACTCGAGGACATCTGGAGTAATTAGATTGATCCACGTAGGGGTGATACTATACTTCCATAACCGTATTTTATAGCATCCCAATATGACTCACCTTACATGGATATTTTAATCCCGTAAAATTCATGAAATCCTCTTCAAGTCATTACTCAATCGAAGGCCCACACGTCATCCTTTATCTATCACAATTACACCCTCATTCCACTACCAGGGCAACATTCCATTTCTTTCTCACTTGCCTTCTTCCTATCCTTCCTCTTGTCTTTCTAAAACCTTGTCATTCTATCATGATTTAGATTGCGATCGATTCCCTTATGCTTTTATGGAACATCAAGTGAGATATCACATCGTATCTAACTCTTCTTTTACTCTATAATTAGAACTTTTGGTACTTAGAAACCATAGGCTAGAAGGTATGCTACCGATACCATTGCTACCATTCATGGATACTGAATCCCATCACTTCTAGTCTTTTATATGAAGTATGGACCACTCTCATCCTTCTATACGAGTATTTCGTACGTTGTTCACCTTTACCTTACTTAGTTTAAAATATCACCTCACATTCTTTTATATCTTTTTCATAACCTCCCTTCCACATAGGTATAAATCACATTCACGATTTGAAGCTCTATTATAATACTTGCACCTCTGGTGCCTATACAATCCGGTAGGAGCTCCATACTGAATTCTTATGAGGCACCTCACGATTTAACGGAGTTTCTCCAATTAAAGTAACATTAATCGAAATGTGATTATTTTATTTAAGTTTTTAGAGTCGCCACTTGGAATAATTTATTTGGTGTCCCAAGTCACCGGTTTATTTTTAAAATCCCAAATCGAGGAAAATTGACTTTATTTTAAAAGTCTGTGAAACCAAAAATTCTAGATAAGGAATTCTGCTAACCCGGGAGAAGGTGTTAGGCATTTCCGGGTTTCGTGGTTCGAGCACGGTTGCTTAAACTATTAATAACTAACATATTATCTGATTTACTACATGTTTTAGACCTATTGTGCATTTTTAGCTTTATAACCGCTTTTTAATTATTTTATGAAATTATTTTTTGAACATGTTGCGATTGTCGTACACTTGTTTGTTTGATACACGTTGTGAATTGTGTCAGGAGAACCGTACCCACGATCTACAACATATTTTAATTTATTAATATTATTAGAAGTTGTGGCCGGGTCACATAAATGTACCACCGGATTTGAAAATTAGGTATCACAACCACGTCATGGGAACCATACCCGTAACTATAATGATTTTATTATAAACGCACCTAACGCAAGCTACGAATGTTTAAAAATTAAAGTATTTCCTAAGTTTAGGATTTTTGTAAGGCCAAAAGTTTCTTTTATAACGATTCAATTAGTCAAAAATTGAAAATAAATTAACAATACAAGAAAAGTAAGATTCTAAAAAAAACTATAATACTACAAGGCAAGAGAAAGTGAATGGGGTGCGTAAAAGTGTGGCTACGTTAATACCTTTGATCACATTTCCCAACTCTCTTTAATTCAATATCCAAAAATGCCATAGTTTCTACTCATTTAATGCCTCACCAAATGGAGGAAAGCCAAGAACGAAGTATGCTGAAACAAACATGAAAATCACCAGCATGTAGCTTTTAATCACCCCAATGCTTTTAATGCTATATTTGTGAAAGATAGATACCTGGTATGGCTATTACCATCAAAATCAAGCATATATGTGTAGAGTCATGTAAGAAAATAATAAAACTTAGCACTCTGACTATTAACACACATAACAAAGTGAAATCTGGAGAAACCAATAATGATGTTCGAGTAAAATAAAATTGTGCTATATAATAAGAAACATGGACAGGAAACTCAAAAGTAATTTATTATCTATTTCTTTCACCCACGTCCTCTACACTGTAGTAAACAAAAAAAAGCTGTCACAGACGTCATTTCCTAATAACAAAAGGGATCTTCCCTATTTTCTCATTAAAGATGTAGTGGCAAAGTGCAGGTTACTCTATTGAACCAGCAACGAGCAACAAAAGGGAAAGAACTAAAAAAAAATGAAATCTCCAGTACTTTATATAGCTCATTCAAACCAAAGTGGGCCAAATTGAAAATGCCAAAACCAGTGAAGATGGACAATAAATATGGTGTGACGAACCGGCCGATTGTCTTAAGAATTAACACCCGATACCCTATTATATGCTTTCCACGAGTCTATTTCTGCTTTTTTGATTTGCCGGGATGTTCGGTTTTAAGTTTCGGAGAGTTTTGGGATACTTAGTCCCTAAATGAGAGCTTAAGTGTTGGAAAGTTGACCGTAGTCAGAATAGTGTGAAGACGGCCTCGGAATGGAAATCAGATGGTTCCATTAGCTCCGTTGGGTGATTTCGGTGTTAGGAGAGTGTTCAGATTGTGTTTTGGAGGCCCGTAGCTAATTAGGCTTGAAATGCCGAAAGTTGAATTTTGAAAGTTTTCAGTTCGATAATGAGATTTTGATCTGAGGGTCGGGATGGAATTATAAGAGTTGCAATAGTTTTGTTATGCCATTTGGGATGTGGGTGCAAAATTTCAGGTCATTCGGACGAGGGGTAGACTTTTTGATCGAAAGTGTGTTTTTAGAGTTTTTGGATTTTTTAAGCTTGAATCCGATGAAAAATAGGTGTTTTGATGTTGTTTTGAGCGTTCTGAAGGTTGGAACAAGTTTGAATGATGTTTTAGGTTTGGTTGAGGTCCCGGGGGCCTCGGGTGTGGTTCGGATGCTCAACGGGTCATTTTGGAACTTAGGAAAATGCAGAAAATGTTGGAGCAGTCAGTTCTGGTTTCCTTCATCGCGTTCGCGAGTGGGTTCTCGCGTTCGCGAAGAGGAGCTGGGACTGGGGGGAAAAGTTTGGCCTTCGCGTTCGCTAGAGGGCCTCCGCGTTCGCAAAGAGGCTGGATGGTTGTGTTATGCGTTCGTGATTGGGCTTCGTGTTCGCGGAAGAGGAATTGGCCCAATGGAGTTTTGTGCATCACGTTTGTGTGGTGCCCGTCACGTTCGCGAAGGTTCGTCTGTGAAAAGCATCGCGTTCACGGAGTAGGGGACCCGTTCGCGAAGAAGGAAAAAATGGACAAAGTTATTTTGTGCTTCGCGAACGCTGTAATTTTCTGGGCAGAAATAAGATTTCAAAATCGAGGGTTTAACCATTTTTATCAAAACCTAAGCTTGGGAGCTCGGATTTGAGCGAGATTTTGAGGGATTTTCAGAGGTATCGATTGAGTAACGATTCTTAACTCATTTTTACTTGTAACCCGTTAATCTAAATATGAATTCATCCTTTAATTTCGGAATTTGTATAAAAATTGGGGAAGAGTTCTTAGGCCAAGAAATTGAGTTTTGATTAGGGATTTGAGATCGGATTTGGATATTTTTGGTATGGTCAGACTCGTGAGAGTGTGAGAATTCTGAAACTATAAATTTTACCCAATTCCGAGATGCGGGCCCGAGGGGCATTTTGGTCATTTTACATAATTTCGCGTATTAGCTTAGAATTTAATTGTAGAATCAGTTACTTGAAGTGTTATTTACATTATTCAATTGAATTGAATAGATTTGGGCCATTTAGAGTTGAGTACTCGTGGCAAAGACGTGGTGTTGGGTTTATTTTGAGCCGGTTCGAGGTAAGTGGTTTATCTAATCTTGTCTGGGGGACTTTCCCCTTAGGATTGGTATTGTGATAATTCAAATGCCTTGTACGTAAGGTGACGGGTGCGTACTTATGCTAATTGTTGAAAATCCGGTTTTCATTAAGTAACTCTAATTGTGTTTTCCCTTTCTATTTATTCTACTTGCACTTTAAACCTGTTGTTAGTTAGCGAAGCATGTATAATTGACTTAATTGCTCTATTTTCTTTAACTGTCTTATTTGTATTACGTGAAGCATTATACGTTAGAATTGTCTATGTTACCTTGTTATGAAGTTGAGTTTATTTGAGTATTCCTTGTGTCATTGTTGTGTGTTTTACTTCGGGACTACGGGACGATATCTTGGGAGATCCCCTGTACGCATTTATGATTTGAGCTGAAGTGCGGGATACCAAGAGATCCTTATCATACATTAAGGATACAAAGAGATCCCTATCGTACATTGAGGATACCAAGATTTTCTCGGGATACTAAGAGATCCCTATCATACATTGAGGATACCGAGAGATCCTCGGGATAACAAGAGATCCCTAGCATATATTGAGGATACCGAGAGATCTTCGGGTTACCAAGAGATCCCTAGCATATATTAAGGATACCGAGAGATTCTCGGGATACCAAGAGATCCCTAGCATATATTGAGGATATCGATAGATCCTCGGGATACCAAGAGATCCCTAGCATATATTGAGGGTACTAAGAGATCCCCGGTTAATTTCTTGTGATTGTTTTGCTTCTGTTTCACTTATTGAATTCCTTGTTTTCCTATATTAAATTCTTATCGTTAGTTTTCAATTGTACTGCTTATCTTATACTGTCATATCTTATATTCTTTATTTTATCTCAGTAGGGCCCTGACCTTCCTCATCATTACCCGACCAAGGTTAGGCTTGACACTTACTGAGTACTGCTGTGGTGTACTCATGCCCCTTCTGCGCTTGTTTTTCATGTCCAGATCCAGGTACTTTCACTATGTCTTATTATCCTTGAGGCGAGGTGCTTCTGTAGAGACTTAGAGGTATATCTGCCGAGTCCGCAGACCGATGAGTCCCTTTCCATCTTTCTGTAATAATATAGCCCTTCAGTATTCCCATTTGGTTAGACATTTCTGGAGTTAGAGCTTCTTATGTATCTCTTAGCTTATGATTCGTGGGTTTCCGGGTCTTGGATTTATGTATTGGTATTGAGAGTTAAATATGGTGTATGCTGAGCGACACATTTAACACTGTTATTGCCTTATTTCTATCTTTAAATTGTTTTACTTCCGCAACTTTTGGTTTTCTTCCACAATTTAGGCTTATCTAGTCGTAGAGACTTGGTACCATCACGATGGTTCACGGAAGATAAACCGGGGTCGTGAAAAGTTTTTATCAGAGCTCTAGGTTCATAGGAGTCATGGATCACAAGCCAGTTTATTAGAGTCTCGCTGATCGGTACGGAGACGTCTGTACTGTGAGCACGTGATTTTTGCCTCATACGAATTACTCCAAAAGAATTCCAAAAATTAGGTTTTTCTTTAATTATGTGTTATTTTTAGGAATTGTTTGCATATGTTTGTGTGCGTGTTTAATGTTATTAATGCATTAAAAATACGAAAAATATAGCATTTGCATTTAAGATTTGATTTTTACATTTTTGGAATTAATTAATAATTAGGTGTTTTAAAAAAATGAAAATTCACAAAAAATAACATATTTTTTGTATTTTGATCAAATTGTGTGATTTTCTTTTAATTTAGTATTTAATTATTCGTGATAATTATCATTTAGAGTTAATTAGTATTTTTAAGATTAATTTTGGTTTTATAAATTAATTTAGGATTCTAATTTTTGAAAACATAATACAAGAAAAAGGGGAATTAATTTGAAAAAAAGGGAAAAGAATTCTTGGGTCAATTCAATTTAATCCCCAAGCCCAAATCAAACACACCTAATACCCAACCAAAACCAGCCCAAACCCATGCCATACCCGGTCCATTCAATTCAGACCTCAAAGACGACTCAAACAACGTCGTTTCAGTGTCAACCAATCTCAACCGTCCATTCCCCACATCTAATGGCCAGGACTTAACCCATTACCCGTTTAACCCGACCTTGAACCGTTTTCCCCTGAACCCGATCCAACCTCTAACCCTAACAAATGACACCATTCAAATTAATCAAATAATCCAAGCCGTTGATCTCGTTTGATCGAACGACCTGGATTTAACATCACCCCCAGTATATATTTGTTCAAACAGAGACCACGCTCCCTCATAACCCCCCCATCTCATCGCTCATCTTCCTCACCCAAACCCTAGAGACCAGCCGCCACCATTCCCCACCGCTTTCCGGTGGCGGCGCCGACTCCTACCTACCTGAAAATAACACCCCAAGACCCTCTACGTCCCCTCGTCCCCAATCTGTAGTTAGTTTCCCTCGAATCACCCTAGTACTTCTCGAATCCTCAATCGAAGCTGTCCGATCACAAAATCCCCGAACCCTAGCTCACCCAATCGGCCCCAAATTCACACCGTAGAACCACCACAACTCCCTCTTCCCTAATCCATAACCAGTTTCCTTCGAATGGGGCTCGATCTGCTCGAATCTTAAATCCAAGGGTCTGAGTTCTAAAGTCAAACCTAACTCGAGAATTGATGATAATTTTAGAGCCAGTTTCATCACGAAATGATATTAATCACTTGTTTTAACAAAGAACAAGTGACTAACATCATTTGGCGATAAAATCAAAAAGAAGAAAATTTGATACCAAGATGTCCAGTTGAGCCGATAAGTTTTCTTGATTATTGTTTCTTTTTTTTTTTAGTATTTGTTTTACTTCTCTGGTTGTTGGTCCACTAACTCAGTCAGTTTAATTAAATCTATTTATTAAATTTGTTTGAATTTGTTTAGTAACAGGTCTAGTTAATTTGGTGTTGATTGTTTTAAAGGTCGAATCACAAATGAGTTCATTCGTTGATTATTTCTTGCTTGTTTCAATTCTAATCACTCATGTATGGGGTATTTTCTGATTTCTTTTCAATGTTAAACCCTTATATAATCAGAAATTGATGCTGTTTGGTTTTGGCTGCTTGATGATTTTGTTTTATAGAATTGTTTGTGCAAGTTTGCAAATAATCAGAATTTTCAGTAGTTCTGATCAAATAAGTAGGATTTCAGAGTATAGCTTGAGCATTGTTTAATAAAAAGGGGTATTCACCTAACTTAAGAAGAATCTAATAGTGGTAGGGTTAGAAGTGCATTAATTGAGTAAGTGGAATCATTTTAAAATGTTGAAAGGTCATTTTGTGAATCCAAGGGGCATTTCCAGTTGCCTATTTAAGAGATCTTAAGACTGAAAAGAAACAACAACAAAAAAAAGGATACATAGAGGACAAGAGAGATTCTGAAAATATTGGAAATGAAGAAGAACATTTTCGGAAAAATACTAAAAGAAATACTGAAGAGATTTTGAGAGAGTTAAAAATTCCCAGAAAATACAGTACACTACAAAGGAACTACTGTTCCATTGATCTTCCTTTGAATCTGGAGGTTTTTGGCATTTCGAAATAGTTTCTGATTTTCTCTTTGGTATCGAAGAAATGGTTTAAATCTGGATTTTTGAAAGTTCTAGGTTGAGTTCTGTTGCCTGGTTACTGTTCCATTGGATTGTAAATCAATTTTTCTGGTTTCATTTGCTAAATTTGGGCTGTGTTGTTGCTGCTGTCGATTTCTGCTGTTTATGTTCTGATCTCAACTCATTTTTTCTCCTTTTGTGTTGTTGTTTGTTACCAGGTACATACGCTTGATCATAAACATGTAAGACTGGCTCATCTGATGTTTTGAAGAAAAATGAAGATTTCTATTTTTATCAGATGTTTCCTTTCTTATCTTCTTTCTCATTCAACATGTGGATTCAATTTCCTTGTCTTATCATGTTTAAAAACAGGTTGTACTGTGAACATTGAGACCTACGTTGAAACTATAATCGGACTGTTATTCAGTATTTGTTGATTTCCATTTGTTTTAATTACATGGGCTTTATTATTGTTGAAAGAGTAAATTGATTTTAGGTTTCAGGTTGTGTTTGGAAGTTTAGATTACATAAATATTTCGTTAATTACAAAATCAGTATAGTGAAGTTGAGGATGATTTTATTTTTGTATAGTCCAATTCTGTGAAGTGAGGAAGCTTATCATGATAGTGTTAAATGCAATTAGTATTTTTGCTGCTGTAAGGACTCGAAATGGAGTCTTGACCCTTAGTTCTGACCTTGGTCAGATCTGGGCTCTTGAGTCTGGGCTTTGAGGTTTTTGGGAAAGAGGGTAGTATGCCATAGTTACTTGGGCTTGTCCAGTGAGCCCAATAAGTTGCCCATTGCTGCTGGAATTTTCACATCGTGGCCTGACTAAAGTGTATGTCCTATAAAATTGAAAACCAAGCTGGTGATAAAAATCAGAATTAAATGCTAGCTTCATCTCATATTCTCATTAATTTTGGTTGATTGGTATTGATCTCACAAAAGCATTGATTCATATTTGAAGATGCCCTCAAGAATATAATTTGCTTTATGTATTGGCGTGGGGATTTTGATTTGGGGCTGCCAGTACTAGTCCATTGTGTCAAACTACCCTTGGGATGACAAATTCACGACATGGGCCTCATAAATAAGCCCAGCTGAGCTCCAGGCTCGTGCTTGAGTGCGGTAATTGGTTATTGGGCCTACAGCCCATCTGGGTTCCTTTCACAACTAAATACTGACTCTTTTCATTTCTTGTCAATTTTAATGATCACTAGTTTAGCTTGAGCTTTAGCTTGAAATCAACAAGAATTCCTAGAAGCTTTTCTTAATCAATTAATTAGGCTTTTAATTAGTGGAGGTGAGCCATATTAGATAACACAAATAGCTTATGGCCCTCCAAAGTTCAATTTGAATTTCCTTTTAAAATTGGAATTGAGGCATGTCGTGCCAAATAAAACCTTAAAATGTGTGCCCTCGCTTATTAATATTTTAATCCTTAAAAATCGAGGTGTTCCATTTAACAAATTTCCATGGACCTCGCAAAGTTAAAAACGCGTAGTTGCTTTAGGCGCGTTATTTTAATAATATTACTTTCCTAAACTCGGGTGTGCATTTCATGTGACCCAAACCCAAATCCTAACAACGTTAAATAAATACGTCGTGGATCGCGGGTGCATTTCATGTGGCATGATCCAAAGACGTATTTTGTGTAACGTTGAAATCTTCCTAAATGAATTAAAAGCGGTTTAAAGTAAAAATGCACATAGGTTCAAAATTGTTTTAAAATCAGATAATAGGCTAAATATAATAGTTGAGCGACCGTGCTAGAACCACAGAACTCGAGAATGCCTGACACCTTCTCCCAGGTTAACAGAATTCCTTACCCGGATTTCTGTGTTCGTAGACTGTATAACAGAGTCAATCTTTCCTCAACTCGGGATTTAAAACCGGTGACTTGGGACACCATAAATTATCCCAAGTGGCGACTCTGAAATAAATAAAAAAATCCCATTTCGAATAATGTCACTTAAATTGGAAAAACTCCCTTGTATTTATACCATTTATGGGGTGTAGTAAAAAGGAGATGTGACAGCTCTTGCGACTATGCTGGGGACAAGAACCCAGAATCTCTGGTTCAGGTTTCAAGAATTTGAGCTTAGAATAATTGTTATATTTGTCTTTATTTATTATCTGGTTTATTCACATGTTTGAGCTTAATGTGCTAAATGTTGCTTTTTACCGCTTTGATATTATCTGGACTGTATATATAAACTGTTACGAAACCCTTCTTCTTTCTGAGTCTTCTGAATTTATGGTGCACACGTGCGCGTGACCTACCTTTTTGTTAGAAGTCATACCAAATAGAACGAAGTTGGGCCAAGTAACTAGGCCGGGTAGACTTTCGTGCTCCCGGTACGTTGCCCCCACTTCGGCTCAAGATATCCGCTTGGGTAAGCCAGGTCTAGAACTGTATACCCCAGGTTTTACTCTTAGAATAACTCAGCTTCATGCCGGATCCCTATTTGGAACGTTTGTTTGCATCATGTGCATTTGACTTCGGAGACTCAACACAGGGGTTGGGTCTGTCTAGGACAGGTGTACCCGAAATGAAAAGACCATCCTGATGCATCTTACTTGCTACTTGTGCATTCATTTGTTTCAGATTTGCATGTTGACCAGCTTATAGGAAAAGTTAGAATAGGAAAATCAATGTGAGGACCGAGAAAGAAAATTGGTTGTTTTTCGAAAAAAAAAAACAATTTCCAAAATGTTTTGAAATTCTTTCGAAAGTTTGAAAAAAAAAACAAAAGAAGGAAATTTTGTTGTTTCTTTTAAAAATAGTTTTATTATTACGAACTACGTAAGTTTGATTTTGCCGGATGTGAGATACGTAGGCAACCCACATTGGGCCCAACTATTTAAAAAAATAAAAAACAAATAGATAATAAATAAATAAAAATGTGGGTACATAAATGTCGTTGTGTTGTCATAAGTAAGGCGATGCCATTCTTGTCCAAAATATGCCGAATGTCCCCAAAAGGGCGCCCGAAGGCTGTTTTTGCAAGAACAGCCGCCTTTGGTCATTTTTTTTTCAAAGAAATTTTTTTTGCCGGTTAGCAAACACAGCCTTTAAATCTTCTTCATCAAAGTGTTTCTTTTATATGATTTTTTTTAGAAATATTAATGATTTTTTTTCAAAATAAGTCTTGATTTAGTTTTTTTTTAAAATCACTCACAGGTACGAAATGAGCACCATCCAAAACCCACCCTTCACAGATGTAGATGAGTTTCTATTTCGACTTCAGACGTGGTGGTATGAATTAGGAGGAGATGGTCAGAAATGGGTCATTAAGTATTTGGGAGCTCTCACAGATATTATGAAAGTTAAACCACGCGATGATTTGATTACGACACTAGTGACTTTTTGGGACCCTGTTCACAATGTCTTTCGCTTCTCTGATTTCGAGCTTACTCCCACATTAGAAGAAATAGCTGGATATTCCGGTTTTGACGGAGATTTGAGAAACCAAAATCTTATATTCCCAAAGGCTCCCTCAATACACCGATTCTTTGGTCTTCTAAATATAAGTAATCAAATCAGAAAAATCAACGTTGTCAAAGGGTGTTGTTCTTTCAACTTCCTATATTCAAGTTTCGGAAAGCCGGATGGATTTGAAATTCATGAAAAGGGCCTTACTAACAAACAAAACAATGACACCTGGCAGATTCACCGTCTCTTCGCTTTCATGGTGGCTTTTCTGGGAATCATGGTCTTCCCAAACAAAGAGCGGACGATTGATATTCGCATAGACAGAATCGTACAAGTCCTCACTACCAAAGAACATCACACTCTTGCCCCGATCATTCTCTCAGACATTTATCGGGCATTGACTTTGTGTAAATCTGGGGCCAAATTCTTCGAATGTTGCAATATTTTGTTGCAAATGTGGCTGACTGAACATCTCCGACATCACCCCAAGTTCATGCAGTATGGTCCAAGCAAGGACAATTTCATCGAGAGTTATGAAGAAAGAATAAAAGATTATAAATCTCCAGAAGGGGTGGAAGCCTGGATATCCCATTTAAAATCTTTAATGGCAAGTCAAATTGAGTGTACTTTGGGATGGCTCTAGGTAAGAGATGTGATACACATGTCAACCTTAAAGAGTTATTTGCTGCTGTTGGGTTTAAGAAGCGTCCAGCCGTATGCGCCATAGAGAATTCTAAGACAACTAGGGAGATACCAAGTGGTGCCTGGTGATGAAGATTTAAGTGTGCAAGTGATTGAGCTACACCCCGAAGCCACTCTCTTTGAGGCTTTAATCCAGTAGATTTGGAATGGTTGTCGATACTTGAAGGATGATACCCAAATTCCAGATCCTGCTAATGTTAGATAAATTCGGGTTATGCTATGTGGTTTGAGAAAAGATCCTGCGTGGATGATGCACCAGAACCTGATCCTAGAAGGCCCATAAAAAGACCGCATGTTCAAGCCTTTGATGACAAAATCCAAGAATGGTTGGCTTGGGGTGAAAAGGAAAAGGGGTACAAAGCAACTATTCATGCCTTAGAAGAAAGCCTGAGGAACCTCAATTTGGAGAAAGACTTACAAGCACAAGAAGTAGAAGGTGAAAAGAAGAGTCTGATTAGCGAGAATAAAACTCTCCGCGCTCAGTTTCAACAGATGAAGAAAGCCTCTGAAGCGCCAGTGAGAAGTTGGAAAGATCAGAAAATCATTGCCAATCTGATGAAAAAATGCAAGATTATGACTCCATCTTGACAAAGACTGAAAAGGCATTAGACAAAGCTAAGGAAAAAATCATACAGTTAAATGAGGAGGCCATATCTAGTGAGGAACGACAAGTAATGAGATTTGAAGAAGAAATGGCTCAATTCGAGAGAGAGAGGGACCATTGGATACATTTAGAAGCTCAACTCCATGCACAATTGGAAGAAATGAGAAGGTACAATAGAGAACATCAGTATGCAGATATTGACAGGTAAAGAACACAGGCAAGACTCGATCAGGCTAGACTTCGGGATCAATTGGAGTCGGCTTTAGATCGCGAGGGCCACATAAGAGATATAGACACCACTCGTCAACAACAGTTACAAAACCAAGACCAGAATCTCTAGGACTTCAGAGCACAAATCCATGATTTGATTATTTACACCTCTCAAAGTTATGTAAACTGCCAAGGGATGGATTATGAAAGGTTTCTAGAGCATGCACCTACTTTTGCCCGTCATCTTGCAATGGAGTTAGAGAGGATGTATCGTACACTAGGAGGTCAGCCGGGTCAAGCCCTACCGTGAGCAGATGTTCTAGTGGTTAAAAGCAAAAGATTGTGGAGTGAAGCGTGGTCATAGTTGTTGGAACTTTTCATATAATAGTCATGTTTAAGTTTAAGTCCATGTTGAGTCTTTTAAATCATTTTTTAAAAAGCATTGTCCAAATGTAATGTCATTTCTGACTTATTACTGTTTCATTTGTTAAAATAAATAAAAAGTAATAATAATTGTTTTTGCCAGAACTACGCTCGGTCTGATTCATGCGGGGTCATGATACGTAGGCAATGTGTATAGGATTCGACCACAACCAAAAGAAAAGAATAAAATAAAAAAAGGGGAGGGAAATAAAGATAGGCGTGAGTGACAATAAAAGGGAAAGGTCAGGAAAAGCTGGGATGACACAAGAAACCAAGCAAATACATGGTAGAAATGACTAATTGCCTAGGTGCATTGCATCCCTATGTGTGGTTGTTTATTTGTTAAAACTCTGTTGACTAACAAGTTTGGTTGTTGTTTCCAGAATTCAAGCAGTTAGTACACCTAAGCATACTGGCAACCCACCCCTACCAAACCAGATCCAAAGGAGAAATAATCATGTCTATCCCAGATGTAGACACCAGTGTCATTGAAGGAGAAGAGTTGGACGTTAACGCCATAAAAGAAGAGATGTACAAATTAAAACAACAAATGGCCGAAATGTATCAGGCCTGGGCTAAAGGACAACCGCCGTCCGCCTACCCGGCTAACCCTACCTTCACTCCACCACCGGCTCAAACTCAGGATCATCCTGCCACCGATCTATCCCCGAGCTTTCCCATTTACCAACACTACCGGGGCATCACTTCTCATACACCACAATCTCCACCACGTAAACCAATTCCATACCCTCCTCCACCAGTAACTCCTGTCTTCGTAGCACCTACACCAGCTACACTCCACAAATCTCCTAGCAAGCCTATGTTCCAGGCCTAGGACAACCAATACTACCCCTCGGAGCCCACTTTCAAAGCTCCAGAAACCCATTCCTATACTCCTTGCTTTGACCTCCCGATAGAAGCTGATAAACCAGTCAAAAATACCGAACATGAGGAGATGTTCAGGAAAGTTAAAAGCTTAGAACAATCATTCAGAGACATGCGGGGGTTGGGGGCAAGTCAGGAGGGCAAGTCAGCGTGGCCTACAAGGACCTATGTTTGTTCCCGAATGTGCAATTACCGGCAGGTTTCAAGATGCCCAAGTTCGATCTATACAATGGGCACGGCGATCCAGTATCCCACTTGAGGGGTTTTTGTAGCAAGATGAGGGGAGTTGGAGGAAAAGATGAATTGTTAATGGCTTACTTCAGTCAGAGTTTGAGTGGATCAGCATTGGAATGGTATACCCGCCAAGACCATGGGAGATGGTACACATGGGATGATCTGGCGCAAGCATTTTCTTGTCACTTCTAATACCATCTTGAGATCATTCCAGATCGACTGTCCTTAACTAAACTTGCGAAGAAGAACAGTGAAAGCTTCAGAGAATCTGGTTTCCGATGGAGGGAGCAAGCAGCAAGAGTAGATCCCCCAATGAAGGAAAGTGAGATGGTAAATTACTTCCTACAGGCTTTGGAACCTACTTACTATGGCCATTTGGTCTCAGCTGTGGGAAAGTCATTCAATGAAGTAGTAAAGATGGGGAGCATGGTAGAAGAAGGCCTCAATTCGAATAAAATCATGAGCTATTCGGCTATCAAAGCAACTACTCAGGCTATTCAGGGCGGCATAGGAGGGATTGGGAAGAAGAAAAAAGAGGAAACAACAATGGTTGATTCAGGAACTTGGTCCGAATCTAGAGGTTCGCCTTACCACTACAATCAACCTCAACCCCACCAACAAACTTATCACCACAATCCACCCCAACACTACTATCCCCCACCAGAACCTCATTTTTCCATCCACCATGCACAAGCATACACCCAACCTCCTGCCCACACTCAATGGCTTGCTCCTGTCCTACCAAATACTTATCCACATCCACGAGCCTACCAAAACACTCCCGGACCAAGTTTCAGGCCTAGTCAAGCATTCAAGGGTGAAAGGTTGCAGAAAAAGAAAACCTTTACTCCGTTGGGAGAATCATACACTAGTCTGTTCCACAGGATAAAACAACTAGATATGCTAAGGCCGATACAGTCCAAACTGCCAAATCCTCCTCCAAAGAATCTTGACTATACTGTCAGTTGTGAGTATTGTTCTGGTACTCCGGGTCATGATACAGAAAAGTGCTGGCACTTGAAAAGTGCGATACAGGAGCTTATTGATACCAATAGAATTGAAGTTCAAGCTCCCGAAGCACCCAATATCAATAGGAATCCGATGCCAGCCCATCAGGAGGCAAATATGATTGAAATAGTGCATGCGGAGGGAGAACCCAAGAAGCCAGCACAGACCGTCATGATGATTCGGTCTAGTGGAGCCAAGACAAATGAACAATCAGTAGATGAGAAATTGGTGCTCAAGCAGAGCAAAAAGAGTGCTGAGCCATCTATGGAAGTTGAGAAGGGGTCTTTAAGCAAAGTTGCAACGAAACAGGAAGGGGTGAAGGTGATTGTACCGGGAGCGGCCAGCAAACCCATCATAATCGTGGAAGGAGCCCGCGCAGATCGGGTTATTATCAAGCCAGTAACCCAGTTACCAATAATCAACAGCAAGGCTATTCCATGGAATTACGAATGGGTAACGATGATGTACAAAGGGAAGGAAGTCAAAGAAGAAATTTGTGAAGTACAGGGTTTGACTCGCTCGGGAAGGTGTTTTACTCCCGAGGAGTTAAGAAGAGCTAAAAATAATCCAGCGCTAGTAAAGAAAGCCGTAACTGAAGAAGAAGCAAAAGAATTCTTGAGGAAGATGAAGCTACAGGACTACTCTATCGTGGAACAATTAAGAAAGACGCCTGCTCAAATTTCCCTATTATCATATTGATCCATTAGGATGACCACCGTCGAGCTTTAATGAAGATCTTGAATGAGGCACACGATCCCGATAAGATCTCCGTGAATCACTTAGAAAAAATAGCCAACAAAATCTTCAAAGAAAACAGAGTCACATTCTCCGATGATGAATTGCCTATAAAAGGTACTGAGCACAACAGAGCTCTTTACCTCACATTAAAATTTGAGAACTCTGTGGTAACCCGGGTATTGGTCGATAACGGGTCAAGCGCAAACATCTATCCTCTCTCCACTCTAAGCAAGTTGAAAATAGAAGATGAGAGGATCCATAAGAATAGTATTTTCGTGTGGGGATTTGACGGCGGAGGTAAAGATTCAGTTGGGGACATAGTGCTAGAACTGACGATACGGCCAGTTGAGTTCACAATGGAGTTTCAGGTGCTGGATATAGCTGTTTCCTATAATTTACTGTTGGGTCGACCATGGATCCACGCCGCTAAAGCAGTCC
Source organism: Nicotiana tabacum (assembly GCF_000715075.1). Lineage (NCBI taxonomy): Eukaryota > Viridiplantae > Streptophyta > Magnoliopsida > Solanales > Solanaceae > Nicotiana > Nicotiana tabacum. Next base: position 116,219,589 of record NC_134087.1, read on the forward strand.
CATCAACACTACACCAGGTAGCCAAATTTGAATGGGATGGACAAGAAATAATTGTGCATGGGGAAGACAGTTTATGTGCTCGCAACAATGCCATTGTACCAGTCATTGAAGTGGAAGATGACCAGGGACCATAGGTCTACCAGGTTTCTAACACAATATTGGTAGAGAAAGTTCCGGAGGGGAAATACATTCCAAATCCAAAGATAACCGCCGCATCAGTCATGGTAGCCTATGAGATATTGAAGAATGGTTTTGTACTCGGTAAAGGTTTGGACTCGTCTTTAGAAGGCATCATACAGCCGGTGTCTCTACCCTAAAACTTGGGAACATTTGGTTTGGGATTCAAGCCCACTTCCGCAGACATAAGAAAGGCAAGAAAGCTAAAACAGAAGGCATGGGTCCTTCCAAAGCCAGTCCCACGTCTTTCCAAATCATTTGTCAAGTTTGGTACCAGAAGTCGCCCAGTAACAACAGTTCCCAGTTCTATGATTAATCCTGACGAGAAGTTAATTGAAAGATTTGAAAAGTTGTTTGAGGGTGTAAACATGGTGGAAAGTGGTGAAGGTCTTAGCAACGCAGAAATTCAATTTCTTGTGCTAGAAACAAAGCTTAATAATTTGAAAGCCACTCCTCTCCCTATTCGAAAAGAGTCTTGGTAGTTTATTTTGATTTTCCTTCAGTTTGTTTGGATTATTCTAGGGTTGTAATCCAGATTTTTATCTTTCAATCTGTTTGAAGTGTGCAAACCTTGTTATCTTTCATCATTCAATGAAATGCAGTTTCTCTTTCTTTATCATTCCTAATTGTTTTTCTTTTGTTTCTCTTTTCTGTACCGTTCTTTTTACGCTGGCTCTAATGATATGGCATGCATAAGGAATCCTCAGCTCAGTCTTAAAAATCAATCTGATTCCAACATAATAGTTCAAGAAGTAGATTGTGATTACTAATCAAAATACGATGAGGATGAGGCCTTCGAAGAGATTAGTAAGGAGTTAATTCACTTCGAAGAAAAACCCAAACTCAACCTGAATTATACAGAAGCCGTCAATTTAGGAGACACAGATAATATCTGAGAGACTAAAATAAGTGTCCACCTCGAGCCAAAGATCCGGGAAGAGTTAATCAAAGCACTCATCGAATTGAAAGATGTTTTTCATGGTCTTATGCCGACATGCAGGGTTTGAGCACTGATTTAGTGGTCCACAAACTGCCCACTGATCCAGTGTTTTCTCCCGTCAAGCAAAAGTTGAGGAAATTCAAAACTGATATGAGTGTTAAAATTAAAGAAGAAATCACCAAACAGTTGGATGCAAAGGTCATTCGAGTCACTCGATATCCTGTTTGGTTGGCTAATGTCGTGCATGTGCCAAATAAAGACGGCAAGATCAGGGTATGCATCGATTACCGCAATCTCAACAAAGCAAGTCCGAAGGATAACTTCCCACTACCCAATATCCACATTTTGATCGATGATTTTGCCAAGCATGAGATAGGATCTTTTGTGGATTGCTATGCCGGGTATCATCAGATTCTAATGGATGAAGAAGATGTAGAAAAAATAGCATTCATCATGCCCTGTGGAACTTATTGCTACCGGGTAATGCCATTTGGTTTGAAGAACACTGGGGCAACTTACATGAGAGCAATGAATATGGTGTTTCATGATATGATACATAAGGAGATTGAGGTATACGTGAATGATGTGATCATAAAATCAAAGCATCAGGCCGACCACGTTGGGGATTTGAGGAAATTCTTCCTGAGACTTCGCAGGTACAACCTCAAGCTTAACCCTGCCAAGTGCGCATTTGGTGTTCCATCCGGAAAGCTATTGGGATTCATAGTCAGCCGGCGAGGCATCAAGTTGGACCCATCAAAGGTCAAAGCCATCCAAGAATTGCCACCTCCGAGGAACAAGACTGAAGTAATGAGTCTGTTAGGGAGGTTGAACTATATCAGCAGGTTTATTTCTCAGCTCACGACAACTTGTGAGCCTATTTTCAAATTGCTGAAGAAGGATGCTGCGGTCAAGTGGACTGATGAGTGTCAAGAATAATTTGATAAGATAAAAGGATACCTGTCAAACCCACCTGTGCTGGTTCCGCCAGAACAAGGGAGACCTTTGATTCTTTACTTGACAGTCTTGGAAAATTCATTTGGTTGTGTACTGGGGCAGCATGACATTACCTGCAGAAAGGAACAGGCTATCTACTATCTTAGCAATATGTTCACGACTTATGAGGTTAAGTACACTCATCTGGAAAGGACATGTTGCGCCCTAACTTGGGAAGCTCAGAAATTGAAACATTATTTGTCATCCTACACTACTTACCTCATTTCGTGCTTGGAACCATTGAAGTATATCTTTCAAAAGCCTATGCCGACAGGGAGACTTGCGAAGTGGCAGATATTGCTCACAGAGTTTGACATCATCTATGTGACTCGGACTGCGATGAAAGCCCAAGCATTGACCGATCATTTAGCCGAAAACCGGTCGATGAAGATTACGAGCCATTGAGAACTTATTTTCCCGATGAAGAAGTGATGCATATAGATGAACTGGAGAAAATTGAAACACCAGGTTGGAAACTTTTCTTTGATGGGGCTGCCAACATGAAAGGAGTCAGAATAGGAGCTGTGCTTATTTCTGAAACAGGGCATCACTATCCGGTTACGGCTCAACTTCAGTTTTATTGCACCAACAATATGGCTGAGTATGAAGCCTGTATTTTGGGTCTAAGGCTAGCTGCAGACATGGATGTCCAGGAAGTATTGGTATTGGGAGACTCGGATCTTCTGGTACATCATATTCAAGGAGAATGGGAAACGCGAGATTTAAAGCTCATACCGTACCGACAATGTTTGCATGATCTTTGTCAACGGTTTCGATCAGTGGAGTTTAGGAATATTCAAAGGGTCCATAATAAGGTCGCCGATGCTTTGGCTACCCTGGCATCAATGTTGCACCATCCGACAAAGCTTATGTCGATCCTATGCATATTCAAGTCCGAGATCAGCATGCTAACTGTAACATGATTGAAGAAGAAACTGATGGCGAACCATAGTTCCACGATATCAAGGAGTAAATCAGAATGGGGATATATCCAGTGCAAGCCATGGGGGATCAAAAGAGAACAATTCGACGGTTGGAAAATGGATTCTTCTTAAGTGGAGGAGTTTTGTATAAGAGAACACCATACCTTCGATTATTAAGATGCATAGATGCTAGACAAGCTATAGCTGTCATGTCCGAAGTACATTCGGGAGTCTACGGACCACATATAAGCGGATATGTGTTGGCAAAGAAAATTCTCCGAGCAGGCTATTATTGGCTTATCATGGAGCGAGATTGTATCAATGTTGTGCGCGAATGTCATCAGTGCCAGATACACAGAGATTTGATTCATTCTGCACCATCGGAATTGCACACAATGTCGGCACCATGGCCCTTCGTTGCTTGGGGCATGGATGTCATTGGACCAATTGAGCCAGCAACCTCCAACGGGCACATGTTCATTCTAGTAGCCATTGATTATTTCACCAAGTGGGTTGAGCCCAAAACTTTCAAATCGGTGACCAAGAAAGTAGTGGTCGATTTTGTTCACTCAAATATCATCTATCGATTCGGAATCCTAAAGGTGATCATCACAGATAATGGTGCTAATCTTAACAGTAACTTGAAGGAAGAGGTATGTCAACAGTTTAAGATTACACATCGCAATTCTACCTCATATCGTCCCAAGGCGAATGGAGCAGTCGAGGCAGCCAACAAAAACATAAATAAGATACTTCGGAAAATGGTAGAAGGATCGAGGCAATGACACGAAAAATTACCATTTGCGTTGTTGGGATATCACACTACTATTAATACTTCGGTAGGTGCAACTCCTTATTTGTTGGTATATGGCACTGAAGCAGTAATACCTGCAGAAGTTGAAATCCCTTCCCTTTGGATTGCCGCTGAGGCTAAGATTGATGATGATGAGTGGGTCAAAACCTGTTTGGAGCAGTTGAACTTGATTGATGAAAAAGGATTGACAGTAGTATGTCATGGCCAGTTATATCAAAAGAGGATGGCAAGAGCATACAACAAAAGGGTACGTCCTCGAAAGTTCGAAGTGGGTCAGCAAGTGCTGAAACGTATCCTTCCACATCAGGTTGAAGCAAAAGGCAAGTTCGCCCCGAATTGGCAAGGGCCATTTATTGTAACCAGAGTATTGTCCAATGGTGCTTTATGTTTAACAGATATCGAAGGAAAATGCACAGACATGGCTATCAATTCTAATACAGTCAAGAGATATTATGTATGATTTCTTTGTTATAATTGTTGATTTTTTGTACTTGGCATTGTTTTGAAGAATGAAATGACGAAGGCAATTTGTTCCGCTATCTAAACACTCTACCCTCTGTTCCCTCATTTGAGTCGCATTTGTTTCTTTCATACCCCTCTTTGGAATCAATAACAAAAAGAAAAGTAAAAGAAAGAAAAAGAGAAAAGAGAAAAGAAAAGAAGTGAAAAAAGAAAGTATATCAACAAGGAAATTCAAGTGTGAACTATGTTTGACCTGATTCCTGTTAAGGATACGTAGGCAGCCTCACGGCTCGGTCATAGTAAAATAAAATATCAAAAGATCCCCAAGCAAGAAACTGGGGCAGAAGTTGTACTTGTAATAAGAAATGTGATTCCAAGAGTTGTAATTTTAAACCCATATCAAATTGTTTGGAGCCTTTAATACCCTTCCTTTCTAACCCCATCCAAAAGCCCACATTACGGTCCAAAGAAAGACCTTTTGATCAGTCTTCGAGAGATGCCAAGTTAAGCAAATAGAGATGATTCATATCAGGATAACACTCTGGTCCAAGCAAGAAAAGTAATAAAAATGAGAAAATCTCATTGGTGAAAACCCTCATGGGAACCATGAGGCGACAAAAGCGGAGAGAATGTAAAAATGAGAGAGTCTTATTGGTGAAAACCTTCACGGGGACCATGAGGCGACGAAAGCTGAGAGAAAGTAAAAATAAGAGAGTCTTATCAGTGAAAACCTTTGTGGGCACCATAAGGCGACAAGGAATAGAGGAACAAACGAATGAGAGAGGTTTGTCGGTGAAAACCCTTCAGGGCACTACAAGTCGAACAAAGTCCGTAAGTTGGCGGAAAGTAAAATTGGGTTGTGGAAATCTCGGAGAACACAGTAAAACAATTGGAAAGGAGATTTGTTAAATAGACTGGGCTGATTAATCCAAAATGCATACCATGATCATTGGTGCCAGTGACTCCACTCAGATAAGTTCCTTTTTCCTATCTCCAACAGTCATCCAACTTTGGATTTTCTTCTTTATTCTTAATTCTCAAAATCGTCGCATTTCATTGCTGTTAAATTTTACTCCACTAAAGCTCTTCCAAGGTTAGCCTTGTTCCAACAATTAATAAGGAATGTCAAAGTGTACTACCGGATTCAAAATTGCACAAAGCAAAATACGGCTAGGACATGTTGGAGATAGTATGATGAAAAGTAGGACCTAGGGTGTAATCAAAGGTTAAATCGGTGGAACGGTTCAGTAATGTCATGAGAGATGTATGGTTACGAATAAAAGGGGCAGAATTGAAAAACAACAGTTGGGGATCCTGCAGTTAAGGATCAGTCATGAGGTCAAAACAGTCCTTTCGACCAGTTCAAGGCAGTCTGTTGAAGCAAAGCATGGCAAAGAGAAAACCCTCCCCAGCAAGAATGCCACAACTAACCACCACGTTTTAAACTGACAAGATTTTCTTTGATTTGAAACAGGGCCAAAAGATGGCATTTATTTTAGGAAGCACCCTGTAAGGAAAGAAAGTACCATGCAAGTTTGATCGTATAAATTCTCTGGACCCTCCTGGAAAATGGGACTTAGCTTTAACTCAAAACATTCATGAGTACAAGATTTAGAACACGCTCTACTTCGTGAAAATATAAGTTGGTTTGAATTTTTCATTTTTTTAAGACAAGACTCAATTCGAAATCTCAGGACCCTCCTGGAAAATGGGATGTAGGTTAAACCCTAAAACAATCATAATTAGTAAATATATGACAAATGTGCACCAAAAGGAATATAAGTTGGCTTCAAAGTTCGCATAAGAGTTGTCAGGACCCTCCTGGATAATGGGACGTGGTTTAAAACTGTCTTGGATAACAAGATTTAGCATAAGACATACCTTCAGTAGATATAATTTAGCTTTATAATTGTCGTTAATTAAGAGTTGTTAGGACCCTTCCGGATAGTGGGGAGTAGTTTAAGACCTTCTTAGATAACAAGATTTAGCAGAATCATACCTTTAAAAAATATAGCTTAGATTTAAAATTGTCGTTTAGTTAAGAGTTGTCAGGACCCCCCAGGATAATGGGACCTAGCTTTCAAATTCTTAGTAATATTTGGTAATATGCTTCAGTTTAGCACTCACAGATGCGTCCAGCTACCAAACTGGGGCAGAAAATTTTCTTTTGTTTTGTCAATTTTTGTTGAAGTCAGGTGCCCATCTGAAGAACTGGGAGAGCAATATGGATGTTAAAGATAAGAGCATGACCAAGTACTAGCAATCAGGCGTCCACCTGGAGAACAAGGAACAACAGTTGAAATATCAGCAATCAGGCATCCACCTGGAGAATAAGGAACAACGGTTGAAGTATCAGTAATCAGGCGTCCACCTGGAGAATAAGGAACAACAATTCAAGTTTCAGCAATCAGGCGCCCACCTGGAGAGCAAGGGAGTACAATTCAAGTTTCAGTTTTAAAGTTCTTACTGATATTTGGTAACATGATTTATTTATACTCATACATATGCCCAGCTACCAAACTGGGGCAGAAATATTTCTTTGATTTTGTCTATTTTGTTGAAATCAGGCGCCCACCTGGAGAGCAAAGGAATACAATTCAAGTTTCAGCAATCAGGAGCCCACCTGGAGAACAAGGGAATACATTTCGAGTCTCAACAATCAGGAGCCCACCTAGAGAACAAGGGAATACAATTCAAATTTCAAGTAGTCAGGAGCCCTCCTGGAGAACAATGGGAAGAAGCAATTCAAATTTCAAATAATCAGGAGCATGCCTGGAAAATAGAGGAAAGGAAACAATAGTCAAAGGAAGACATTTAAAAGGTTCAGCAATCCGGTGCCCGCCTGGAGAAGAAGGGAAAACATTTCAAAAAATACCATTCAAGTCAGCCATAAAGGAACTTCTAAGGAAAATACAAGTCAACAAGGCAACGTCAGTCACAAGATCAAGTTTGGAAATAAATCTTTGTAAAGCATAGATTATAGCTTAGTCTAGCTTCTTTATTTTTGTCATGGTGTAATAAGGAGGCCAGTAGGCAGTATCAGCAGCAACAACAACAGTAACAGTAAAATCGCAGCTTCATGGTAGTCCCAACTACCAAAACTTCCCGAACTACATTGACCTGATTCCTTTATAGCCAAGGATATGTAGGAAACCTTTGAAGTAGAGGTTCGGTCAAATCTTTCAAAAAATGCTTCCCACAGAGTATTCAAACAGGCAAAAATCGCTCGTATCCGCTCACTTTATCTTTCCACGAAAACTCTTCGTGTTTCCGGACAAAGAGGGGCAGTTGTGAGCACGTGATTTTTGTCTCATACGAATTACTCCAAAAGAATTCCCAAAATTAGGATTTTTTTTAATTATGTGTTATTTTTAGGAATTATTGTGCGACTTTCCTGATTGTTTGCATATGTTTGTGTGCATTTTTAATGTTATTAATGCATTAAAAATACAAAAAATATAGCATTTGCATTTAAGATTTTATTTTTATATTTTTGGAATTAATTAATAATTAGGTGTTCTACAAAAATGAAAATTCACAAAAAATAACATATTTTTTGTATTTTGATCAAATTGTGTGATTTTCTTTTAATTTAGTATTTAATTATTCGTGATAATTATCATTTAGAGTTAATTAGTATTTTTAAGATTAATTTTGGTTTTATAAATTAATTTAGGATTCTAATTTTTGAAAAAATAATAAAAGAAAAAGGGGAATTAATTTGAAAAGAAAGGGAAAAGAATTCTTGAGCCAATTCAATTTAATCCCCAAGCCCAAATCAAACACACCTAATATCCAACCAAAACCAGCCCAAACCCATGCCATACCCGGTCCATTCAATTCAGACCTCAAAGACGACTCAAACGACGTCGTTTCAGTGTCAACCAATCTCAACCGTCCATTCCCCATATCCAACGGCCAGGACTTCACCTATTACCCGTTTAACCCGACCATGAACCGTTTCCCCCTGAACCCGATCCAGCATCTAACCCTAACAAACGACACCATTAAATTAATCAAATAATCCAAGCCGTTGATCTCGTTTGATCGAACGACCTGGATTTAACATCAGGCCCAGTATATATTTGTCCAAACAGACCCCACCCCCCTCATAACCCCCCCATCTCATCGCTCATCGTCCTCACCCAAACCCTAGAGACCAGCCGCCACCATTCCCCACCACCTTCCGGTGGCGGCGCCGGCTCCTACCCACCTGAAAATAACACCCCAAGACCCTCTACGTCCCCTCGTCCCCAATCTGTAGTTAGTTTCCCTCGAATCACCCTAGTACTTCTCGAATCTTCAATCGAAGCTGTCCGGTTCCAAAATCCCTGAACCCTAGCTCACCTAATCGGCCCCAAATTCACACCGTAGCACCACCACAACTCCCTCTTCCCTAATCCATAACCAGTTTCCTTCGAATGGGGCTCGATCTGCGCGAATCTTAAATCCAAGGGTCCGAGTTCTAAAGTCAAACCTAACTCGAGAATTGATGATTATTTTAGAGCCGGTTTCATCACGAAATGATATTAATCACTTGTTTTAACAAAGAACAAGTGACTAACATCATTTGGCGATGAAATCAAAAAGCAGAAAATTCGATACCAAGTTGTCCAGTTGAGCCGGTAAGTTTTCTTGATTATTGTTTCTTTTTTTTAGTATTTGTTTTACTTCTCTGTTCGTTGGTCCACTAACTCAATCAGTTTAATTAAATCTTTTTATTAAATTTGTTTGAATTTGGTTAGTAACAAGTCTAGTTAATTTGGTGCTGATTGTTTTAAAGGTCGAATCACAAATGAGTTCATTCGTTGGTTATTTCTTGCTTGTTTCAATTCTAATCACTCATGTATGGGGTATTTTCTGATTTCTTTTCAATGTTAAACCCTTATATAATCAGAAATTGATGTTGTTTGGTTTTGGCTGCTTGATGATTTTGTTTTATAGAATTGTTTGTGCAAGTTTGCAAATAATCAGAATTTTCAGTAGTTCTGATCAAATAAGTAGGATTTCAGAGTATAGCTTGATCATTGTTTAATAAAAAGGGGTATTTACCTAACTTATGAAGATTCTAATAGTGGTAGGGTTAGAAGTGCATTAATTGAGTAAGTGGAATCATTTTAAAATGTTGAAACGTCATTTTGTAAATCCAAGGGGCATTTCCAGTTTCCTATGTAAGAGATCTTAAGACTGAAAAGAAACAACAACAAAAAAAGGATACAGAGAGGACAAGAGAGATTCTGAAAATACTGGAAATGAAGAAGAACATTTTCGGAAAAATACTAAAAGAAATACTGAATAGATTTTGAGAGAGTAAAAAATTCCCAAAAAATACAATTCACTACAAAGGAACTACTATTCCATTGATCTTCCTTTGAATCTGGAGGTTTTTGGCATTTCGAAACAGTTTCTGATTTTCTCTTTGGTATCGAAGTAATGGTTTAAATCTGGATTTTTGAAAGTTCTAGGTTGAGTTATGTTGCCTGGTTACTGTTCCATTGGATTGTAAATCAATTTTTCTGGTTTCATTTGCTGAATTTGGGCTGTGTTGTTGCTGCTGTCGATTTCTGCTGTTTATGTTCTGATCTCAACTCAGTTTTTCTCCTTTTGTGTTGCTGTTTGTTACCAGGTACATACTCTTGATCATAAACATGTAAGATTGGCTCATCTGATGTTTTGAAGAAAAATGAAGATTTCTGTTTTTATCAGATGTTTCCTTTCTTATCTTCTTTCTCATTCAACCTGTGGATTCAATTTCCTTGTCTTAGCATGTTTAAAGAAAGGTTGTGCTGTGAATATTGAGACCTACGTTGAAACTATAATCGACTGTTATTCAGTATTTGTTGATTTCCATTTGGTTTAATTACGTGGGCTTTATTATTGTTTGAAGAGTAAATTGATTTTAGGTTTCATGTTGTGTTTGGAAGTTCAGATTACATAAATATTTCGTTAATTACAAAATCAGTATAGTGAAGTTGAGCATGATTTTATTTTTGTATAGTCCAATTCTGTGAAGTGAGGAAGCTTATCATGATAGTGTTAAATGCAATTAGTATTTTTGCTGCTGTAAGGACTCGAAATGGAGTCTTGACCCTTATATCTGACCTTGGTCAGATCTGGGCTCTTGAGTCTAGGCTTTTAGGTTTTTGGGAAAGAGGGTAGTATGCCATGGTTACTTGGGCTTGTCCAGTGAGCCCAATAAGTTGTCCATTGCTGCTGGATTTTTCACATCGTGACCAGACTAAAGTGCATGTCCTATAAAATTGAAAACCAAGCTGGTGATAAAAATCAGAATTAAATGCTAGCTTCATCTCATATTCTCATTAATTTTGGTTGATTAGTATTGATCTCACACAAGCATTGATTCATATTTGAAGATGCCCCCAAGAATATAATTTGCTTTAAGTATTGGCGTGGGGATTTCAATTTGGGGCTGCCAGTACTAGTCTACTGTGTCAAACTACCCTTGGGACGGCAAATTCACGACATGGGCCTCATGAATAAGCCCAGCTGAGCTCCAGGCTCGTGCTTGAGTGCGTCAATTGGTTATTGGGCCTACAGCCCATATGGGTTCCTTTCACAACTAAATACTGACTCTTTTCATTTCTTGTCAATTTTAATGATCACTAGTCTAGCTTGAGATTTAGCTTGAAATCAACTAGAATTCCTAGAAGCTTTTCTTAATCAATTAATTAGGCTTTTAATTAGTGGAGGTGAGCCATATTAGATAACACAAATAGCTTATGGCCCTCCAAAGTTCAATTTGAATTTCCTTTTAAAATTGGAATTGAGGCATGCCGTGCCAAATAAAACCTTAAAATGTGTGGCCCTCGCTTATTAATATTTTAATCCTTAGAAATCGAGGCGTGCCATTTAACAAATTTCCATGGCCCTAGCTAAGTTAAAAACGCGTAGTTGCTTTAGGCGCGTTATTTTAATAATATTACATTCCTAAACTCGGGTGTGCATTTCATGTGACCCAAAGCCATATCCTAACAACGTTAAATAAATATGTCATGGATCGCAGGTGCATTTCATGTGGCGTGATCCAAAGACGTGTTTTGTGTAACGTTGAAATCTTCCTAAAATGAATTAAAAGCGGTTTAAAGTAAAAATGCACATAAGATCAAAATTGTTTTAAAATAAGATAATAGGCTAAATATAATAGTTGAGCGACCGTACTAGAAGCACGGAACTCGAAAATGCCTAACACTATCTCCCGGGTTAACAGAATTCCTTACCCGGATTTCTGTGTTCGCGGACTGTATAAAATAGTCAATCTTTCCTCAATTCGGGATTAACACCGGTGACTTGAGACACCATAAATTATCCCAATTGGCGACTCTGAAATAAATAAAAAAAAATCCCATTTCGTATAATGTCACTTAAATTGAAAAAACTCCCTTATATTTATACCCTTTACAGGGTGTAGTAAAAAGGAGGTATGACATGTACTTATCTACGAGAGGCTATGTAACCGTTAGGAAAATTCCACATCATTTGAATTTCTTATCGTGCGAGATTTTAGATTTCACAATTCTTAGCTTCTATCTTCTATTCTCTCATCGATGGTGAGGACACGTGCTACCAGAGATGTTCAGGTACCCGCACCCCATGCTGGAGTCTCTAGGAGTCAAGGCCAGAGTAGAGGCCGAGGACGCGCACGTGGTGCATCCAAAGCACCTACGCGAGCTGCACCAAAGTGCCACCAGCAGTTCCAGATGGAGTCCAGGCACCGGAAGCGCCTACTGCTACTACTAATTCGGGATACAGGTTGTATTACACTCTATAGGTATATGGGAATCATAAAATAATTGAGTGGTTATTCTTGAAGGGTGTAGTGTACATGGAGTAGGAATCTGCTCAGTTGCTTAGGAGTGTGCATTGGTAAGGTTCCAGGTGTCATAGCGACACAGCCTGTGATCCCAATTCAACAGGTGGTGGGGACCTCTCGCCGAGTATAGGATGGGTGGGTCCAAGAGAGAGAGGATAGACGAGGTCAGGATAGAGAGTATAGGGAAGTAAGGAAACCTCGTAGACTGGAGAGACCCACTAGTCCTAATTTTGGAGGAAGAGTACGGCATGGTAGAGGTTTTGTAGGTCAACTAGCTCAGTTTGCATCTCAGATTTCATATAGTGTTTCAGGTGTTTAGGGGTCTTAGAGTACGCGTACCGTACAGTTTCCACTGCCACGTCCTCCTAGAGCTTGTTTGAGTGTGGTGATATACGCTATGTGGTGAGGGATTGCCCTAGACTTGGGAGGAGTGCACCTCCACAGACTTCTCAGCCACAATGTGCTCCATAGAGTTTTTTTTTGCTATGATCACCACATTAGTTGCTACCCCACCTGCCAGCCAGCTAGAGGGGAAGGCCAGGCCAGATATTCTGCCCTTTCATGCCGGTACCGAGGCTGTCGTCTCTGATTTTTTCATCACAGGTATTGTCCTGGTTTGTCATAGAGATGCATCAGTTTTATTCGATCTAGGCTCCGCCTTTACTTATGTGTCTTCTTATTTTGCTCCGCATTTGGGTGTACCTCGAGATTCTTTGAGTTCCCTTGTTTATGTTTTTACTCCTGTGGGAGATTCTCTTATTGTGGATCGCATTTATCGATTGTGTTTGGTTGCTCTTAGTGGTTTTGAGACTAGAGCCAATTTATTGTTATTCAGCATGGTAGATTTTGACATTATCTTGGGCATGGACTTGTTGTCTCCGCATTATGCTATTCTTGATTGTCACGCCAAAACCGTGACGCTGGCTATGCTAGGTGTACCGCGTGTTGAATGGAGAGGTACTTTAGATCACACTCCCAGTAGAGTTATTTCTTTTTTTAAAGCTCAACGTATGGTTGAGAAGGGGTGTGACACGTATTTAGCTTATGTGAGAGATATCAGTATTGATACCCCTTCAGTTTATTCAGTTCTATTAGTACGGGATTTTCCCGATGCATTTCTATCTGACCTTCCGGACATGCCGCCTGATAGAGATATTGATTTTGGCATTGATCTATTGTCGGGCACTCAACCCATTTCTATTCCTCTGTATCGTATGGCTCCTCCTGAGTTGAAGGATCAGTTACAGGAATTGCTTGATAAGGGTTATATTCGGCCTAATGTATCACCTTGGGGTGCTCCTGTCTTGTTTGTGAAGAAAAAGGATCGTTCTATGCGTATGCGTATTGGATATCGCCAGTTGAACATGGTTATAGTGAAGAATCGTTGTCCTTTGCCTTGTATTGATTATTTGTTTGACCAACTTCAGGGCACACGGGTGTTTTCTAAGATTTACTTGCGCTTAGGTTACAATCAATTGAATATTCGGGAGCCAGATATCCCGAAGACTGCTTTCAGGACTTGGTATGGTCATTACGAGTTCCTTGTCATATCATTTGGGTTGACCAATGCCCTAGCAGCCTTTATGCATTTTATGCATAGTGTATTCCGGCCGTATCTCGAATCGTTCATCATTGTCTTTATTGATTATATTCTGGTGATTCCCGGAGTCAAGAAGATCATGAGCAGCACCTGAGGACTATGCTTCATACTTTGAGAGAGAAGAAGTTATATGCTAAGTTCTTAAAATGTGAGTTTTGGTTGGATTCAGTGGCATTCCTAGGCCACGTGTTATCGAGTGAGGGTATTTAGGTTGATCCGAAGAAGATAGAGGCCGTACAGAGTTGGCCCAGACCATCCTTAGCTACCGAGATTTGTAGTTTCCTTGGTTTGACGGGCTACTACCATCGTTTTGTGCAGGGGTTTTCATCGATTGCAGACCCCATGACCAGATTGATCCAGAAGGGTGCTCCGTTCCAGTGGACGGAGGAGTGTGAGGAGAGCTTTCAAATGCCCAAGACAGCTTTGACCACAACCCCAATATTGATACTGCCTACATGTTCGGGGTCTTATACGGTTTATTGTGATGCCTCGAGGGTTGGCCTCGGAGTGGTGTTAATGTAGGACAGTAGGGTGATTGCCTATGTGTCCAGACAGTTGAAGATACATAAGAAGAATTACCCTGTTCACGACCTTGAGTTAGCTACCATTATTCACGCCCTGAAGATTTGCGCCATTATTTATACGGGGTTCCTTGTGAGATTTATACGGACCATCGGATCTTACAACACTTGTTCAAACAAAAGGATCTAAATTTGCGCCAGAGGAGGTGGTTAGAGTTGCTGAAGGATTATGACATCACTGCTTTGTATTACCCCGGCAAGGCCAATTTGGTGGCCGATGCTTTGAGTCACCGGGCAGAGAGTTTGGGAAGATTGGCTTATTTACCAGCATCATAGAGGCCTATGGTGATGGATGTTCAGGCCTTAGCCAGCTAATTTGTGAGATTGGATCTTTCGGAGCCCAGTCAAGTTCTATCTTGCGTGGTTTCTCGGTCTTCCTTATTTGATCGTATCAGGGAGCGACAGTATGATGACCCTCATTTGCATGTCCTCAAGGACAAGGTTTAGCACGATAATACCAGATATGTGACTGTTGGTGATGATAGGGTATTGATGATGTAGGGTCGGATTTGTGTACCCAATGTTGATGGGCTTCGAGAGTTGATTTTGGAGGAGGCCCATAGCTCGCAGTATTCCATTCATCCGGGTGTCGCGATGATGTATCAAAATTTGAGGCAGCACTACTAGTGGAGGTGGAGGAAGAAGGATATGGTTGGATTTGGCGGTGCCTCAACTGTCAGCAGGTGAAGTATGAGCACTAGAGACCGGGTGGGTTGCTTCAGCAGATAGATATTCTGGAGTGGAAATGGGAGCGGATCACCACAGACTTTGTAGTTGGGCTCCCACAGACTTTAAGAAAGTTCGATGCTATTTGGGTGATTGTGGATCGGCTGAGCAAGTCCGCTTACTTTATTACTGTGTGTACTATTTATTCCTCAGAGCAATTGGCGGAGATCTATATCCGGGAGATTGTTCGTCTGCATGGTATTTCGATTTCCATCATTTCAGATAGAGGTACTCAGTTCACATCATGTTTTTGGAGAGCCGTTCAACATGAGTTAGGTACTCGAGTAGAGTTGAGTACAACATTTCACCCTCAGACGAACGGATAGTCCGAGCGCACTATTCATATTCTTAAGGATATGCTTCGCGCGTGTGTGATTGAGTTTGGAGGGTCTTGGGATCAGTTCTTACCATTGTCGGAGTTTGCTTATAACAACAGCTATCAGTCCAACATTCAGATGGCACCGTATGAGGCTTTATATGGGAGATGGTGTAGATCCCCAGTGGGTTGGTTTGAGCCGGGTGAGGCCAGATTATTGGGCACAAACTTAGTTTAGAATGCTTTGGAGAAGGTTAAGGTGATTCAAGATAGACTCCGCACAGCCCAGTCCAGATAGAAGAGTTACGCGAACCAAAAGGTTCGTGATGTTTCTTATATGGTTGGAGAGCGGGTTCTGCTTCGGGTTTCGTCTATGAAGGGTATTATGAGATTTGGGAAGAAAGGGAATTTAAGTCCGAGGTTTATTGGCCCTTTTGAGATATTGAGGTATGTTGGGGAGGTTGCTTATGACCTTGCCTTACTTCCCAGCTTGGTAGGAGTTCATCCGGTATTTTATGTTTCAATGCTCCGTAGGTATCACGGTGATCCATTGCCGTGTTGGATTTCAGTTCAGTGCAGTTGGACAAGGATCTATCTTATGTTGAGGAGCTAGTGGCAATATTAGACAGACAGGTTAGAAAGTTGAGGTCAAAGAACATTTTTGTAGTAAAGGTTCAGTGGCGGGGTCAGTCGGTCAAGGAGGCGACCTGAGAGATCAAGCAGGATATGCACAGCCCTTACCCTCATCTTTTCACTACTGCAAGTATGTCTATATGCTCGTTCGAGGACGAACGAATGTTTAAGTGTAGGAGGATGTGACGACCCGGCCGGTCGTCTTAAGAATTAATACCCCGATCCCCTATTAACTTCTTTCCCCGAGTCTATTTCTGCTATTTTGATTTGCCGGGATGTTCGGTTTTAAGTTTTAGAAAGTTTTGGGACACTTAGTCCTTAAATTAGAGCTTAAGTGTTGGAAAGTTGACCGTAGTCAGAACAATATGAAGATGTCCTCGTAATGGAAATCTCATGGTTTCGTTAGCTCCGGTGGGTGATTTCAGGGTTAAGAGCGTGTTCAGATTGTGCTTTGGAGGTCCGTATCTAATTTAGGTTTGAAATGCCGAAAGTTGAATTTTGGAAGTTTCTAGTTCGATAGTGAGATTTTGATCCAAGGGTCGGAATGGAATTACGAGAGTTAGAGTAGTTCCGTTATGTCATTTGGAATGTTGGTGCAAATTTTCAGGTCAATCGGACGAGGTTTGAAAGACATTTTGATCGAAAGTGTGTTTTTAGAGTTTTTGGAATTTTTAAGCTTGAATCCGATGAAAAATAGGTGTTTTGATGTTGCTTTGAGCGTTCCGAAGGTTGGAACAAGTTTTAATGATGTTTTAGGATTGGTTGGTAGGTTTGATTGAGGTCCCGGGGGCCTCGGGTGTGTTTCAGATGCTCAACGGGTCATTTTTGGAACTTAGGAAATTGCAGAAAATGGTGCAGTAGTTAGTTTTGGTTTCCTTCATCACATTCACGAGTGGGTTCTCGCGTTAGCGAAGAGGAGCTGGGACTGGGGGGGTGTAGTTTGTCCTTCGCATTCGCGAAGAGGCTGGATGGTTGTGTTATGCGTTTGCAGAAGAGGAATTGGCCCAGTGGTGTTTTATGCATCACGTTCGCGTGGTGCCCGTCGCGTTCGCGTGGTGCCCGTCGCGTTTGCGAAGGTTCGTCTATGCAAAGCATCACATTCCCGGAGTAGGGGACGCATTCGCGAAGAAGGAAAAAATGGTCAATGTTATTTTGTGCTTTGCGAACGCGAGGCTTTGACAGCGTTCGCGAAGAGGAATTTGCTGGGCGGATATAAGATTTCAAAATCGAGGGTTTAGCCATTTTTAACAAAACCTAATCTTGGAAGCTCGGATTTGAGCGAGATTTTGAGGAATTTTCAGAGGTATCGATTGGGTAATGATTCCTAACTCATTTTTGCTTGTAACCAATTAATCTAAACATGAATTCATCCTAAATTTGTATGAAAATTGGGGAAGATCTCTTAGGCCAAGAAATTCAGTTTTGATTGGGGATTTGACATCGGATTTTGGATAATTTTTGTATGGTCAGACTCGTGAGAGTGTGAGGATTCTGAAACTATAAATTTTACCCGATTCCGAGATGCGGGCCCGAGGGACATTTTGGACATTTAACATAATTTCGCATATTAGCATAGAATTTAATTGTAGAATCAGTTACTTGAAATGTTATTTATATTATGCAATTGAATTGAATAGATTTGGGCCATTTGGAGTCGAGTACTCGTGGCAAAGACGTGGTGTTGGGTTGATTTTGAGCCGGTTCGAGGTAAGTGGCTGGTCTAACCTTGTGTGGGGACTTTCCTCTTAGCATTGGTATTATGACAATTGAAATGCCTTATACGTAAGGTGACGAGTGCGTACTGGTGCTAATTGTTGAAAATCTGGTTTTCATTAAGTAACTTTAATTGTGTTTTCCCTTTCTGTTTATTCTACTTGCACTTTTAAACCTGCTGTTAGTTACAGAAGCATGTCTAATAGATTTAATTGCTTTATTTGCTTTAACTGCCTTATTTGTTTTACGTGAAGCATGCTAGGTTAGAATTGTCTGTGTTACCTGGTTATGAAGTTGAGTTTATTTGAGTATTCCTTGTACCATTGTGTGTGTTTTACTTTGGGACTACGGGACGACATCCTGGGAGATCCCCTGTACGCATTTACGATTTGAGCTGAAGTGCAGGTACTGAAAGATCCCTAGCACGTACATTGAGGATACCAAGCGATCCTAAAGATACCAAGAGATCCCTATCATACATTGAGGATACCAAGAGATCCTCGGGATACCAAGAGATCCCTAAGAGATCCTCGGGATACCAAGAGGTCCCTATCATACATTGAGGATACTGAGAGATCCCTAGCATATATTCAGGATACAGAGAGATCCTCGGGATACCAAGAGATCCCTGGTATATATTGAGGGTACTAAGAGATCCTCGGGACACTGAGAGATCCCCGGTTATTTCCTTGTGATTGTTTTGCCTCTGTTTCAGTTATTGAATTTCTTGTTTTCCTGTATTAAATTCTTATCTTTAGTTTTCAACTGTATTGCTTATCGTATACTGTCATGTCTTATATTTTTTATTTTATCTCAGTAGGGTCCTGACCTTCCTCGTTACTACCCGACCGAGGTTAGGCTTGGCACATACTGAGTACCGCTGTGGTGTACTCATGCCCCTTTTGCACATATTTTTCATGTCCAGATCCAGGTACTTTCACTCTGTCTTATCATCCTTGAGGTGAGGCGCTTCAGTAGAGACTTCGAGATATATCTGTCGCGTCCGCAGACCGAGGAGTCCCTTTCAATCTTTCTGTAATAGTATAGCCCTTCAGTATTCCCCTTTTGGTTAAACATTTCCGGAGTTAGAGCTTCTTATGTATCTCTTACCTTGTGATTCGTAGTTTTCCGGGTCTTGGATTTATGTATTGGTGTTGAGAGTTCAATATGGTATATGCCGAGCGACACATTTAACACTGTTATTGCCGTATTTCTGTCTTTAAATTGTTTTACTTCCGCAACTTTTGGTTTTCTTCTGCAATTTAGGCTTACCTAGTCGTAGAGACTAGGTGCCATCACGATGGTTCATGGAGGGCTAACCGGGATCGTGACACATGGCATATTAACACCACAATTTCTAACTAATCTAAAACAAGACAAATAAACAATAAAAAAAGAAAACGTGACTTCAAACTGGAAACGAAAACTTACGATTGCTAACAAAATTGAATCAGTAGGAGTAGTAAATAATTAACTAAATCTCCCAAACAAAAGGAACTCACTTCAGTGTTCCAACATTCTTCATATCAAATAAAAGAGATTAAGTTTCTAAACATTCTTTTACAAACAAGTTAAACAACAACCAATAATCCCATAAAAAACAGATCTGAGAACCATTTTTACGAAGAACATACCTCGCTGCGCGCAAAGTTCAATTTTAGAAGAGAAGAAAGCCACATAAAGTTGGAATCGACAAGCTTGAAGCTTGGCAACAACAGAATAAACAAAACAACAACTTCAATTTCTAAAATCGGAATCAACTCAAACACCCATAAGTCATAGAAGTAATGCAACAAAAATCGGACCAGGTTTTTTCTTAAAAAAATTCTTGGTAGTTCTTTCTTCCTCTTTATAACTTTCTTTGTTTTTGATGCTATTGAAATTACAGATCTTAGTTTGAATGAAAAAACTATTTTTAGCCGTCTTCTAGTGTGTGTGCGGTCGTTTATGCATGTGACAGGTAAGGGAGTGTGTATAAGAGTAAGGGTAAAAAAATGGAGAAGAAGAAAGAATGGAGAAGAAGAGCCAAAAATCAGATGCGCCATTTTCCTTAGTCTCTTAGGTCTAGGTCTTCTGATATATGTCCCTAGGCTTTTAGGAAAAAGGGGTAATGGGTCGATGGGTTGGGCCAGTCCGGGTCATGAGTTTGGGTATGAGGTTAAATTGGGGTGGAATTTTGGGCTTGGCATCAAATTTGGCCCAATTTAATTTTAAAACCAGCCTTTTTCAATTTCTTTTTTCTTTTTGTTTTTTTCTTTTTTCCTTAAATGAATTTAAAACTTAAATTAAATTCCAAAAAAAATTTAAATTATAAAATTCAGCAAATTATCTAACTATAAAATTTACAAAAAAAAATTAATAGATCCTAAATTAAAAGATAAAATTAATAATCCCAAACTAAAAGTTAAGAATGCAAAAAAAGAGCCATTATTTTTATTTTTATTTTTAATAAAGCAATTAATTAATCCTAAAAATATAAAAACAAAAATCTAAATGCACTGCATGGTATTTTTAATATTTTTTATGTTTTGTTACAAAATTAAACGTGCACAAAAATGCAAACAATTAATCATATAAAATGGAAAATAATTGGAAAAAATCTATTTTCATTTATTTTATAGGAGTATTTCATATAGGGCAAAAATCACATACTCACAGACCCCAGAATATTAGAGATTAGTATGGGCTGGTGAACAAGATAAAGTAAACATGAATTAGGGATTTAGTGATTTTATAATAGTCAACATCATGATAATTTCAAATTTTGTACCGGCAATAATAGAATGGACAACAGAAGAAGAATCATGAGAAATTCAGAGAATGGTCATTCAGGAGGACGTTTCCCTAAAGTAAGCAATGTGAGCAAAATTAAGCTTAAGACACACCCTCATGAGCAATGAATTTTCTTATCCTTAGTGCATAAGGATTACCGCAAGGTGGGTAAGAGTCATCGATGATGTGAAAATGTGCCAAAGAAGTAAAACATCTATACGTTCATCATCGAAGCACCAAATCCTAGTACTTCTCTAAAGTGGGGAATATGAAGTGATGTGGCATTAAGTCAGAATTAAGTAGGTCTAGTGACTATGGAATGGTAAAGGGAGAATGCAATGAAAATGAAAAAGGAATGAGATTGCACTTATCCAAATCCTACATATATGCTACAATTCCAGAAAATTATGCCACCACGACATTAGGGAAAAGAAGTAAGGGTTCCTGCCCGGGATGTAACGGGTACATAAGGAGCCAGTGCAAGAGGTAAGTTAAGACAAAGGAAATAATCCAAGAAAGATTTCGTGAAATATTGATATGAGAATGGGCCAACGAGTAGTTAGTAGTTGATTCTGGAAGAGCCGAGCTATGGCTAGACAAGAGGATACAGACAAATCAACATATCTAAACATAGAGAACCGCAACATGCGGAATTCAGCCTTGCAGTCATGACATCATGACCTTGAGGAATATTCAGATAGGAGTTGGAGTAGTTAAAGGTATAGTACGAGTATAAGAGAAACAAAAGAGAGTGCCACTGGGAAGAAAATTAAAATATCAGTTCAGAAGCAACCTTACAAACACAAAGGCGTGGAGATAAGTAACTATGGATAATTATAGGTGAGGAAGAACATCAAAAATTCCGTCGAGTATGCGATATATTAAGCTCGCAGCCTTACAAGAGTCAGATGATCCTCCTTAAGTACTACAATGAAAGACTAGCTGAGGAAACAAGGAAGAAGGCTTCAACCTAAGCATAGTAACTAGGAGAAGAAATGGTCATGTAAAAATAGTCTCACTACAATATTGTATACACTCCATAAGAAAGTGGCACCTACCATGGCTAATGAACGGGAAGTAAAATTAAAGGTAATACTTGAGATCATATGAGTTACACGAAAATTCGAGCATGTGTGGAAACTAATATAAGCTGGGTAGGCATGAAACATGCGACAGAACGACCAGAAGAAATAACAGCTTACGTTTAAAGAAAGCTGAAAAGGAACAAAAAGGATTATTTGATAAATGATCCTAAGTTAGTCACGTTATGAACACACTTAAGACTTCAGAATATTATACATGTAGCATATATGTTGACAATCATATTGCCGTAGAAGACTCATGTATAAGTTAAAAGAAAGATTGAATTGTCAGAGGATTATATCATGAATATTCTCTAACGCCCATGAACAACTATGATAATGACCAATACCAGGAGTCGCAGATTGGAAGATAACTTAAGCTTATATAAAGGTTGATCAGAAGGAAGAGGAAACTAAAGGGTTATATCAACCAAGTACATTATGAGTCTGACTATTAGCCCCAGACAATTATAGAAATCATGATTGAGAACATTGCAGAATCATCCTTAATATCAGAGGCATAAGATAGATAGTACAACAAAACCACTATATTCCATAACGGCTCTACGGTAGATCCTGTTAGAAGAGTACCAGTATGGATCTACCACCAGATTATGTATACATTAGAGGTGCAAGTATTATAAAAGAGTTTCAAGTTGTGGGTGTGAATTATACCTATGTGTAAGGGAGGTACTGAAAGAGATAGAAGATATGATGTGAGACTTTAAGATAAGTAAGGTAAAGGTAAACAACGTATGAGATACTCAAATGCAAAAGGGTGTGAATAGTTCATACTTTGGATAGGAGACTAGAAGCACAAAGATTTAATATCCAGGAATGATAGCGGCATCGTCAGTGGCATACTTTCTAGACTATGGTTTATAAGTACCGAAAGGTCTAAATAGAGAGTAAAAGAAGAGTTAGAGACGATGCAATATCTTGATTGATGTCCCAAAAAAGCATAAGGAAATCGGTCGCCAGCTAAAGTATGGTAAAACGACAGGTTTTAGGAAGACAGGAGTAATGATAAGAAAGGGCGAGTGAGGAGGTGAAAAGAAATGTATAAGTCCTCGGAATTAAACCCAAGAAAACAAGGGAGATTATGGTTCCTTTAAGTTATAGAAAGCTCAGTATAGCCTGAGCGAACTCAAAGAAGTCTAAGATTAGTAGCATTTAAAGGAGATGAAATGCTTCCCTGGTAGTAGAATAAGGGTGTCATTGTGTCAGATAAAGAATGACGTTTGGGCCTTTGATTGATTAATGATTTGAAGAGGATTTCATATGGGATTAAAATAACCACGGAATGTAAATCACATTGGGATACTATGAAATACAATTTTGGAAGCATGGTATCACCGCTAGGTTGATCAGCCTAATCACTTCAAAAGTTCCATGATGCAACGTAAGCCCTAGTGTTAATATATAACGTAAGAAGTTTTAAGTCATTAATGGAAGGATGTAGATCAACATTGAGGTGAATCAAAAATGGATGGGTAAAAGTTGGAAGGTGCGAGATGAGATTAGGCCATCAGCCTTAAGATGAACAGTAATGAAGAAACATTAACAGACTTAGCTTTATGCATATAGGATAATCAATGAGATTAACCTAGAGTTTGGTAGTATACCTCCGTAACGATAAATCGAAGGAAGAGTTATGGTATAGTATGGCCTACTTATATGTAGTAAAGCTAACGACACCCAGAGGGAGAGCTTGTCATAATTATATTTATGTTCACAAAGTTAGGCCCAGAGATTGGCTAGAGGTTGGAGAAAAGAGGAGAGAAAATTCACATAGGCGCACATCCAAAGTTAGAGTCGAACATGCTGCGTGATAGAAGGTAGCAACAGTTAAGAGATTGGAAGGATTTCAGCCACAAGTCGTAGCATGATAAAGAGGCCTAAAGGGGGGAATGCTCTGGCCTTTGGATTTATTCATAGAACAATTGCCTAGATGGTAAGATGAGTACTAAAGTATTTGCAAGACTTGTGGTTATGAGAATGATAAGAGCATCAGTCAACATTAGAGGATGAATGTTCCAAAGGGGGGAATGATGTTATGCCTCGCAATATTACGTCGATATTACAATAATGCTACACTTCGCAGTATTAAATTATGACGATGTTGTACCCGATAGTATTGTACGTTGAATTTGTCGTAAGGTAATTGACATTGGTCCAAAGAAAAAGATTATTTGGATATTATAAGGATTATGGTATTTTTAAACAAATGATGAGTAAATTCATGATGGTGAGAGCGGAAGCAAGTCAAAGAAAATAATTTTTTCATCCAAGTTTGGCATATTAGGATAATATACGGGCCGAGCTTTAATATCCGATATTTATGGACTAGTGCCATATAAGGTACAACATGAACATGATAATAAGGTGTACAAGGTATAGTAAAAATGAGTATAATTTTAAGTAATTTGAGGCAATTCTTAATTATTCATGTAATTGGCTAATTATCGGGTAACGAAATATTACCCAACTAATTAAGTGGATAATGATCCTTTTTGGGGCGGCCATATGGCATTATGGCAAGCCAAAGTGGCACAAATGGGTATGATGAGTAATAAGGCATAAATTACCTTGTTTACACGTAAGAGCCCTACCTTGGTTTGGTTTTTTATTTGATAAAAGAACTTAGAGAATACGAAAAGGTTATGTCACCTTTAGAAAGAATCTTGGCTAAGCCACTAAAGTCTTAAATTTACAAACATATGAGATGGAAAGCGTTACTTGCTTCGGCAAGGAAAAGCCATCCAAAATTTGGATCAAATTCACCAAAATGGAGGTGTTCTACATCTACAAATGTAACGAATCTTCAGCCAAGAAATCTTCATACAAAATTATACTACGTAATGTTATAGCAATGGGATTTTTCAATTTTAAGGGAGTATGGAGCAATCTTTCTCAAGAATATCATACGAATTTTTTCTTACTCGATCCGCCGTTACATGTTTTGTTGCAATTGACGTGTGGCGGATTTGTTCAAATAATTTAAGAAACAGGTATGTTAATGCTATCCCTTCTTTCTTTTGGCATGATCTATACGATACAAACGAAACATGCAAATGCACAAATTCCATGAATGACTCTATTCATAGAAGTATTAGAGATGCTTATGTTCTTGATTCTTCATGTGTCATATTATTCTATCATCTGTTCATGGGTCTCAGAAAAATACGTAAGTTGAAAAAGTTTACTTCATGATATTATTCAAAGGCATAATGGTCTTATGACACTCCAAGAGATTTTATTAACGTACTTTTCATGCATTGCATTCATGTACATTGACCTATGACCAGATGGCGTTATATAGTATATATGTATGTATATATATATATATATATATATATATATATATGCGTATATATGTATGTATATATGTATATGGGATATGGGAAAGGTTATGGCATTATATACGCACCACCACCTAATCAGCTGGTATACGATGATGATTTTGCCCACCAAATGAGAGAGGAATTCCCATGGCAGGCAGCTGGTATTGACAGAGCCTAATGTTATCTGGTTGTCCCCTCCTTCTACCTTTATGACCAATGCATTATGTACTATGTTGGGATTTTCCCCCTATATAAGGGGGATCCTTGGAACTTTGTAAAGTTCTGTTGCTCCAACTATTCTACACGAAATAATAACTCTCTCTCTCTCTCTCTCTCTTCTCTCTAACTTACTCGCTTGAGATTGTTGCTCTATTTTATTATCTTTATACTTGTTCCTCATTTATTGCTTATCGTTGGCCATAAAGAGCCTCCTTTAGTTATATTTTAACTGTTAGTCCCTTCCCGGTTATCCTCAATAGCTCGAGCACGAGCCTAGACATCGACCTTGAGGTCCCTCATCGGTTAGCTCGACGCCTGGACAGCTAGCCCCTGGTTTGATCGTAACACTGCTTTAGCTCGTATTTCACCTTTTATCTTCACATATCTCGCACTAACTTCTTTAACAACTAGCATAAAAATAGATCACGTATTTTTAGAGTCCCATTAAAAAAATTTAATTGTTATTACCATTTTCACGGTAAACAGTTTGGCGCCCACCGTGGGGCTAAAATAATAGTAATTATTTTCTTGTTGGTTTCATTACACAATGCAAGTTGCCTTTCACACCTTTTTTTGTTCAAGATCTTCGATTTTAGGACAAAATGTCGGGCTCGGTGAACAGAGTGGAGAACAACAACCTCGAAAACAACAAAGAGAAGGACATGACTACTCTAGATGTCGGTAAACCACCAAATTCAACCCGGGCGAAAGAGGAGACTCTCCGACACGGTGTCCACATGATTATTGGAGGAACCAATGTTCCCCAAGGGCTCATGTTCAAGCGGACAAGAACATCCATCACAGAAGAGGGACTGACCCAAAACTGCACGCCCGAAGATACCCTCGCTGAAAGCGAGGAGGACCTCGATGCCATGAAAGAACCACACAATGACGCACTGGTCATCTCGTTTCTTTTAAACAATACAAGGATAAAGTGCGTGCTCATGGATCCAGGCAGCTCGACCAACATAATTAGATCAGAGGTAGTAGGACTACTGGGGCTACTCGACCGAGTCGCCCCATCCCTCGAGTCCTCCACGGCTTCAACATGACCGGCGAAGTAAGGAAAGGAGAGATCACCCTCCCGATCGACACGTCCGGCGTAATTCAGAACACCGAGTTCCAATTCATCGACGACGACATGAGGTACAATTCATTACTCAGCAGGCCTTGGATACACAGCATGAGGGCAGTACTGTTAACCTTACACCAGGTGATAAAGTTTCCCACGAAGGATGGCATCACGACCATACATGGATAACAGCAGGCAGTGAAAGAAATGTTCGCAGTCCACCATGAGGCGTCGATCCCCACATGCCCAATCTTGGACGAGGTTAGGAACACATAGACCCCCGAGAATGATGAAGAAGATTTCTTTACTCCTCGAACTTCGTCGCCGCCGAAGAATCGGATGCAACAAAATCGATAGTCGAAGAGCTGGAGCAGACCATTTTAATCGAACACCTCCAAGATCGTAAGGTAAACCTAGGAACGGAGTTAACCCCCGAACTCAAGAAAGGGTTCATTCAATTTCTTAGTAACAATATCTACTGTTTCACTTGGTCCCACTTAGATATGATAGAAATTCTGCCAGAAATAACCTCCCACAGCCTGAGCGTCGATCCCAAATTTAAACCTGTAAAGCAGAAGAGAATACCATAGTCTGAGGTAAAACATGCCTTCATCAAAGAAGAGGTAACGAAACTTCTGAAAATCGGATCCATTAGAGAGGTAAAATACCCCGAATGGCTGGCCAACATAGTAGTAGTGCCTAAAAAGGGAAACAAGCTAAGAATGTGCGCAGATTATAATGACTTGAATAAGGCGTTCCCCAAGGATTCCTTCCCATTGCCTAATATTGATCGTCTGATCGATGCTACGGCCGGACACGAGACCCTCACCTTTCTCCCCACTCGGGGTATAACCAAATCCAAATGAACCCCGAGGACATGGAAAAAACTTCGTTCATCACAAAATATGGTATCTACTGCTACAACGTAATGGCCTTCGGGCTAAAAAATGCAGGGGCAACGTACCAGCGCCTAGTTAATAAAATGTTCGAGCGCCAAGTAGGTAAATCAATGGAAGAATATATTGATGATATGGTAGTTAAGTCCCTGGGTGCAGAGGACCATTTGACTCTTTTGCAGGAAACTACTGACATCCTCAGAAGTTACAACATGAAGCTCAACCCTGAGAAGTACGCCTTCGGGGTGGGTTCGGGAAAATTCTTGGGCTTCATGATTTCAAACAGGGTGATCGAGATCAATCCCGACAAAATAAAAGCCATCGAAGAAATCACGGTGGTAAACAATGTAAAGGCTGTCCAACGGCTAACAGGGCAGATAGTGGCCCTGGACAGATTCATATCAAGGTCATCAAACAAAGCCATCATTTCTTCTCTTTACTCAAAAGAAAGAGCAACTTCGAATGGACTCCAGAATGCCAACACGCCTTAGAGGAACTAAAACGATACCTGACTAGTCCACCTTTGTTGCACATGCCAAAAAAGGATGAAACACTATACCTGTATCTGGTCGTGTCCGAAATAGCAATAAGCGGCATACTGGTTTGAGAGGAGCAAGGTACACAATTTCCTATTTATTATGTAAGCCGAACCCTGGGGGACGTAGAAACCCGATATCCCCATCTAGAAAAATTGGCTCTCGCACTGATAAGCGCCTCACGAAAGCTGAAGCCCTAATTCCAATGTCACTGTATCTGTGTTCTGTCGATGTACCCCCTCCAGAGCATACTGCATAAACTCGAGCTATTGGGCCGATTGGCAAAATGGGCCGTAGAACTCGGGAGAGGGGGGGGGGTATGATATCGAGTATCAACCTCAAAGGGCCATCAAGTCCCAAATTATGGCGGACTTCATGGCTGATTTCTCACCATCCCTCGTACCCGAGGTAGAGAGGGAACTTCTATTAAAATCAGGCACGTCTTCCGGCGTATGGACTCTGTTCACAGATGGTGCCACAAACATAAGAGGATCCGGGCTCGATATAGTCCTAAAGCCTCCCGTTGGCAGCGTAATCAGATAATCCATAAAAACCGCAAAATTGACAATTAATGAAGCCGAGCACGAGGCTATGATTGTCGGTTTAGAACTGGCCAAAAGCTTGCGAGCCGAGACCGTCGAGGTGAAATGTGATTCGCGCCTCGTAGTAAGCCAGTTGAATGGGAGCTACGAAGCTTGAGAAGACAGGATACAAAGGTACTTGGACAAAATCCAAATAGCACTATGTCGCTTCAATGAATGGAACTTAGTCTATGTACCTCGAGAGCAGAATAGTGAGGCCGATGCCCTCACAAATCTTGGATCTTCTATTGAAAAAGAGGACCTACTCCCCGGAGCTGTTATCCAATTGTTTAAATCAGTGGTCGAGGAAGGTCATGCAGAGATTAATTCTACCAGTCTAACATGGGATTGGAGGAATAAGTATATTGATTATTTAAAAGACGAGAAGCTGCCAGCAGATCCAAAAGAATCGAGGGCCCTACGAACCAAAGCAGCCCGGTTCTCGCTCGACGAAAATGAGACTCTATACAAGAGAACTTTCGATGGCCCCCTGGTAGTATGCCTAGGGCCAGGTGACACAGATTATGTACTCCGAGAGATCCACGATGGTACTTGTGGAAATCATTCCGCCGCTGACTCCTTGGTCCGGAAGGTGATCAAAGCAGGCTACTATTGGGACAGCATGGAAAAAGACACCAGAGAATTCGTCCGAAAATGTAACAAATGCCAGAGATTCGCTCCCATGATATACCAACCCTGCGAGCAACTACATTCCGTTTTATCACCATGGCCATTCATGAAATGGGGAATGGACATCGTCGGCCCTTTGACGATGGCACAAAGTAAGGCTAGATTCTTTTTAATATGACAGACTACTTTTCAAAATGGGTGGAAGCGCAGGCCTTCTAAAAAATAAGAGAAAAGGAAGTCATCAATTTCACAAGGGATCACATCGTATTCCAATTCGGAATCCCATCGAAAATAACGTGCGATAACGGGAGGCAGTTCATCTGGAGCAAGGTAACACAGTTCCTTGAAGATCACAAAATCAAGAGAATCCTTTCGACGCCTTACCATCCATATGCAAACGTCCAGGCCGAATCCACAAATAAAACCATCATTCATAATTTAAAGAAGAAACTGGAGAGCGCCAAGGGAAAATAGAGAGAAACGTTGCCCGAAGTGCTGTGGGCATATCGAACAACTTCAAAATCAAGCATCGGCGAAACACCTTTATTTATAGTATACGACTCAGAGGCTTTGATACCAGTGGATGTTGGGGAGCCGAGCGCCAAATTCCAGCACACTAATGAGGGCTCGAACAACGAGGCCACAACAACGTCCCTCGAACTACTCGATGAAAAATGAGAAACCTCGCTGATCCGGATGGCCGCCCAGAAGTAGAGAATCGAAAGATACTCTAACAGGAGAACAAATCCCTGGTATTTTGGGATCGGGGACTTAGTCCTAAGGAAAGTTACTCTCAAAACCCAAAACCATAATGAAAGGAAGATGGGCCAAAACTGATAAGGACCGTACCGTGTCCTCAGAATAGTCGACAAGGGATCTTATAAGCTCGGCACCATGGAGGGTGAACAACTTCGGAGCAACTAGAATATATCGATGCTAAAACGGTATTACTGCTAGTGCATCTGATCGAACAATTCCGCAAATACAATCGAGCAAAAACTGCAATCTTTTCCCTCAACCATATTTTGTCTTGAAGAGGTTTTAACGGCAATGTTTTTAACGAGTAAATACCTACATACTACCTAAGGAGGATCCAGTAAGTGTGCAAGGTTTCTTTTGCAACCAACCCTGAACAATGGAGGGCACCTCCTTTGAGAGGTCATCCACTCGAAAGAACCAGAGAATGAAAAACAAGGTTCCAATAGGAAAATGTTGTACCGAGCCAAACGGTCAAATGAACCATGTCCACACAAGCCGGGCTCATGGCAACAAAACAACATGTACTTATGCCAAAAAATCATAGAATATTTTTCGTCAAAGCATATCGTACTCCAAAGAAAATTCAGTGTTCTCACAGCAAGGATCCCTCCATCAAGAACGCCCCAAAATATTCGGAGCCTAGTGTCAATAATTTGGTGCCCGCATGGCCTCATGGTTGGGACTCCAAACTCATAAGCCCTCAATAAGGCAACTCCGAGCTCACAAGTAACGGTCCCCGAGCCTAAGCAAACTCGATGACTCGGAGACTGTCAACAATCGCCATTTGTTAAAAAACTCGAGGCCATAAGACCCCAGGCGGGAAAACTCGGTCTCAAAAAATTTATACCAATTATAAACAAGACTGTATGATCTCAAGAGGCATGAAAAGACTGTAAGAACTCAACAGGCATGAAAAGACTATAAGATCTTAACAGGCATGATAAGACTGTAAGACCTCAACAGGCATGAAAAAGACTATAAGACCTCAACAGGCATGAAAAGACTGTAAGACCTCAACATGCATGAAAAGACTGTAAGACCTCAACAGGCATGAAAAAACTGTAAGACCTCAATGACAGGAATAACTTGTAAAACCTCAACAGGCATGAAACTTTTTTGTAAGACCTTGCTACATGCAGAAAACTCGATCCCGAAGTTTAGGCTATATATCGAACTTGTAAGACCCTTAAAAAGGCATACTCTCAATATATACGGCCAAACTACTAGACTCGGGACCAAATAAAAATGACTATGGTCATACGACTGTACCAGCCAAATTAACGTGACTCGGGGACACCCAACCGTCGCTACAAAATCATAGGCCATTACTTCAAATCTACTTCGAAAAGAACCAGTCAAACAGGCTACCCTCAACAGGCAAAAGGGCTTCGACCATGTCAACTCCAAATCACAAGGCTTCGAGCTACTCTGTCACGACCCAAACTGGAGGGCCATGACTAGCACCCGACCATAATTGCCGAGCACCAACGTACATTTTATCTAACCTTTTTTATTATCTTTTAGGGTTGACAAGATCAATATAAATGGTAGACATGGATCATGGACAACCAACAATAAAATATGATGGCATGAACATGCATAATAGGGGATGACCAGATAATCAAGAAACTACGTATAAGGTATGAGCTACCATGCTACCATGAAAGACTATACAACAAAAACCAGCCGACAAGGCATACCAAACTATACATGAGTCAACACCTGTCTATGAGCCTCTAAATGAACATAAGTACTACAACATAGCCGGAACAGGGCCCCGACATACCCATAATATCTATAACAAAAATGCATACCAAGACCACGGCAAGTCCAAAAAAGGGATCTCACCAATCACTGCTGAACTTGCCTGTCTATCAGGGCCGGCAGCATGACATGCAGCGTCCACAAACAAAAGGACGTCAGTACGAATAAAGTACTGAGTATGTAAGGCAGGGAACCATAAATACGAACAGTAATGTAAGCAGGGATATAGAATATACAACCTGGAACATATGAGTACCTCTGAGGGCTACTGACATGAAATGCATGATACATATGTATGTATACATAAACTTTTAAGACATACGCCTCTGTGGGCATCATCATTATCATATCGTACCCAGCCATAATAGGCTCGGTAAAAAATGTACCCGGCCATCATAAGGCTCGGTAGAATCGTACCCGGCCACGTGGAGCTTGGTAAAACTCAACTGATCAGTGGTTGCACAATAGGTGCCGTACCCGGCCGACTATAGCGCGGCTCGGTAGAGTAAAATAGATACATATATATAATGCATGTTGGACTCATGGAATCATATTCTAAACCTTTCGGAGTGACGTAA
Organism: Nicotiana tabacum; assembly: GCF_000715075.1. Lineage (NCBI taxonomy): Eukaryota > Viridiplantae > Streptophyta > Magnoliopsida > Solanales > Solanaceae > Nicotiana > Nicotiana tabacum. The sequence goes on from NC_134087.1 coordinate 116,251,534, forward strand.
GGTCGGTATCCTCTGTACACGCTATTAAGACTAACTCTTCAATATGAACCTTATAAGAATCAAGAAGTACCAACAACATTGATAACTAATAATAAGAGAAGCAACATTAACATCAATCGTTCCATAAGAGGGAAAGCAATGTAAGTACTGCTAGCTTCTAAGAGTAGAGTATCTTTGGAAGCTCGTTCATTACATTATGTACAATCGGAGTCGTGCAAAAGAACGAAAGGGATAGCCTCACATAACTTGTATATACTGCCCCAATCACAAGCTATGAAATTGTCACAACTCCTTAGTCTACAATAAGAGAAACGATACTATCGTTATCATTTAAGCGTCATAACTATTATGTATCGACCACAACCTATTTTACGTTGAAACGGACAGTACCTCCCCTATATATATGACTTCACACCATTCAAAACAATCACCAAACAGCCCAAACAACATCAATAATAAACATATTGATCCTCCCAAAATAGTCCACGCACAACCTAATTACATCATACATACGACGACCACCGTAGTCGTGTCAAATGACCCGGAAATGTTACGAATAACTATCAGCCTACAACCCTACGTATATATAGTGTTTCTCCACACCCTTCCACCTCCAAAACTCCACAAAACAGTAGTAAAACACGCATCCCAACAACAACACAAAACAGTCCACAAAACTGTCCGCTACAAGTGAATAACTCGAACTCACGGCTTCCGATCACTGTCCCGTGAGTTCTTACATGTATAGAACGAATTACCATGAATTCACAGCAGAGAAAAATGTATGAAAGATGGTAGTAACTTACCTTACTTGTTGTATAACTCAGCCCTTCCCTTGGTTCTTCAAACTCTAGGTTTTACCTTCAAATAGAACTTGAAAGAGAGGGAAAATCGATTAGGGTTTGTGTGGGATTTTTGGGAGGAGTTGCAGGGGTTAACTTTGGTTTTGAGGGTCTAAAATATTGATGAAATAACTGAGTTCATAATCCCTTAAATGTCCTCTCTTGGCCGACTTAGGTCTTTTAATTTTGTCCTATCATTTTGGCAAGTAGGTGATGCACCTACTTGTCATCTACCAATCTGCGCAGGCTTGCAAAAATATGAATATCTCTATACTATGAGATCGTATTGACAAATGGTTTAATGCGTTGGAAACTAGACTCATAGATCTTTAATTTGGTGGGTAGATAACACTGTAATTCCTTGTAAATTTGGAGAAAAGCTTAGAAATATTTGACCTAGTGTTTAAGTAAAATTATGAACCTAAGTTGCGACAACGTTTGTCGACTTTTGTTTCATAACTCGTTTGACTTCAATATTTATGATGAGGATATTATATGATTCAAATACCTTAATACATGACCTCTTGAGTGTATTAAGAACCTCTAGGGTTACCTGAAAATACGAGTTACAACATCCTTGATTCGTTTAACTTCTAATACTTGTTAATCACCCTTATACACCCTTGTATCACTTAAGACCTATAGGATTAACTTTTTATCATTTCAAAGGTAATTCCTTCTTGGATTTATGTTAACTAATATATGGCATGAACTAACATTGTGGATATGGGTTGTAACATACTCAGCCTACGAGCTAAACCTTCCGATGTGCTCGAATATCGCTGCAAACGACTTGAATTCGAGGTTCTTCCCAAACCGACGACGGGTCAGGAAAAATCATTTCAAAAAGTCCTTAACAAGAGGAAAACAAAGCCTACATATGCCTAAGGTAAAGCATAAGAGCCATTATCGCCAGCCTAATAAGCCTCGAGGCCACACACTAAAAGGTCGCAACGACCAAAAGCGTATAAGCCATTGTTGCCAGCTTAAAATTTGAAAGCTTGAGGGTGAAATTGAGCTCGAGTCGTAACCCGATTCGGAGAGAGGAGCCAAAATAGTTAACTATACATGCCTAAGGGCAAATCATAAAAGCCGTTGTCACCAACTTATCGAGCCTCAGGGCCATGTATATCAAAGGTCGCTTCAACCCAAAGCGTAAGAACCATCGTCGCCAACCCGCGCAATCAAAGAAGCTTGAGGGTTGAATGAGCTTGAGTCGTAGCCCGACTCGGAGACTAAACCCAAAATGGGTGAGAGAAGCATAAGAGCTCTAACACCAGTTTATATTAAAGGTCGTATCGACCAGGCATGTAAAAGCCCCTGAACCTGTCTAATGAACCCCGATGCCGTATCACGAATCTAAAGATTCTTTCCAGCTCTAAAAATAGGAGCACCCGACAGAATTTCAGACAAAACGGGGAGCGGAAGAAACAAAGCCACAGGGTTCACTTTATATATAGGCAAAGTATGAAAATACTATATACAAATAGGAAAATCAACAGGATCCTAATCCTAATCCATTGCCAAGCCTACATTCTCAGCGGCATCTTCCCTCTCCGGGGATACACCCTCATTTTTAGCATCACTCGAGCTGCCATCTAGTACACCTCCAACAGTCTACCTTTGGAAAATCGGCTAGGAACGATCTGCAGCTCGAGGTAAATTCGGGATAGCTCTCTTAGACGCCCCCTCAATGCAATCATTTGCGACAATAGCTTCCTCCCCGTGCGAGGATAATCCGAGATAGTGCAGCCACTAGCTCGAAATGGAGACCTCTATACTTGTCACTATCCTCTTTCGCACCCTGGAGCTGATGTTCGACTAAGGTTACATTCCCCGGGAGGGTGTCCCTATTGGAAGTCATTTAGCTTATGTACCGACTGATCTCGTAAATTTCAACATCTCTGGCCCGAAGCTCCTCTCTCAGCCTGACGTTTTTCTTCTCAAACTGCACAAGTCAGGTCCGAGACGTTAAAAGAAATAGAATCTCACAATGAATCAAATAATAGTAAACGGGGTATGAGTAACCTGCTTGGTAAATTAGGCTTTCTCACACTAGCAACGGTTCACCTCATCCTGGTACTGGGTGAAAGCTTGTTTATAAAGCACTTTAGCCTAAAGCTACGAAAAAAGACAAGTTAGAAAAACAAATATCAGAGCAGCCCAGAGCGGCAGACAGGGTTAGCAAAAATTACCCGCTCGCAAAGTCTACCCATCTTAACGAAAACGGATGAAGCATCAACCTCGGGACTTCCCTCGAGAACGGTCGACGGACTCTCAAGTGCTTCTCCACTTTTGACTGTGCCCCTGCATCAGAAGGCTCTTTACGCGGGGCATATTGCACTCCATAAGGCGGTAGGATCACTCCCTCAGGGGAATTAATAACGGTCACAGAGTTGATAAGATCAGTTAAAGTCTCCGTCCCTTGTTCACCCTGGGCCCTAGAGCCAGGCCCCTTGAGACTGCCCACCAAGGGCGCCCTAACTCGGGGAGAATTTTGGCCACCAGCCAACTCGGGGTAGTACTCGATACCCCATCTATTTCCTCGCCACTGCAAAAGATGGGCCAGAGCGGCATCAGGCTCTGGTTCGGAAACCTCCATCCCCATGGCCAGAGGATCATCCGAGTCCATAAACTCCTCGGAGGCCATTGGGAAGCTGCTTTACCCCTCACCTTCTGCTCTAGGGCTTCCCACCGTCTTCAAGGTCAGTGTTGCCAGATCAACCTTGGATCCTTCCAGCTTGACCCTCTTGAACTCCGGCAGCCCGACCAGCAGACCCCCCTTCCTTCTCTTCTTCTCGCCAGACACTAGGGCATCCTCATCAACGGGGGACGCCTTATTCATCAAAGGGACTTCCCCCAGACCTACACAAATGCAGAAGTTAAACACAAAGAATGAAGAATGCTACTAATAGTGATCTACATCAAAGTATGCGAATACAACAAGGTTTGAAGCTTACCGTGATCTTTGGCTTCCCACCAGGCTCGGGATAAATCTCTCCACACTGGTTCGGCATATGAGCAAATCGAGTATAGGCAGCTGCCAAGTCCTGGAAGATCGAAACCACACCAGGGTAGGTTGCTACGGCTAAAAAAGCTGGAGAAATAGAGTAAGATGCTTGGAGAAATATCATCAAAAAAGAAGCAAAGGAAGACTCGACAACATGTCTACTTACGCCCAGCGTTCCACTTCTCGGGGAATGGCTTCTTTTCCGCTGGAATCAGGTCAGAGGTCCTCACTCGGATGAATCGGCTCACCCATCCTTCATTCCCATACTCCTTAGTGTAGGCAAATAGGGACCTTGGAGCTTGACAACGGAGTTTGATTAGGCCCCCGTGGAGGAGATGGGGACTATACATCCGGATTAGGTGGTTGAGGGTGAAGGGCATCTCCTCTATCATGTGCGAGTAATGCCTTATCATATAAACAACGCGCATTACCTGATAATGTCGCTAGCAGTCAAGAATCACGGGGTCGATCGGGGGCGAGGATGGCCCCACCGGCGCCAAGGTGAATGGATATGTGTACACACTCAGAAAGTTGGCTTTATGAGCCATAATATCTTCTTCCCGAGAAGGAATCTACACAAGCATGGTATCCCTCCAGCGGTAGTCAGCCCTCACTCTTTTAATGTTTGTTACCGAGCTGATATACCGAGTCACGGGCTCGCGATGCACTGACTTCGAGAAATGTCTTTCAACCTTGAAATCGGAGGTCATCGCAAAAGATCCTGAGATAAATTACTCAGCACGAGGAGGTGTAGCCACATCACCTTGATAAAAACGCAACGAGGATGAGCCCCCAACCTCCTGCGAAGTAGAGGTGGAAGTAGAGGTCATCACCTAGAAGTTTCTGAAGGAAGAAAAAGAGTTGCGTTCCTGAGAGAAAACGCGAGCAAAGGAGGAGCGAACCTTTTTAGGGATTTTTGTACAAAATGGATTAAAAATAAGGAGAAGGGGAGTATTTATAAAAGCACCATATGTGCATTGAAGGAGACCAAGAGGCAGCCAACTTCCATAGTCAATGCGGGAACCTAGAGGAGCAGCGCGTGTGTCATATCTTGGATTATTGTGGTCATTGTCGATTGCAAGAACATCGAAGGAGGAAGAAATTCAAGATCATTTCTTATCGTTTCTTATCACTTTCACTCTATGAAATGCGGAGACTATCTGTATGGGATAAAACCGGGGGCCCGATTTCCCCGTCATTAGGTCGCCTCGCGGGCATGCTTCTTGAGGCTCGAAACCGAGCTCGAGACCCACCCTCGGGAGACATCGAATAACGGTCCCGGGGGCACTGTATACTAACGGCTATAATATGGGAGAGAGGAATTCCCAAGGCTGGCAGCTAGTATTGACAGAGCATGATGCTATCTGGTTGTCCCATCTCTCTACCTTTATGAACAATGCATTATGTACTATGTTGGGATTTCCACCCTATATAAGGGGGATCCTTGGCACTTTGTAAAGTTCTATTGTTCCAACTATTCTACAAAAAATAATAACTCTCTCTCTCTCTCTCTCTCTCTTCTCTCTAACTTACTCGCTCGAGATTGTTGCTCTATTTTATTATCTTCATACTTGTTCCTGATTTATTACTTATCATTGGACATAAAGTGTCTCCTTTAATTATATTTTAACTGTTAGTCCCTTCTCGGTTATCCCTGATAGATTGAGCCCGAACCCAGGCATCGACCTCGAGGTTTCTCATCGGTTATCCCGAGGCCCGGGTAGCTATCTCCCCGTTTGATCGTAACACTATTTTAGCTCGTATTTCACCTTTTATCTTCACATATCTAGCACCAACTACGAGCATAAAAAATAGATCACATATTTTTAGAGTCCCATTAACAAAATTTAATTGTTATTACCATTTTCACGGTAAACAGACCCTCTGACTATTGTAATGCTATGAGCTTATTACATCGTATACTCGACAAAATGTTTGGTACACTTTGCTTGCCTATAATTATTCGTAGTTAATTAATTCCATGCCCTTGTGCTTGTGGGGTTGCTTCTGAACTGATATTTTGACTGTCTTTCCAGTGGCGCTCTCTTTTATCCCCTTAATATTCATACGGTACCTTTAACTACCCCAACTCCTAGCTGAATATTTCTCAAGTATTACAATGATACTACTACAATGCTAAATTCATTATATTGGGTATTACTATGTTTATCTTACACGATCTGCTGATTCGTCTGTAACATCATGTCTAGCCATAACTAGGCTCTTCTGAAATCAACTACTAACTACTCATTGGCCCATTCTCATATCATTACTCCGCGTAATATTTCTTGGGTTATTTCCTTTGACTTATCTTACATATTGCACTGGCTCTTTATTTTATTAATAACATCCCGAGCTGGAACCCTTACTTCCTCTCCTTTGCATCGTGTTTGCACAATGTTCTGGAATTCTAACATATCTATGGGATTTGAATAAGTGCAATCTCATCCCTTAAATTTTTATCGCTTTACCATTCCATAGTTACTAGAACCACTTAATTTTAACTTAATGTCACATCCCTCCATACTCTCCCCATTAGGGGAGTACCAAGATTTAGATCTACGACGATCTACCTATAGATGTTTTACCGCTTTATCTTTGTCATTTTTTCACATCATCACTCTCCACCAAGTATATCAGAATTCCTTACTCATGAGGGTGACACTTAGTGTAACTGGCACACATAGTCCCTTAAGCTTAACTTTGCTCGCATTGCTTGTTTATGGAAGCATCTTCCTGAATGACCTTTAACATTTATTCTTCTGTCGTCCATTCTATTATTGCTGGAATGCAATCTCTGAAATTCTTATGATGCCGACTATTACTCAGTCCTCAATTCAGGTTTAGTTTATTTTCCTCATCAGTCCATACTTATTTCTATTACTCTAGGTCTAACCTTTCCTTCTGGTAATCATATTAGAGTTAACAACTTATTTCTCGAAATGAGGATGTGACTTTATGGCCTATACTCTTTTGTTGTCTCAAGGTCTATCACCTCTCATCCTTTCCTTCACTTGGCTATAGACTTTGTAATAATGTCAACAATTATTTTTTTGGTTGTCATCCATGTATCACATCTTACTTATAATGCTTCATTAATTGTCTTCCTATTTCTTTGCTAACATTTCTATGTGTCACCTTTTTCTGAAAACTTCAACAAAACATTCTTTTGCTTTTACCTCCCCTTTGCTCCATCCACTGGCTCTTCGGGTTGCCTAACATTCTTTCTCTACTAAGTATGGGATCACACTAAGGTAATATTTATCCTTTCCAAGCTTCAAGTGTCTATATTTATAGTACTCATATCTAGTTGTACTACTTTAGAGTGCACTATTTGGGTGTCTCACAAGGAGATCTATTAACACATTTACAATATCCTTCAGAATTGTTAACTAACACAAACAATTCATCCACCATTTTGGGTCACTCTAACCCCAGCTGGATCCAGATATTCGTCCTTCTCTTATACTAGTTCTGTTAGCTTCCATAGGGCATAAATAAGATGGGTGTAGCCAATTGTACATACCTCTATTACAATTGAAGGTAACTCAAAATGCTTATATTTCTCTACTTGGGTTGTAAATACTATTAATCTTCATTAACTGGTTAACTCGTACCCTTCTTCACCTTGCTTCTTTTACTTACTGAAACTTGTGTATACCTTCCGATTCACTTATTCCTTTTTACCGTAAGAGTGGATAGGCATTCTTTCCTTAGGGATCCTTATCAAGAAGCTTACACATATTAGTATACACATGATCTGCTGAATACCCTCATATTTATCAGTCATAAGCATGATTCAAAATCGAGTTCCTCTAACTCAAATCTTCCACGACTATATCTCTTACCAATCGTCTTTAAAGATGTAGGCAGCATTGTATTATGAATAAGATAAAGTTTAGGAAATTGAGTTCTTACAACTGAGTTCTACCACATGATCTAGAGTAACAAGAAGGAGTGACAGTCTTAAATGTCTTGTAGCCTCCTGCTTATAAGTGTGGTGAACGACACACCCATAAACAAGACTCAACTAGACACGGCTTGTAGATTCCCTAGTAAAGAACTTCTCTGATACTACTTTTGTCACGACCCAAATCGATGGGCTGCGACGGGCACTCGGTGCCCTTACTCGACCGAGTACCAACGTAACTTATCTTTCTCATTAGATCAACATGGGTAAATGGGCCAGAAGGACCGTATGAGGTAACAGGAATAAAACATAAGAGAACACTCGACATAAAATGACCCGACTTGATATACTAACTTATACATATGACGTACGGGCCTATAAGACCAAAATAATCACTCGTATACTGAACATAGGTTGACAAGCCATACAATCTTTCATATACATGACATATGTATACAAGCCTCTATAATCAAATAAACGTCATAAGGTTGGGATAGGGACCCGACATAGCAATCAATACATGTCTAAATCATACTAACCAAATAAGCAACTCCGGAGCAAATGGAGTGCACCAACATCTTACACTGAGCTAATAACCTACTTGGGGGACTCTCAACCAGTCTATCGGGATTTGCGGGCATGACACGCAGTGTCCCCAGGAAAAAGGTACGTTAGAACAAATAATGTACCGAGTATGTAAGAAATGAAAATCAGTAAACAATAGACATGATAAAAACATGGGGTAAAAGACTCAACATGTATATGTGAATAGCTCTGTGAATAATTTAACATTATAATGTCATACATATGCATATAATGTCATACCATGCATGTGTATATGCATTCATAACATCATCAAGCCTCTGAGGGTATCCCATCATATCATCTCGGCCGCTGGACAAATCATCAACGTATACCAACTGATTAGGTGGTGGTGCGTATATAATGCCATAAACTTTCCTATATCCCATATACATATATATACATATATATACGCGAATATAACGTCATCTGGTTATGGGTCAATGTGAATGTATAAATGGATGAAATTCATATGAAATACGTTAATAAAATCTCTTGGTACGTCATAAGACCATTATGCCTCTGATTAATATTATGAAATAAACTTTACCAACTTACGTATTTTCTGAGACCCATGAACATATGATAGAATAATATGACACATGGGGAATCAAGAAAATAAGCATCTCTAGTATTTCTATGAATAGGGTCATTTATGAAAGTTGTACATTTGCTCGTTTTTTTGTATTGTATGGATCATGCCAAAAGGAAAGAAGGAATAGTCTTAACATACCTGAATTGATTCTCTTAACATTCCCCTTAACACTCGTCGATTGCAAAAATATGTAACGATGGACAAAGTAGGGAAAAATCTATATGTTATTCTTGGAAAAGATTGTACCGTACTTCCTTAGAACCCTGATTCACGCATGTTGCATTTCATATGAATTTTTGAGCTTCAATCGTTACGTTTTTTTTGAAGACTTCATATAAACTCTTTTGTTTTTGAGATTCATCCGTAAGCTAGCATATGTATAAGCATATGAGAAAGTCTCTTAATATCGGAGTTGTGGGCCCCATTCTTGTACATGACTTGGCAACCTATTATTCTATATATGCCATCCATATGCGAACTTTAAGAGTCACATTTTTGGGACTTTGTGGGCTGCCACGTTAAGGATTAAATCCTTATCCAATAATTACCCACTTATTTCTTTAATAAGTTTGTTAATTCCCAATTAACTAATACTTATACAATTATCCATATAATTAGGAATTATCTCAAATTACTTAAAGTACAACTCACTTTTAACATACTTTGTACACCTTACTATTATGATCATGTGGTACCTTGTACGACACTAGTCCATAAATATCAGGTATTATAGCTCGAACCGTACTTTATTTCAAAATGTCAAACTTCGACGAAACTCATTTTCTTTGATTCGCTTACCCTCTCACCTTAACGAATTTACTTATCCCTTGTTTGAAATCTCATAATACTTATAGTCTCTAAATAATCTTATCATTGAACTGATGTATATTATCTTACGACAAATTCAACGGACAATACCACAGGGTGTAACATCGTCGTAATATAATAAAGTGGAACGTAACATCAACATAATATTGCAGGGTGTAACATCATCGTAACATAATACTATGAGGCGTAACATCATCGTAATATAATATTGTGAGGCATAACATTGACGTAATACTGCGGGGCATAACATGATCCCGCTTCCATACAAAGTCAATCACATATGCTCTGAGCATATCCTCCAAGATCGACTGCCCATTGGTCTGTAGATGAAAGGCTGTGTTGAGCTCTACCCAGGTAGCCAACTCACTCTGAAGTGCTCTACAAAAGTGCAAAATAAACTGAGGGCCTCTATTTGAAATGATGGAAACAAGCACACCATGCAAGTGAACAATTTCCTAAATGTAAATCTGGGCCAATCTCTCTGAAGAATACATAGTCACAACCGGAATAAATTGTGCTGACTTGGTCAACCTTTTGACAATGACCCAAATTGCATATAGCTTCCTCAAGGTCCGCGGCAACCCAACTACGAAGTATATAGGGATGTGCTTCCTTTCCAGACGGGTATAACCATTCGCTAGATAGGCCACCTGGCCTCTGGTGCTCATACTTAACCTGCTGGCATTTTAGGCACCTCGCTACATACTCAACTTTGTCCTTCTTCATCTACCGCCACCAATAATGCTGCCTCAGGTCGTGATACATCTTCGTAGCACCTAGATGAATAGAATACAAAGAACAATGTGCCTCTTCTAGAATATTCTGCTTCAATCCATCAACATTAGGAACACACAGACGGTCTTGGAGACACAGAACACCATCCTCATTGATAGTAACCTCATTGGCACCACTCTCTAGTACCGTCTCCCTAAGAACCAACAAGTGCGAATCATCGAACTGACGAGCCTTGATCTGCTCGAATAATGAAGATTAAGCGACGACGCATGCAAGAACTCGGCTATGCTCTAAAATATCCAACCTCACAAATCTTTTAGCCAAGGACTGAATGTCCAAAGCCAATGCCTCTCTTCCGCTAAACTGAATGCCAAACTACCGATACTCTCAGCCTTTCGGCTCAAGGCATCCGCAACCACATTTGCCTTTCCCTGATGATAAATGATGCTAATATCATAGTCCTTTAGTAACTCAAGCCACATGCGATGCCTCAAATTGATATCCCACTGCTTGAACATATGCTACAAGTTGTGATGATCGCTGTAAACCTCATAAGACACCCCATAAAGATAGTGCCTCCAGATCGTACGAATATGAACTATCGCAACCAACTCCAAATCACGTATGAGGTGGTTCTTCTTGTGGGGCTTCAGTTGATGTGAAGCATATGTAATAACTCGCACCTCCTACATCAATACACAACCCATGTCAACCTGTGAAACGTCGCAATACACAATATACATCCCTGAATCGGAAGGCAATACTAACACCGGTGTTGTAGTCAATGCAGTCTTGAGCTTCGAAAAGCTCGCCTTGCAATCATCAGACCATTAGAATGGAGCACCCTTCTAGGTCAATCTAGTCAAAGGTGCTGCAACATTTGAGAAACCCTCCACAAACCGATGATAATAATGTGTTAACCCCAATAAGCTCCTGATCATGGTCATTGTGGTAGGATGAGGCCAACTATGAACTACCTCGATCTTCCTAGGATCTACCTTAATACCCTCGCCTGATACAACATGCCCCAAGAATGTATAGAGTCTAACCATAACTCGCACTTGGAAAACATAGCATATAACTTTTGTTCCTGCAAGGTCTGAAATACCACTCTCAAATGCTACTCGTTCTCCTCCATGCTACATGAGTAGATAAACACTAAGACAAACGAGTTAATATATGGCATGAACACCCGGTTCATCAAATCCAAAAATGCCACCGGGGCATAGGTCAAGCCGAAAGACATCACTAGAAACTCATAGTGGCCATATCTAGTATGGAAAGCCATCTTCGGAACATCCAAATCACGAATCTTCAACTAATGATACCCCAATCTCAAATCGATCTTAGAGAACACCCTGGCATCCTACAACTGCTCAAGCAAATCATCAATACGCGATAACGGGTACTTGTTCTTAATGGTAACTTTGTTCAACTGGAAATAATTGATGGACATCCGCATAGTCCCATCCTTCTTCTTCACAAACAACACTGGTGCACCTCAAGGCACCACACTTGGTCTGAAGAACCCCTTTGATAGCAACTCCTCAAGCTGTTCCTTCAACTCCTTCAATGCTCTTGGAGCCATGCGGTATGGTGAAATAGAGATAGGATGTGTAATTAGAGCCATATCAATATAGAAATTGATATCATAATCTGGTGGCATGCCTGATAGATTAGAAGGAAACACATCGGAAAATTCCCAAACTACGAGCACTGAATTAATAGTCTGAGTCTTGGCACCAGTATTCCGAACATAAGCTAGATAAGCGAAACAACCCTTCTCGACCATATGTCGAGCCTTTGGGAAAGATATAACCCGACTAGATGCACTGATAGATGGACCCTTCCAATCTAATCTAGAAAACTCTAGTATCGCCATGGTAATAGTCTTGACATAGCAATTAAGGACAACATGATATGGAGACAAATTGTCCATGCCTAAGATGACCTCAAAGTCAGTCATATCGAGCAACAGAAGATCAGCTCTATTCTCATAACCATAGAAAGTCATAATACAGGACTAGTAGATCGGATCCACAATAACAAAATCGCCTACTAGCATGGAAACATATATAGGAGAACCAAAGGACTCGCGAGGAACACCCAAAGAATGAGCAAACAGATATAAAACATATGAATACGTAGACCTTGAATCAAATAGTACCAAAGAATCCTAACCGTAGATAGAAATAATACCTGTGATCATAGCATCTTAGGCTACTACATCTGGTCTAGCTGGAAAGGCATATAACCTAGCTGGAGCACCACCTAGCTGGCCTCTACCTCTAGGACGACCCCTACCCACTACCCTCCGCCTGTAGGCGACTAGACGAGTGGTGCGATAGCTGGTGCAGTAATCATAGGATGATGACCCTGTTGTACTCCCTTACCCTAAAGCTTGGGGTAGAATTCCTCACATGACCAAGATCCTCGCACTCGAAACAACCTCTCGGTGCGGAAGATGACTGACCATGAGTCTCACTCTGGGGACCTGAACTCCCACTGGAGAAACCTGGAATAGCTGGTAGACAGTAGGAGCTCTCTGGAATGCACTAAAGTAGGGCCGCACTATAGCACACCGTGAAGGTGACGGTGCTGGACATGTGGGCATGCAAGACTGACCCCTCACAAAGTGACCTCTTTTGTAATGACCGACTGGTCATTTAGCTTTTTAGAAACCCTTTCTCCTAAATAAGACTTCCCATAATTGATTTTACTTCTTTATGACTTGCGGAAAGGTTGGTTCGGGATTTGGAAGAGTTTGAATTGAAATTGGAACACTTCGTTCCTTAAGGTTAGCTTAAAAGGCCAAGTTTGTCTTCGGTCAACATTTTAAGTAAATGACATCAGAATCAGGATTTGAAGGTTTCAAAAGATCCATATGATGATTTCGAACTTGGTCTTATGTTCGGATCAGGGTTTGGGTGACCCGTGAACGTTTTGGCGCCTAATAGTGAAAGTTGATTCCTTAAGGATTTTGAAGTTCTTTAAATTTGGTTTAAGCGGATTTTTGTGATATCGAGGTCCGAACGGAATTTTGAGACCAGGAATAATTCTATAATGTCATTTAAGACTTGCATGCAAAGTCAATCCTAGTAGTATAAGTGTGTTTTGTCACATTTGAAGACTTGCATGTCATTTGAAGTTTGAATCCATTGGTTTTAGGGTGTTATTCCTAGTTTTAATGTTGTTTCCGGCGTTCCGAGGGTTCGAGCGAGTCTGTTTTATAATTCGAAACTGTCAGGCGAGGCTTTAGTTTTGTTGAAAATGTGAGAAGGAGCTCAAGCTCTAGGCTTCTATCATAACCGCACATGCTGTTGGCCAATTGTAGGTGCAAGGCCGCAGAAGTGGCTAAGCCATTGCAGATGCGGCCATGGGTGGCCAACCCAGTAACTGTAAAAGAGGCCCCCTAACCGTAGAAGCGGAACTGCAGGAGCGGTTGGCCTTCCGCGGAAGCAGCCTAGCAGGTCCTGCCCAGGACCGCAGAAGTAGCGCATATTCTGCAAGTGCGGTTGGTGCAGGTGTGGCCCTGGACCATAGATGCAGAAACTACTGAAGGCAGTGGACTTCATTAAATAATGGGAGTTTGTCATTTTTGACACATTATACACCATTCTTAGGTGATGTGGGAGCTTCAAAGGGTAGATTTCAACCTAGCTTTGGGAGGTAAGTACTTCTACTTAATATGAGTTTAATGCATAGTTTATGGGTAGATTATAATATGTAAATTAGTGGAAATTATGGGTTTAGAATAAAATCTAGGGTTTAGACAAAAATGAGATTTAACCACGAAATTTGTTATGGAAAGTAGTAGAAATCATATATTCTTGATCCTTAGGTTATGGGTGACAATTTTCTTCAAAAATACTGATTAGTTCTTACCCAATTTGAATAGTTTTGGATCGTTCGGCTCCGATTTGAGGGTTTGAGCGCATTCTTGAAATTTGAAGTAAACATTGGGACGAGGTAAGTCACCTTTCTAACCTTGTAATAGGGAATTATCCCCATAGGAAAAATAATTCAATATTGGCCACTAATTGTGGGGGCTACGTACTGATGACGTCCAAATCCACTACTAAAAAGTAAATGGACACGGTCATATGCAATATAATTTACCCAACTATGAGTCGGGGTCGAATCCCACAGAGAAAGATATGTAGGAGATTAGGAATGTAAGAGAATTATCACTTATCGCCCAATGCCAAACACTTAAAATTGGTTTTTGAAAATGTTTTATATCTAAATGTGGAAATGTAAACTAACATAGAAAGCAAATAAAATGGTCAATGGCTACAAGTATGGTTGCATCGGGAATCACACTCAAGTAATGATCCAATGTATTTCACAATTTTACAGATATGAGTGAGTTTATGTTAATTAGCCATGGATAATAATTCTTAATTAGCTTCTTCCAAAGACTAACAAGACTTTCTAATTGAAATATTCCTAACCCAATTAAGAGATTAAGCACACCCAGAATAGCTACAAGTAGTTCAATCCTATCCCTAGGTAGAATCTATAAAATGAGGGTTAAAGCCTCAAGTTCTTGTTAATTAATCTTTCCTAACCCCAAATTATCTTTTCCAAAAATAATTCAGAGTTAATGGGAGAGTCCAAGGGTTAGCTAATCCCTTTGGAAACATTAAAGAACAAGAATAATTAAAGTAACATTAACTCACTTCATAAAAGGATACAAATCATTCAATACATAAGCATAAAAAGGTATTTAATCCACACTTTAAACATGAATATTTCCATAAACAAGATTCAAGTATTGAATAAAATACTACACACTTAGATATAAAATACAAATCAAGGAAATAAAGAAAGCAACATAAATGAGTAAGAAATCCTTAACCACAAGCTTCAAATCTTCAAGACCAAAGTGTCTGTGCGAAGCCCTAGCTTCAAGACTTGTTCTCTCTAGTCTCTTGGAACTAAAAATACGCCAAAAATATCAAAATATCTTCTTGGAAAAGTATAAAAATAGTTTGGAAATGAGAACATGTGAAAGGCCTAATTTGCCCAGGTCTGATGCCCATTGGCCGCATCTGCGGATGAATTCTTGCAGATACGGTTCCGCAGATGCAGATACCTTATCGCAGAAGCGGGATGTCGAAATATGCTTGACACCGTAGATGCAGACTCTAAAAGCGCAGATGCGCTACCGTAGAAGCGAAAAATGACTCGCAGATGCGATTCCTGGCAAAAGGTCCAGCTCAGCAAATGTGTTGCTACTCCTGCAGATGCGGGGTCGCTTCTACGACAACTCTTCCGTAGATGCGGAATTACTGGAGAGTTTTGCATTTTTTTCACCCTCTTTTGCTCAATTCCACTTCAATTCAATTCAAATAACTTCATAGCATCATTTACCTGAAAATCTAACAATACACACCATAAATGACCTCATATTATAGTTAAAAGACATAAAAGCTAAATAAAAGAGACTAGAATGAGTGGTAAAATCACCACTCATCACGTACGCACGAGGTGACGAGAGTCCGTGCGTATATACTATTATACTTATGTCCGGGTAGTCTAGGACCCAAAATCATTCTTTACTTGTCATACGTGTAACGTTGTTGTCAATTTAGATTGCGTAAATCATATCGAACTTGGCAAATGAACTTCTAAAAAATTAAACATCATTTTTTTGACCATTAAAGAGAAGTAACATTACTTTGGGTAATTACTTTCTTGATGAATTTTTGATTGACTGTTTGACGTGCTTATTTGTATTTGACCATGTCACATGTATGATTCACGAGCGGGGTAATAGATGCATCTATGGTTCACACTATTCGGGGCCGTACGACCTAGGGATTATTTGCGCATGCTATTTGCTCGATACCCTCTGTGATATGAATTGCTTTAAATGCCTTGAAACATAGATTGTTATCTGAAATGTCGAAAATAGAAATATTATCTATGAAATAACCTATCACTTCTTGTTATTAATTGTTATTTATTCATGGCATCCATGTTTAGCGTAACATTTAAATTATATTATTATTGACCCTAGTAAGTGTCAAGTTGACCCCTCGTCACTACTTCTTCGAGGTTAGACTGGATACATACTGGGCATATATTATTTATGTACTTATATGCTTTTGTACTTAAATGTATATGATCTGAGGCAGGTGCATCTAGCTACCAGTCCGGCGCACGTCCCTGATACTTGATCGACATTCGATGGTAAGTTGCCCCTTCTGAGTTATTTAGCAACATGCAGGAGTCTCTCCTTTTGTTGTTACTGTCTATTATGTTTCAGGCAGTAGGATAGTTATATTCTTTCGTACACTCTACTAGTTTCCCGCGTACTTGTGACACTAGTTCCCAGCACACACATTAGTAGACTATTATTTTTGGGTTGTAGTCATATTGTTATGATATTCTTAAGTCTTTCCCAATTCAGCTGCCTTATAATTTGTTAATTATCGATTGTTTTGAATTTAAGTTAAGTAAATGTCAGGAATGATTATTTAAAAGAATGAGAACTCAGTAGTTGATTAGGGTTTGCTTTCCTAACAACGGTGTTAGGCGCCATCACGACCTAAAATAAAAATTGGGTCGTGACAACATATTATCTGAGCACTAGGTTCTCGTAGGTCTCACAAGTGGGAAAACCTATTAGAGTCTTGCGGATCGGTACAAAGACGTCTATACCTATCTTCGAGAAGCTATAGAGTGTTAGGAAACTACTCTTTATTCATCTTCTATAGTGCAGTTGATAGTATAAAAAATTTCCTTCTTCTATTCTCTCATAGATGGTGAGGACGTGCACGACATACATTCCAGACCGGGGAGGAGCTGCTCCCCCATTGCTAGAGGCAGAGGCCGGGGGAGGGCACCGACCCGAGGTAGGGGGCAAGGGTGTACTAGAGCTACCCTAGTTGCACCTCTTGTGGATCCTACGGAGGATCCTATTACTGAAGAGCAGGGCGAGGTGCCCCCAGTAGAGCATACCCCGACAGACTTCATGACAACATAGGGTTTTCAAGAGGTCATGAGCCGTATGCTGCGGTTCATGGATTCTAGGACCCACGCTGGTTTATTTCTAATAGACCCAGCCATATCTCAGGAGGGGGGAGCACAGACCCCTACCTGGCTCCTGGTCATGCAGCTACCGTGTAATAGACTCCGGGCGCACTACCCGCGGATTGGGCCCAGCCGGTTGCCTCAGTTGTACCCGAGCACAAACTAGCTACGGAGGGTGATTTGCAGAAGTTATTGAATAGATGGACTAGGCTACACCCTCCTATCTTCGGAGGTGAGCATTGTGAGGATGCCCATGATATCATTGATAGGTGCAGGGAGACTGCACAACATAAGGATATTGGAGTTTCATGGGGTTGACATTACTACTTTCGAGTTGGAGGGCAGGGACCGTAGATGGTGGTAGTCTTATGTTCTTAGCCGGCCAACGGGTTCTCATCCCATTACTTGGGGTAAGTTCACACAGCTTTTCATGGATAGGTACATTCCACCTTCTCAAAGGGAAGAGTTGTGATATCAGTTTGAGCAGTTTGAGTAGGGTCAGATGTTAGTGACTGACTATGAGGCGAGGTTTTCTGAGTTGTCTCGCCATGCACTCATGATACTTCATACTGACGTACAGAGAGAGCAGAGATTTGTTATAGGGTTGCATTCAGGTATTCAAGTTACTATGGCCCGGGAGGTTGAGATGGGGACTTATTATCAGCTAGTAGTGGAGATTGCTCGGAGGTTTGAGGGCTACCATCTGAGAGGTAGAGAGCAGATGTAGTAGGACAGAAGTCAGTTTGGGAGGGGTCAACCCAATAGGCCCCATATTCAGCACCACCACCTCCTCGAGGTGCACCCGCACCCCCTATTTCAACACCATACCAAAGAGTTCTTACCGCCCGCTAGCTATCCAGGGTTCTTCCAGTGGGTATTCAGGTCCCTAGGGTTCCTCCAGCTCCCTACGTTAGTGCTACACCGAAGAGTTCATACCGTCCATCAGCCATTCGAGCTTCCTCTAGTGGGTATTCAGGCCATCAGGTCCATACTTTAGGACAACAGTCTATGGTGTCGAGAGGTTGGTATGAGTGTGGAGATCCAGGTCACATGAAGAGGACCTGCCCCAAACTTCGGGGCAAGGCAATGCAGTAGGGTCAGCAGCCCATGATTTCAGCACTGACTGTCCAGCTACCCAAAGGTGGAAAGCAGACTGGTAAGGGCCATCCTAGAAGTGGAGTCCAGGTAGGGAGAGGTCAACCAACTACTATACAATCAAGTGGAGGCCAGCCAGCCGGTGCTCCAGCCAGATTCTACGCTTTTCCGGCCAGACCAGATGCATTGGCCTCAGATGCCATTATCACAGGTATTATTTTCATCTGCGGTAGGGATGCTTCAGTACTAGTTGATCCAGGATCTACCTATTCATATGTATCATCTCTGTTTGCTCATTTTTTGGATACTCCTCGTGAGTCCTTGGGTACTCCTGTTCATGTGGTCACTCCTTTGGGCAATTCTGTAGTTATGGATTGGATTTATCGGTCCTGTGTGGTCACATTCTATGGTTTTAAGACTAGATCAGATCTCTGATTACTTGATATGACTGACTTTGAGGTCATCCTGGGCATGGACTGGTTATCCCCATATCACGCCGTCCTAAATTGCCATGCCAAGACTATTACTTTAATGATGCTAGAGTTGTCGAGGTTGGAGTGGAAGGGTTCCTCAGTTAGTACATCTAGTCAGGTTATTTTTTTTTTGAAGGCTCGACATATGATCGAGAATGGGTGTTTGGTTTATCTAGCCTATGTTCGAGACACCAGCGCAGAGTCTCTGACAATTAATTCAGCTCCAGTAGTCTGGGAGTTCGTCGTTGTGTTCCCTTCTGACCTTCTTGGCACACCACCGAATCGTGATAGTGATTTATGTATTGATTTTTCTTCAAGTACACAACTTATATTTATCCCACCATACCGTATGGCTAAGAAAGAGTTGAAGGAGCAGCTCGAGGAGTTGTTAGCAAAGGGGTTTGTAAGACCGAGTGTTTCACCTTGTGGCGCACCAGTATTGTTTGTGAAGAAGAAGGATGAGACTATACGGATGTGCATTGATTACCGCCAATTGAACAAGGCTACCATCAAGAACAAGTACCTATTACCGTGTATTGATAATTTGTTCGACCAGTTGCAGGGTTCTAGGTTGTTCTCTAAGATCGAATTGAGATCAGGGTATCATCAACTGAAGATTCGGGATTCAGATGTCCCAAAGACTACTTTCTAAAATAGATATGGAAATTATGAGTTTCTGGTGATGTCTTTCGTCTTGACTAATGCCCCGTCAGCTTTTATGGACTTGATGAACATGGTGTTCAGACCTTATATTTATTACATTGCTATTTTCTTCATTGATGACATCTTGATCTACTCATGTAGCCTGGGGGAGTACGAGCATCATTTTAGAGAAGTTCTTCAGACATTGCGAGAGCAGAAGCTATATGCTAAGTTCTCTAAGTGTTAGTTTTTGCTTGAGCCAGTAGCATTATCGAGGCATGTTATATTAGGAGAGGGTATTAAGGTGGATCCTAAGAAGATTGAGGTAGTTCAGAGTTGGCCACGTCCTACTTTAGTGATTGAGATCAGGGGTTTCCTAGGGTTAGCAGGTTATTACAGCCGATTTGTGCAGGGCTTTTCGTCCATTGCATCACCTTAGACTAGACTGACCTAGAAGGGTGCTCCTTTCAATTGGTTCAATGATTGTGAGGCGAGCTTTCAGTAGCTCAAGACAGCTTTGTCTACAATACCGGTTTTAGTATTGTCTTCCGTATCGGGGATGTATACAGTGTATTGTGACGCTTCACGCGTTAGCTTGGGTTGTGTATTAATGCAGGAGGGGCAGGTTATTGCATATGCTTCATGGCAATTAAGATTCAATAGAAGAATTACCCAGTGCACGATCTAGATTTAACAGCGATTGTTCAAGATATGGAGGCATTATCTATATGGGGTGTCGTGTGAGGTTTATACTGATCATCGTAGCTTATAGAATTTGTTCAAGTAGAGGGATCTCAATTGGAGGCAACGTAGATGGCTTGAGTTACTAAACGATTATGATATCACCATTATTTATCATCCGTGCAAGGCAAATGTGGTCGCAGATGCCTTAAACAAGAAAGCAGAGATTATGGGTAGCTTGGAGAGGCCACTAGCCTGGGACATTTAGTCCCTGGCTAACAGACTTGTGAGGTTGGACATTTCAAAGCCCAATTGTGCATGTTCTAACAATTGGTATTAGACGTCGTCTTACATCTAACAAGATAATGTAATACATCATGAATAAAGTAAACTTAAAACGTGGTGTTCAATTATACATGTTTGTTGTGTGTATTCCGTGAAACGTGGTGCCTAGTTTGGATTTTAATTTGTGCCTGAAAGCAGGACAAAGATAGGATAAGACATAATATTAGCACGGTAACATATATGCATGCATCTGCCTAATTAGGGTTCTAATTTGTGTCTGAATGTAGGACAAAGTTAGGATGAAAGGCGTGACATTAGAGTAGTAACATGCATGTATGCATACATATGCCTAATTTGGGTTCTAATGTTGGGCCTGAATGTAGGACAAAGTTAGTGGCAGATTAAAAATTTTAAAAATGTGGGTGCTTGCCGGAAAAAATTCCTAATATTAAAGTAGTAACATATATGTATGCATATGTTTAATTTGTACCCGAATAAAGGGCAAAGTTAGAACGAGAAAAGTAACATTAGAGCAATAACATGTTTGCATGTATGCCTAATTTGGGTTCTACTTTAGGCCTGAATGCAAGACAAAAATAGAACGAGAAACATAATATTAGAGCAATAGCATGTATGCATTTATATGCCTAGTCTGGGTTCTAACCTTATCCCATATATGAAAAAATAGTATGATCATTTACATTTTTTCTTAAAAAAATATAAGGAAGCTAACACCTAAATTGTGCATCTCAATCAAATCAATGTGTCCCTAAAGGATGTGAAACCGTTGGAACTTGGACGTTGGGCTTCTAGTCCCCTAACTACGGATTATGAGGTAACCATTTGATGGAAAAAATCGACTCGGACATTTTTTCTCCCCCACAAACTATAATTAGGATATCCTGATGACACTTAGTCTTAGGGACTAGGTAAGCCTAATACTTGCTGAATTAATGGCAAACTCAACCAACAACTATTAAACATGACCAAAATTTTTGTCTATACAAAGCTTACAATCCCAAAACCAGTAGCACAAGTTATAAGCTCTACCGAGTTTACTAGAAGATCTCTATATACAACTGTTTCGGAATAGAAATAAACATTACAAATTACAAATTCAGAAGGTGGCTCTGAGGCCTACGAACGCGACATCATGTATACCTTGAGTCCCCACAACAATTCCCGAACATCTAGATATTGATCGACAACTCCGAGAACTTGGATCTGTAAAAAAATGTGCAGAAAGCGGAGCATGAGTATACCACAGCGGTACCCAGTAAGTATCAAGACTAACTCGGTAGAGTAGTGATAAAGGACAGCCAAGACACCTACTAGACTTAATAACATGTACAAGTATGAGTGTGAAACTAACAGGGCACAATATCAATTTAAAGCTAAGCATGATAACAATAATGAAACAATGTTGGTAATAGGAAACTACAAGAAGCAATTAGCAACGAGACACAACAGGTAATATCATCGTGGAGTAAGCTGAATACAGTTTACGTCCGATGAAATCAAGTAAGGAGAAACAAGTAACACTCAATAAGAGCAACCACTTTCTAACAAGATTTGTTCATGGACTTTCCCGAGGTACTTCACCTCATAGTCACATTTCACGGGTCACAACTCAAGAACCCTAATCACTTGGCATTTTGCGCCCACATTACAATTCATAACTGCAAGGACAACTCACGTGCCAAGGGAGAGATAATATCAAGTAATTGCATGGAAAAAATACGTGCCAATACTAATAATGATGCATGACAACAGAGACAACTCACATGCCAATTGAACAACTCTTTCACAGAAGGCAAGTAAACGAGAGTACATGCAAATGGCCAATATCAAGATTCACCTTTATAAAATGATATGGGTGATTAATTGCGTGTATGTTTGTGCACGTGTTATATCCTAATTCAAGTCAACAAGTAAGAGTAGAGACTATGAATGACACATAAGAAATGATCACCACAAAATGTACAAGGTATAACTCACACGAGGTAAGTACACCGCTACACAAATATCAACAATAACAATGCCCCCAGAACATCACGAATAATCACAAATCATTCCCCGACATAGCCCACCTTTTCTCGCCACGTGCACAATAATAAAGTAATTGCCCGCCTTGTTTCGCCGGACGTGGACAAAAATATTCCCACCTTGTCTCGTCACATGCGCAAACCCATATATATAGCCCATCTTGTCATGCCGCATGTGCAAATATAAATAATAACAACAGCACAGACACTAACCTGTGAACACCTAACAATCCTCTCAATATTACCACATGTGCCAAAACATAACAACACAATAAAATGACTTTCCCAACATGTGCCCATATTCCATAATATTTCCTCAAAACAGTTTCAATACCAAAACCACATCTAGCCCTAGGCTCAACAACACTGAGTAAAATAACAACAACAATGATAACACAAGAGTATAGCAACTAAACCAACACAAGAACTTCAAAACTCAAATAAATGGAAGAATGAGCTAAAAAAGAAAGATATAATAGGGAATAGTAGTCCCAACAAGAATAGCTCAACAAGGGAGAGATAATGTGTAACAATGAATCCACAAAAATACAATTTGACGATGAGAGAGATAGCATGAATCAATGACCCCAAATAAGAATATGTCAACAATAAACGAGATAACAAAACATCAATTAAGGCGCATAAAGGTTTAATTAGCAACAAGGGTATATTATAAATCAATCAATTCCAAATAAGACACATAATGGTGAATTTAGTGAATGAAGGATTTAACATGGTAAAATAACTTCACATCTAATGAACATAAGAACCTAAGAGCCCTAAACTGTCAAATTTTCACAAATAAGCCCGAGTACGCACTCGTCACCTCACGTAGACTTGCACAAATGACTCAAATCCTAAGGGGTAGTACCCCCACACAAAGTTAGGCAATATGCTTACCTCAAAAAAACTAGATCGTTAATCTAAAATGACCTTCTCGAGTAAAACAACCACCGAACGGCTTAAATCTAGCTAAAATAACTTCAAATCAAGAATAAACCACATAGGAAACAATTCTAAATAATAAAGCTTCAATCTTTAACAAAAACTAAAAAGTCAACCCCGAGCCCGCACCTCAAAAACTGACAAAATTTACAAAGACACCCATTTCAATACGAGTTCAACCATACCACAATTATCAATTTCCAACATCAAATCTCCCTTCAAATCTCATTTCACATTTCGAAGAATTTTTACAAAATTTTCCATTTTCTTCCATTAAATTCACTAGTTTAATGATATAATTAAGTATGAAATCATGAAATATAATCAATTTCTGATATAGAACACTTATCCCAATCGAACACGTGAAGAACCTGCCAATATTGCTCAAATCCGAGGTCTACAACTCAAAATATGTTAAAAATGGTGAAAGCCCCATTTTTAGAAGGCTCTCCAGTCAAGTCGCATTTGACACCTGAGACTTATAAATATCATCTCACACCTGAGACTTAAAAATTGCATTTCATATCTGAGACTTATAACTCCGTTCCCTCAAAACCCAGCAAAACAGTAGTCTATCCCTACACGAAAATGGGTATAACTCTCTATTACGACCTCGAAATGCTGCGATTCTTGTTGCTATGGTTCCGTAATTAAAATATCAATCTGATGGTTCAATTGAATCACAAATGAAAGGTTGTTTTCACAATGTGGTACCCTTTATGCCAAAAGAAAAAATGTTGAAACATAAAATAAGTGTGTGACACAATTCAAACCCATCCAAAACTCACCCGAGCCCCGTGGGACCCCAACCAAGTATACTAACAATTCCCAAAACATGATACAAACTTGATCGAAGCCTCAAATTGCCTCTGACAATACTAGAATCATGAATCGTGCATTGATTCAAGCCTATGAAACTTATGAACTTCCGAATTCGAAAACTAATGTCGATTCATACCAAACCAACTCCGATTGACTTTTAATTTTGCACACAAGTCATAAATGAATGAACTGACCTATTCCGACTTCTGGAATTGGGATCCGACCCCGGCATGAATAAAGTCAACTCTCGATCAAACATTCAAAAATCTTCAATTTTTCTAACTTTCGCCAATTAATGCCGAAACAACCTATGAGCCTCTAAATCAACATCCGGACACACTCCTATGACCAAAATCACCACACAAAGATATTGAAACTATTAAAATGCCATTTAAGAGTCGTCTATACAAAAGTCAACCTTCGATCAACTCTTACTTCTTATGCTTCTAAAACAAGAATCCTTCTTTGAAATCAATCCCGAATCTTACAAAATCCGAACTCAACCACAAACGTACGTCATAACATATTGTACGAAGCTACTCGAGACCTTAATCAACTAAACGGGACACTAATCCTCAAAATGACCGATTTGGTCGTTGCATTTTCCCCCCTCTTGAACAAACGTTCGTGCTCGAACGTGCCATGATCCATTTCTAAGTCCTCGTATCACTGAATGAACTTACCATACATATACTCGCGGGTGATCCCACATTGCCCCAATCCACATAGGCCGACTACACCGTCCCAACTGAAAATTATTCCTTCTACCCATACTGATGACCTTAGAACCAAATTTCTCACCTTCGGATCATTTCCAAAAGACCCGATTTCCACACCAACACACGGTATCAACCTCAACCAGATGCAACAACTCATACCTACACCCACCAGGTACAACCACATGACATAACACATCACACATATTCCCATAACATCTCTAAACAATATAGATGCCCATAATCAAATTCAGCACCAACAATTAACCTCATATATGCTAGAACCATGTTCCAAACCTTCACAACGCTAACAACGATGTAAGAAACAAGAAGACCTCATAACTATGCACCTAAATCAACAAGTCACATCTAACGCCAACTAGGCACACAACTCGCAAGCTAAAACCAATAAGTACAGCACAAATATGATTGAATATACAAGGAAACACATGAAAGAACTACCAAACAAGCTCGTTGTCGCGCCCCATTTTTTTCCTCCGTAGAGAGAGTCAGGGTTTCGACATTCATGGGAGGTAATAACTCCTTTCCTTTTTGGGAATTGGGTATTTGAAGAGTTGTCACCTAATGGGTTATGGTGCGTTAGGGCACCTAGAGCGATTAACTCTTGGATTGGTTTGCTGTTTACCGTGACAATGATAACAACAATTAAATTTCTAAATAGGATTCTAAAAATACGTGATCTATTCCCGAGCTAGTTGTTAGAGCAGTTGATGCTAATAATATGGAATCTAATGGTGAAAAGTAAGCTAAAACAAGATAGTAAACGAATCGTAGGGCTTTCTGCCCGGGTATAGGTCTGATCGATGAAAGACCTCAGGGTCGACGTCGGGGTCGAGCTCGAGCTACCAGGCATAGTCCTTTTATAAAACATATAGGATAGACTTCTACTAAGGAGTTGCCTGTACTCAGGCGCTGCCTCGAACCTTCGTGGAGCTTTCATGATCGGAGCTTCTTGTGTTTATTCCTCTTTTCTAGAAAAGGAATCGTGAGACCAGGTACTGCCTCACGTCGAGTGATGGTGTTGAAAGCTTTCCGAAGTACGGCTTCTTTTTGGCGGGGATCCTCAGGGTAGAGCACTGCCTCGAGATTGGAGATAATACAGACAATTCCTCGAGTCTTAGCCTCTCGTCGAAGGATGCTTTTGGGATCAGGTATCACCCCGTCGATTTGCATTGAGGTTTTAGGTTTCGCGGGACTTACTCCGGTTGGGCGAGTCGTCGCTCCTTCTCGCATATATATGGGGTGGCTTCGACTTCTTCGCCAGACCTCACTATTTTTAGATAAATGCTTTTCCACTTTAGAACAGGGTACTTCATCTCTTTAGGAGCAAAAAGTGTTGGTGCACGCCTTTGCCTTGACCTGTTAGTTTTACCATAGTCATGGAAACCACTTCGGGGCCGGTCCGGCAAGAAACAAGGAGTGTTGTTCCTGGTGCTCAGGAACCGAGGGAGTTCGTTCAGAAGATGATGTCATTAATAAGAGAGGAACATCTGGAGATGGTGAGGAAATACTATGGATGGAGCAAGGGGGTAGCGCTGCAGGTGCTTCCCCCGAACGAGAGTATCGTGGACTCTGTTGATGGATTCTCGAGCGTGCATCTATATCCTTTTGCATTTAGTTCCCTTGACAGGGTTGTGCTTGATTTTTGCTCGAAGTATCGGGTTACTTTGGCACAAATATATTCATCATTTTGGCGGGTGGTGCTGATGATGAGGTTCTTAGCAGAGAAAGCTGGGCTTGAATTTGCGCTTAACCATCTCGTCAGGCTATACCGGCCCTTTCATCACCAGGGCCTGCTAAACTTGAGCTACCATTCGTCCATGCCCTTTGTAGCTGACAACGAAGAGCACAGGGGTCGAGAGTGGGCCGGTTGATCTATCCGCGTCCGGATGGTCAACATTATCCCCGTAGAGCTTTTTCCATTTCCCGAAGGGTGGAATTATGCATGTGAGTGAAGCGTCTGGTGCTTTTTCAGATTTTGCCTATAGCAAAAATCGGTTGAGTAATAACGTTGTCTCTCCCTTGTTGCAGCAACTTCGTGGACGCCGGGTGAAGTCCTTGACCTGCCCGGCTGGGTCCGGAGGCTGGTGACCCATTTGTCCTGCGATGAGCATCGGTGGCGAGCTGTATTCCAGGCCAGATAGGGATTAAAATACCAAGGTATGTGTGCATGCTGCCTTTGCCTTGGCCATCATATATTAGAAGTAACGTTTTCCCCTTTCATTTGTACTGGATTCGCCTCTTGTAGATATCGAGCGGTTCCTGGGGATGAGTCAATGATCTTCCGAAGAAGGGAAAGAGTCGTTGGCCTCTGAGCCGAGGGACGATGGCAATAAGGGAGATTGGCATCCACAGTGTGATGGAGCTTTTAGTGGTGCTGATCGGGCTCGTGTTTTCGAGGAGAGGGCATCATCAAAGTCTGCTGCTCTTATTGTACTTGATTTCAGGTCGGCAATTCCTTTGAGTGAACATATTGTGCTCGAGGTCGGTTCTCCTGGGGCCAAAGATGCAGGATCAACAAGGGTGTGCTCCGACTTTGCAGAATTCCGTCGGTTTCACTTTGTGGTGAGTTTGGGCGCAGTTCCCATGTATTCCGTGTCCTTCTCCATTTATTGAACTTTCCTTGTGCAGGCCTGTGATGGGCTTATGTCTGAGCTGCTCCATCAAGGGGCCAAGCTTCAGAATATTCTGGGCGAGGGCGAATCCCTTAGGCTCCTTAGCAATGGGAAGGAAGTTGAGTTGCATTATTGGCGATATGAGGCGTACCGGAGCTCAAATTATGAGAACTATTTGACGAAGCAGGTAACTTCCTGTAGATCATGCTTTTCTCCTCTTGGTCCTCAAGGTTAACCCCCTTTTTGTTATATTAGCTGCAAAAAAGGACAGAGGCCCTGGAGTACCTCAAGGGCGACATCGACCGCATTAGAATTGCATGTGGCGAGTTAAGGGCTCGAGTGCAAGCTCAAGCTTTAGAGGAGGCAAGAGCCTCTGCAAGGTCCCCACCTTCGAAGCCCAACTCTGCTTGACTTGTGATAATGCCAAAGTTCAAGTGGATATAATCAGGAAACTTGAAACTGATCTCTCAAAGATCAGGGCTGAAATAATTGATACCCGGGCTGAAGGGCGTTAGGGCGAACCAAGGCTGATCAGGAGATGGAGATTCGTATGAGAGACGCTGTGGACGCTCAAGCCGAGTTGAAGCGATCCCTCGAACGAGAGAAGAGGATCGAGGAATATGTTCGTTGCCAATCTCGAAGAAAAGTACTCGAGCAGATTCGTGCGAGGTGTTTCCTTCTATTTGAGGAATTGGTTCGAGCAAAGGAGGACATCTTGATGATGAGGTGAAGAGCGAACCCGTCAATCTATATCCCTTTAGAGCAGAGCGTAGGCTTCGCCGTTTTGTCGCTTTGTTTTTTATATATGTAGAGCATGTCCGTAGATAGAGAATGCACCCGTCCCCCCTTTTTTGCGTATGTAATATAAGAAGAAACTTGAAGCATTATTTTTTATGTACCTCTTTTCTGTTATTGCTTTCGACCAGGCAGGCTGGTTTTGGTGTTTGGCGAGTTCCTTGTAGGTCTGGAAATGATCGGACAGGCCCAGGGGTTCTTAAATGCTATCCTTAACGTGAGCAGATGCTGGGTCCTCCGTGCTTTGCCTGGTTGTTTAGGCTTAGTCTCCGAGTCGGTCTTCGGCTTGAGCCTTCTTGCCCTTAAATATTTTATGCCAGTGCGGTCAGGTAGTTATTGCTCCCATTTCTTGCCCTTGGGCATTTGCTGTTTAGACAAATTTGGGTCCAGTCTCCGAGTCACGTCCCGATTTGAGAATTAATTAACCCTCGAGTTCTTTCCTGCCTACATGAGCGGATGGCGATGGCCTTTTATGTTTTTGGTCGAAGTGACCTCGCAGGTGGGTGGCCTGGAGGCTCACTCGGCTAGCGATAATGGCATTTATGCCATGCCCTTGGGCATGTTGCAGTTTAACTATTTCGGGTCCAGTCTCCGAGTCACGTTGCGATTCAAGCTTTAATCGACCCTTAAATTCTTTCCTACCTTCATGGGCGGATGGCGATAGCCTTTTGTGCTTTGGGTCGAAGTGACCTTGTAGGTGGGTGGCCCGGAGGCTCACTCGGCTAGCGATACTGGCATTTATGACGTGCCCTTAGGCATTTTGTAGTTTAGCCATTTCGGGTCCAGTCTCTGAGTCGCATTGCGATTCGAGCTTTAACTGACCCTTGAGTTCTCTTTCGTCTACATGGGTGGATGGCGATGGCCTTTTACGCTGTTTTGGTCATTGAGACCTTTCGATATGTGGCCTAGAGGCTTGTATAGTTAAATATTTTGGATCCGGTCTCCGAATCGGGTTACGATTTGGGCTCACTTTAATCCTCAAGTTGCTAATTTTTCAGCTGGCGATGATGACTCTTACGTTGTTTGGTCGTTAAGACCTTTTAATATGTGGCCCGTAGGCTTGCTAAGCTGGCGACAATGGCTTTTACGCTGTTTTTGCCCGTGGGCTTTTTGTACGCTTTATTTTCCGCTTTTTAAGGTCTTTTGAAAGATTTTTGCCTAACCCATCGTCGGTTTCGGAGAACCTCGATTTCAAGTCGTTATCGGTGATATTTGAGCACCTCGGAAGGTTCATAGCTCGTGGGCTGAGTAGGTCAAAGCTTTGTGATTTTGGAGCTGACATGGTCGAAGCTCGTTTTTGCCTGTTGAAGGCAGCCTGTTTTAACCGGTTCTTTCCGAAGTATATTCGAAGTAGTGGCCTACGATTTTTGTTTAGGGACGATCGGGCGTACTCGAGTCGCATTAGTTTGGCTATATCAATCGGTTTAACCATAGTCATATGCGTTTGGCCGTAGCCATTTTTGATTCTGAGTGACAATTCAGGCGTCTACACCGAAGGTATGCCCTTTCTGGATTCTTACAACTGCAATGTATAGCTTGAACTTTAGAATTTTCATGCCTATTGAGGTCTTACAGTTTGTCTTGCCTGTTGAGGTCTTACAATTTTTGTAGAAAAGATCTGGTTACGCCAAGTCTGCCCGCTAGGTGGGTCTTACAATTTTGGGTTTTCCAGCGTATGGCAATTGGCGATGAGTGACAGTCACCGAGTCATCAAATTTGTTTAAGCGTGAAGACTGCTTTTTGTGAGCTCGGAGTTGCCTCGTAGGGGCTTTATGATCCCGGTGTTCTGACCATGGGGTCGTGCAAGTGCAGAATTCTTGACGCTAAGTCTCCGAGTATCTCGGGATGCATTTGGTGGAGAGTCCCTTATCGGGGGTATATTGGAGATATCCTTGCTTGGAGAATAAGATGTTGAAAAGATATCCTTTTATTGCTTTGTGTAGACATACATGGCTTCATTGTTGTGAGCTCGGTCCGTGCAGGCACGTCTTCTCGGATCATTTGATTCGGTACGTATTCCCAAATGGGGTTTAGCCTATCGTTTCCCGATCCTCCCGAGGGGACAGTGCCCTTAGAAGCAGATCATCGCTTCGTCGTTAGACTGTGGAGGAAGGCCTGTGTCCTTATCGGATCCTCCACCGGGGGTATGTTGCTCTGCTAATAATCTTGCTGACAAGGTCCTCTTTGGGGCGGAATCCCGACTGAAGAGAAAGAGCGCGACTCCCCCCCTTTTAAGGCCTAGGGATTTTCGGGTAGAGTTAAAACCTCCGAATATCCTGGCCAATTGTCTGCATGTAGGTTAGCAAAAAATAACAAGGGAGTAAAGCAATTCTTCCTTACCGCGATATGTATAGGCGATGTTTTGAGATTAGGTATGTTTCTTTTCCTTTGGGGCGTGAGCCCGTTCAGCCCTCTGCTGTGTTTTATCAGGCTTGGCTAAAGATGTGGTTTGGTTACCCTTTGATCCTCCTGAGGGTGGGAGAATTGATACCGGCAACGCACCATACGGTGAAGAACTTCCTCTTGTTTCGTATCGCTTTCTGTCGACTTAATTTAGTTCTGCCCTTTGCGAGGGGTTCCATGGTTTTGACAAAATGGGGCCGACGCTGTCTCCGAATGGTGTGTCGGCGGTTGTATGAACAATACTTTCGTGCTTTGCGCCTCCTCCGATGGTACAAAGCTCGACGTCATGGCCCGAGATCATACGGGCCGTATTAAGAGGATGGTCTTTGTGGCGATTCATCATTAGGAATTCGCCAGGGATTCGGGATGAGGGAGTGATTTGGTCCGTTAGCCCGGACCGCCCTATTGACTTTGGTTTGATATCGTTGTTGTACGTGATTGAACCACCTAAATTCATGAACACATGTTTTATTTGAAAATAGATCAAATGAGGGAGAGGGTTACCAATGCGTTAGTGTGATGCCGAGGCAAAGTATCGATGTCCTTTTCCTTGGATGTAATGGTGTCTTCCTGAATACTTCCCTGGACTTGTCTTTTCCTGATGGCGAACATTCTCACTTTCCATTTTATGAGTCCTCTGAGGGTGTCGTCGCTCTTTCACTATCTTGGTAATACGTCGTGGCTTGTGCACTTCATCCTTCCCAGTTGCCTTTCTTCCTTGGGGTTGGACTCGAACCTGGCCGCTCGATGGTACTCGGCGGTGACTTTTATCCGAGATGGGGGTCATTTTTGACCCTGTGGCTGCGCACCCTGCGGTTCCCGCATGGGGTTGTGGTTCTTTTAAAAGGGTCTTGGTTGAATAGGCCTGAGTCGCTCAGCACACCTGTTTTCGCTTATGGTGATCATGATATTTGGTATAGCGATATTGAAATTGTGCTCTACTGGTTGCGTCTCATCAAATCTGGTTCTACTGAAAGTTTCTCGACGACGTTGCCCTCGAAATATTTCCCTACCATTGTAAAGTAGGTCGCATCTTGTGGCATTCCTCCCATTCGCGGCGCATGGATGGTATCTCCACCTGTTCAACATTAGTTTCTTTGTTGGGGGACTGCTTGGGTATACCGGGCTCGTAGAGGCTCCCGTACGGTTGTCCATGGCCCTGATTCATGACCGGTGCCGGGTTCGGGAATACGGCCAGATCTCGGCTGGGTATCTGACTAAGCATCATTTGAGAAGACCTGGGGTCATCGGGCATGCCTCGTTTAAACTTCGGGCGAAGACTTGTGTTGACCAGTCATCCGAAACCGGGGGCGATCTCACTCGTCCTGTCGGGGAATGAGGCGTGACTTCCTGAGGTGTTTCATTCTCTCTTTGCTCGGCATCCGATATATCGGGCTCTTCCGTTTCTACTTCGATGGAACCGACGTGCGCTTCAGCGGATGAATCTACCGGTACGGTAAGCA
Source organism: Nicotiana tabacum (assembly GCF_000715075.1). Taxonomy (NCBI): domain Eukaryota; kingdom Viridiplantae; phylum Streptophyta; class Magnoliopsida; order Solanales; family Solanaceae; genus Nicotiana; species Nicotiana tabacum. The sequence continues at coordinate 116,284,078 of NC_134087.1, forward strand.
GGTATGTGAGGTCGGGCGCTAGGCTACGGTGCCACATCATGGTTTCTTTTAAGAGTCTTTCTCCGAACTTCTTCAACGAGATGGGCTCGAACTTATCATCTTGAAGGTCACTGCCCTTCTCCGCGCATGTGTAAGCGGTGGCGCGATCATCGGGATCTGAGGCCCAGTTGTGCCTTGGGAGTTCCGGCATTACAGATTTCAATGAAGGGGGTTCCGCAGCGTTGTGCCAGCCATTGTAACACCCTCGTCGTTTCGGCCATGATTTTTGTGGTGGTCGTTCTCGACTTTGCTTACCGAACCGGATATTTTAACCTGAAATCAAGAGATCTTGGACAAGAAAAAGTGTGAAAGGTAATGTGCGTTTGTGTAATGAAACTAGCAAGAAAATAATCACTAATATGTTTAGCCCCACGGTGGGCGCCAAACAGTTTACCGTAAAAATGGTAACAACAATTAAATTAGTAAATGGGATTCTAAAAATACGTGATCTATTCCCCAGCTAGTTGTTAGAGTAGTTGATGCTAATAATATGGAATCTATTGGTGAAAAGCAAGCTAAAATGAGATAGTAATCGAACCGTAGGGCCTGCTGCCCGGGTATAGGTCTGATCGATGAAGGACCTCGGGGTCGACGTTGGGGTCGAGCTCGAGCTACCGGGGATAATCGGGGATGGGACAACAGTTGAAGATATAATTAAACAAGGCACATTATGGCTAATACTAAGGCATACGATGAAGAACGAGTAATAATGTGATGAATATCAAGGTGATCTCTGTCACACCTCCTTTTTGCGAACCCGCCCCGAAGGGTTAAATGCGCGAGGGGAGTTTTTCCAATTTAAGTGACAATATTCGAAATGGGATTATTTATTTAATTCAGAGTCGCCACTTGGGAAAGGTTTGGCTTTTGGTGTCCCAAGTCACCGGTTTATCTTGAATCCCAAATCGAGGAAATTTTCGACTTTTCCAAATGAAGTCTGCAGACCAGAAATTCTAAGTAAGGAATTCTGTTGACCCGAGGGAAGGTGTTAGGCACCCTCGAATCCCGTGGTTCTAGCACGGTCGCTTAAATTGTTATAATGGCTAAATATCTGATTTAAATACATGTTGTGACTTATGTGCTTTTATTAAGTTTTAACCGCTTTTATTATTATCATTTATTTTTATAGAATTGCAACGTCGTGAAAATGTATCTCGAACCACGTCACAATCAATGCACCCGTAGTTGTTAACACATTTCGACTCCGTTGAGATTTGAAATTGGGTCACATAAATGCGCACCCGAATTTAAGAATGTGATTTGATTATGTCGCGCCTAAAGAATCTAACGCGTTATTGTCTTCGGGGAGGGCAGTGGAATTCACTAAACAGCCCGTCCCAAATTCTAAGTATTTATTATGACCAATTATTGAGGGCCCCGCAATTTGCCTTTTGATTCGGCGAGTCTCGTCTCATTATTTTAGAAGGGTACCCTACAAGAACTACATTTTTACTACATTTATCTTTTAAGGGAAGGATGATGCCGAATTTTGCTGGTTTAGACAAATACGGACTGAATCCTTATTATGTTTGCCGAACCTAAACTTGTTTGATTAGCTGATTGATTGTTCATGAGGTGAGAACTACGGCATGCTTTGTCTTCAACAAGTGAATATGCTTATTAATTCGCTAAGTGAGATTGCAAACAAACTAACAACATATATTGAGTTATGTTTTAACGACCTCCAAGTTCTATTCTTAACACTCTAACCTATTCGAAATTGATAAAGAAATCGGTTGTTTTATTAGGAAAAATTACTACTAATTGAACTCAAAAATGATTATCAGTTTTTCTCAACAATCATTACATCATTTCGAAATAAAAATCTGTAACTAAACCCAGTATCGAACCTGTATTGGAACGAATAAACTGACAAGAGAACTGGCATTCATAGCCATACTCTTAGTGTGACTGTATGGGAGTTTGTTTGGGGATACATTTATCCCGGACCCAGTATCGCAGTTTTGTCAATTCAGTGGTCTAGGCAAAATACATACAATGCTTACCATGACTCTATGTTATACAGTCATACTAAATCAAACAAGTGTTATACTTGAACTGAATGTATACTAAATCAAAACATGTTGTCCATGTCATACTGTCATTACTATTGAGCCATGCTATCTAACAGTTCATCTTAAACAAAATGTATGCTAGTTCCTACAGAATATTTGCAGTTCACAGTAAGAATACAGGCCCAACCAACATTCGAACTATCTTTTTACACCAATGCTATAACATAAACTGGCGTTCATTCCTTTATTTCTGCTTCAACTTCAAACTTTCAACAATACAAGGTTCAAAGGTTGTGTACCTGGGAATATTTGCAATTGAAGAAAAAGGGCAATCAGTAGAGTAACAATGAACAAATGCAGCAGCAGTAACAGCACCAACAGCAACAGGGCAGAATAGCAGCAGGCAAAACAATACAGCAAGAAACAGGCTCGAGTGCAGAGATGCAAATATGGCCAATAGAAAGTAATAGCCAAATAGCAGCAACACCCAGTGGAATAGAAACAGAAATCCAAACAGACCAGACCAGTAGTAAACCAATGAAAATACTCGACTAATAGACACAATTGGAATTTCAAAGAATCAGAATTGATTTGAAACAGGTTTAAACAACTGAACCCCAGTAATAATAGGAGGAAAAAGCTTCTGATTGTTGGTTGTATCCCCTCTCTCCCTTCAACTCTCTCTGTCTATGTGTATTTATTTGTATGTATTTCCAGCTCTCCTAAGGTTCAATCCCCCTCCTCTAATTCTGTATGTCCATCCTTTATAAACCTCAAAAACTATCTCTTTCAACAGCCTGTTTTCAGAATATCCCAGTACCCCTCCCATGTGCCTTCCATTTTTAATTCCAAACTTTAGCTAATTAAGTATTAAACCCCATCAACCTTCTCTGGCAGACTTCACTTTTAAAAGGTTTAAATACTTCTTTAAACTAAAGCCAAGTATGGGCAGTGGAATGTATCTGACAGCATGTGCTGTCAAATTGTTTAAAACTTAACAAAGGCCTTTATGCAGGCCACAGGCTGTGCACAAGGCACATGAGGTGCACTAATGCACCTGCTGTGCACGAGTGCACATGCCTTCCAATTCAGAATTTAAACCAAACAAATCTTTTTACATTACTGTTTAATCCAAACAACTATAAGTAAACAAAAACTGGTTCTTAATTGACTCAACAAACGCTTAGCAGAAGTAAATCGATTTGTTATTGTTTGGACAGTTGAGATTAATTGACGACACATGTCGACTCGACTATATTAGCATTAACATACACAATCGTAACCAAAAATCCGACATTTAACAGTATCGACCCATAATTCGAATTATACTGACTGAGCAAAGTGGTACTTGAGGAACCAATTGCTCAGTCAACATTTGAAGCTCAATTATTGTACAACAAATACATATGTTTCATCAGAACAGGAGGGGGGATTTTAGACAAGCAAACAGAAGTTCAGACAAAACGGTTGAAGAACAGTTGATAGAAGTCAAGGACAGAAAACGAACAGACCCTTACAACAATCAAACGAACCAAAGCAAATAAAGAAAAGAAAGAACTTACCTTAAATCTTGAAACTTAAGACCTCGACTCGGACTTGGCCAGGCCTTTCTTAAGGCTGAACGGACTTTAAACGAAGTGTTTCTCAGATGAGAAACACTTTGATTAAAGTCCATTAGACCTTAATCTCTTTGGTTGAACCAAATGACGGAGGAACACAAAATTTTCAAACTTAGATCTGGGATTCAGGCTTCCCTGGTCAGATTCGGACCAAACCAAGTATGGTTTGGTCACGAGGGGGGTCTGGGGAGTATCTGGTGTGAAGCTGGGGTTAAACTGTGTAGGTCGAGTTTCGACTCGAATCTTCAAATGAAGATTCGAGAAGGTGGGGAGGGATTCGAACTACAGGGTTAATGGATTCATGTTCAGGAAGGCAAGGGGATTCTAGGGTGTTAAGGGGAAGGTCACCGGCATCCATGCCGCCGGCTTTCATGGCGAAAGTACGTAGGGGCGGCTAGGGTTTTAGGGCTGTTTGTTTGGGGACGAAGGTTGGGGTTCAGATAGGGGGGGCAGGGTAGGATTATGGCCTTATATAGTTAATGGGTGGGTTGATCTCGACCGTTAGATCAATCTAGATCTACGGTCTGGATCTGATAGCTTAAGTGGAATGGTGTCGTTTCAAGGGTAAAGGGTTGGGGTCGGTCCGGGTGAGACAGGTCGGGTTTATTGGTGGGTTATGGGGAATTGATCTTGGCCGTTGATCAATTTGAGATCAACGGCCCAGATCAAACTGTACCAAAACGACGTCGTTTGGATTCTCTGGGCATCAGGTGGTGTTGGACCGGGCAGGCCTGGGTTTTGGGCTATTTGTTTGGGCCAATTTTGTTAAAATTGGCCCAAGTCCGGGAGGGAAGGGGTCCTTTCAATATATTTTTTTCTTTTTTTTTCTTATTTATTTTAAAACAAAACTAAGCCAAAAAATCAAATTAAAATTAAACACACACTCAATACAATTATTTGCACACACACTAAAATATTTCAAAACAGGTAAAGTTAAACAAAATAAAATCACGGACGAAGATGCCTATTCGTGATTTTCTATTCAACGACCGGATTACGGTTCGAATTATGCAGGACACATATATTTTTGAATTTTGTTTTAATAAAGTAAATAAATAAAAATGGGCCGAAGTCACAAATAAATCAACAAGGTGCCGCACAAAAATCCAAAATTTGTACAGCAGGGCCAATTATTATTTTTTTATTTCCTTTTGGAGCGATTGTCGTGCGAAACAAAAATCACGTGCTCACAGCTGCCCCTCTTTGTTCGGAAACACGAAGAGTTTTCGTGCAAAGATAAAGTGAGCGTGTATGAGCGATTTTTGCCTATGGACCACTCCGTATGAAGCATGTTTTTAAAAGATCTGACCGAATCTTGCTTCAAAGATTTCCTACATATCCTGGGCTAAACAGGAATCAGGTCAATGTAGTTCGGGAAGTTTTGGTAGCTGGGACTACCATGGGATTGCAATGCTTGCTGCTACTGCTGCTGTTGTTGTCACTGCTACGTCACTGACCGCCTTATTACAACCAAACGAAAATTAGAAACTGAACTAACTACTTATATGTATGTCAACGCTAGTTACAAGATTCCTATCTATGATTCTTTTACGACTTGATCTTGGGTCTTAGCTGATTCTGCTTGTAGACTCTGATCTGAATCTTGATGCTTGCGAGTTGCGGCGACTTGTTTAATCTCCGGGATACCGAATAAAATGTGACTGGCAGAGTTCAGGACCTTAGTCAAATGTTGGAGTCGATCTGCTTTCCCTTTACTCTGATATCTCGGGATATCTTCTTTTGTCTTTTTCTTCTTTGATTCCGAACTGGGATTTATCTCGTGGGTCATTTCGATCCATGTGGCTCGAGGTCAGACCTGCGGGAGAAAACAAACAAACGAACGAAATTTTCTGCCCCAGTTTCACTAGGAAAATTTCGTTAATTATTCACCAGGAAGTTCATAAAATTGATGAAAGAGGATATACATGTTCAGTTCAGGGCTGGAGCCCTAACACCGGCTAGCTGGGGAGAGGTTCGGTTTGGGGTTTAGAAACCCTAACGCCGAACAAAGGAAGAATTCAGTTTAGGATTTAAAACCCTAATGCTGATTGCATGGAAAAGCTCAGTTTAGGGTTTAAAACCCTAATGCTGGCTGGAAGAAAAAGTTCAGTTTAGGGTTTAAAACCTTAATGCTGACTAAATGGAAAATTCAGTTTAGGGTTTAAAACCCTAATGCTGATTGCATGGAAAAGCTCAGTTTAGAGTTTAAAACTCTAATGCTGGCTGAAAGGGAAAAGTTCAGTTTAGGGTTTAAAACCCTAATGCTGACTAAAAGGAAAATTCAGTTTGGGGTTTAAAACCCAAATGCTGATTGCATGGAAAAGCTCAGTTTAGAGTTTAAAACCTAATGCTGGCTGAAAGGGAAAAGTTCAGTTTAGGGTTTAAAACCCTAATGCTGACTAAAAGGAAAATTCAGTTTAGGGTTTAAAACCCTAATGCTGATTGCATGGAAAAGCTCAGTTTAGAGTTTAAAACTCTAATGCTGGCTGAAAGGAAAAAGTTCAGTTTAGGGTTTAAAACCCTAATGCTGACTAAAAGGAAAATTCAGTTTAGGGTTCAAAACCCTAATGCTGATTGCATGAAAAAGCTCAGTTTAGAGTTTAAGACTCTAATGCTGGCTGAAAGGAAAATTCAGTTTAGGGTTTAAAACCCTAATGCTGATTTGCATGAAAAAGCTCAGTTTAGAGTTTAAAACTCTAATGCTGGCTGAAAGGAAAATTCAGTTTAGGGTTTAAAACCCTAATGCTGATGGCATGAAAAAGCTCAGTTTAGAGTTTAAAACTCTAATGCTGGCTGAAAGGAAAAAGTTCAGTTTAGGGTTTAAAACCCTAATGCTGACTAGAAGGAAAATTCAGTTTAGGGTTTAAAACCCTAATGTTGATTGCATGGAAAAGCTCAGTTTAGAGTTTAAAACTCTAATGCTGGCTGAAAGGGAAAAGTTCAGTTTAGGGTTTAAAACCCTAATGCTGACTAAACGGAAAATTCAGTTTAGGGTTTAAAACCCTAATGCTGATTGGCTGGGGACAAAGTTAAGCGACCTCTTTTTTTGAATTTTCTTGTTTTAGTAGAAGATAAAAGGGAGTTTCGTGGAAACCTACCTTTCGAGTGAATTCCTTATTGCCAAAATGTTTCTTGTACCCGTGTACCTTCTTCTTTGGGCGACACCTGCTTCTTGCACGGCTGTCTTGGATTAACACCTGTTTCAATTTCTCAGACAAAGAACAATTGTTAGTTCGAAAATGACGGTCGGTTTGGTGACCTTGATCGTTCCCAATTGCTTCGTTGCGTCTTTACTTCTGTTGCAAAAATCCCGCCATTGATTCGAATTGAACGGCGAAACCTTTAGACTGCTCAGGCTTGTATTTCCGGATTCTGTGATGATTTGCCTCGTAAGGCCCTTTTTTCTTTTTGTCCCATTTTGATTGAAGGTTCTCAACGGGGATTTTATTGGAGGTGTTCTGTGGGAACCTGTACAAGAGGAAGCTATGTGGGGGAAATATTTACAAAGTGGATTCTTTGTGCGGATTCTGTACAATGGGGTATGCTGGGTTTTGGTTTCAAAACGGGTTTCCCAGGGTTTGTTGGGGTAAGCTTGTTGGGGAATATTTACAAAAGAACTCGCTGGGGATGTGCTGATGAAATTCCAACAGGGATACTTTGTGGGAGATTGTACAAAAAGGGAGACTCTGTGGGGTTTTGTACAGGGGGAGACTCTGTGGGGATTTGTCCGAAGGTGGACTTGCTGGGGAAGATTTCAAGATTTCTCTCTTTTTCCTCTACTCTGGGACGTCATGATTCCTCATGCTTGGGTAATCATATCAACGAGATGAGGTGCTTTCCTTCATGAGACGGGATTCCGTGCAAACAAACCTGCCACCTGCTCTTTCCGGTGTGTCCTGAACTCGGGGTTAAAATGCAAAAGGGATTCGAAAAGAAACAAAGAAGGGGAAAACAAATCAGAAAAGGAATACCCTTTTCGGGACGAGAAAGACTTATCTGAGGAAGATAACGCTGGCTTTAAATGACATGACATGCTCTTTGGACTAGACGTCCGACCTTCCATGAACTTGCGTTTTCCTGAACCAGAACAGATCTGTGATTCCAAAACCGGTGGAACTTTGCCGAGACCTTCTTGGGGTGGCGTCATTCCTTTTCGGCCAACAGCGCCCTTTGCGGGTTTTCGCTGGCTGACCTCTCTCATTTCTCTTCCTGTCATCGCTTGATAGCACTCTTTGCGAGTTTTTACTAAACAATCTCTCTCATTTTGGTTTCTCTACTCCCGTCGCCTCGGGGTGCCCGAAGGTTTTCACCGCCGAGACTCTCTCATTTTATCTCTCTCCATTCAGAGTGTGACGGTCTTCGTTTGTGATGCTTATTGATTCCCCACCATATTTGGTAATTGATTTGAAGGCTCGTGCTTGGTAAAGAGGGGTAGTGATACTAACTTCTCAACTACTCGATGTGCCCCGGTTTTCAATTTCAGGGTGGATGGGATTTTATTGTTGGTGTGACTGAACCTCAGGGAGAGGCTGCCTACGTATCCTTTCGGAATCAAGTCAAACGTAGTTCAGGCCTCAATCAATATTTGTTTTGTTTTTCTTCTCTTTTTTTTTTGTTTTGTAAGCGGCTCAAAAGTTGGTAGAGAGAATTGGGTAGTTTTTTTTTTTTTTTTTTTGGGAGTAGTGGGGAATAAACATCTTCGCCGTTTTCAACGTGTCAGGACTATTGGAGTATGATTTAGACGTAGTACCTCTTGACCGCATCTGCATTTACTGCTGTGTCGGGGTCATTTCCTTCGAGATCACCTAAATACAATGCTCCTCTTGGCAATATTTTCCTTACGATGTACGGGCCTCTCCAATTTGGGGCAAACTTTCCTTTTGCTTCTTCGTGATGCGGCAGAATACGCCTCAGTACCAGCTGACCTACTTCGAAATTCCGGGGTCGGACTTTCTTGTTGTAAGCACGGGCCATTCTTCGTTGGTATAACTATCCGTGACAAACTGCAGCCATCCGCTTTTCATCAATCAACGTCAATTGCTCTAACCGAGTCTTAACCCACTCGCTGTCCTCGATTTCTGCTTCGACAATGATTCGAAGCGAAGGAATTTCTACCTCTGCCGGTATTACGGCCTCGGTCCCATAAACCAAAAGATAAGGAGTCGCTCCCACCGATGTGCGTACCGTAGTGCGGTACCCCAATAATGCAAAAGGTAACTGCTCATGCCACTGTCGGGAACTTTGTATTGTTTTCCTCAAAATCTTCTTGATGTTTTTATTTGCATCTTCCACAGCACCATTGGCTTTTGGCCGATAAGGAGTGGAATTCCTGTGTGTTATCTTTAATTGCTCGCACACATCTCCCATCAAGTGACTGTTCAAGTTTGCTGCATTATCTGTAATGATAGTCGCAGGAATACCGAAGCGACAGATAAGATTTGAGTGTACAAAATCCACCACAGCTTTCTTGGTGACCAACTTGAGAGTGACAGCCTCTACCCATTTTGTAAAGTAGTCGATGGCAACCAGTATAAACCTGTGTCCATTCGAAGCCTTTGGTTCAATTGGTCCAATGACGTCCATGCCCCAAGCGACAAATGGCCAAGGTGCGGACATGGGATGCAGTTCCGTGGGAGGTGCATGAATCAAATTACCGTGCACCTGACACTGATGACACTTCCGAACGAAACTAAAGCAATCCTTTTCCATGGTCATCCAGTAATAACCTGCTCGGAGAATTTTCTTCGCTAAGACATACCCGTTCATGTGAGGTCCGCACACACCTGCGTGTACTTCGTGCATGATCTTTCTCGCTTCCTCGATATCGACACATCTTAGGAGATTGAGGTCCGGAGTCCTCTTATATAACAATTCACCGCTCAAAAAGAAACCACTTGCATGTCGCCTAATGGTCCTCTTTTGATCTCCAGTTGCGTGCTCGGGGTATTCTTGTGTCTTCAGGAATTTCTTGATGTCATGGTACCAAGGCTGCGTATTTGATCCCGCCTCGATTACACTGCAGTAACCGTGTCTTTCCTTGATTTGGATTTCCAAAGGATCGACGTGGGCGTTGCCCGGGTAGGGTAGCATAGAAGCCAGAGTAGCAAGTGCATCTGCCAGTTCATTGTGACACCTCGGAATATACCTGAACTCTATTGAGGTAAAGCGCTTGCTGAGGTCCTCTACATGTTGTCGGTATGGGATAAGCTTGACATCCCGAGTTTCCCACTCGCCTTGAACTTGCCGGATGATCAGGTCAGAATCTCCCATAATCAGTAAGTCTTTGACATCCTGATCGATTGCCATATGTATGCCCATAATGCAGGCTTCATATTCAACTGTATTATTTGTGCAGAAGAAACGAAGTCTAGCTGTGGCGGGATAATGCTGACCGGCAGGTGAGATCAAAATTGCCCCAATCCCTATACCCTTGGCGTTCACGGCTCCGTCAAAGAACATCTTCCAAACATGAGCTTCCTCCGAGATCACTTCTACGGTGTTTACCTCTTCATCTGGAAAGTAGGTATCCAATGGCTGGTATTCCTCATCGACCGGGTTTTCGGCCAAATGATCTGCTAACGCCTGGGCTTTCATTGTCGTGCGAGTGACATAAACTATGTCGAATTCCGTAAGCAAAATTTGCCATTTAGCCAGTCTCCCAGTAGGCATTGGTTTCTGAAATATATACTTCAGAGGATCCAACCTGCTTATGAGGAATGTAGTGTGGGCTTGGAGATAATGCCTCAGCTTTTGAGCAACCCATGTGAGAGCGCAGCATGTCTTTTCCAACAGAGTGTATTTGGCCTCGTAGCTGGTGAATTTCTTGCTCAGGTAGTAGATCGCCTGCTCCCTTTTCCCGGTTACGTCGTGTTGCCCGAGGACGCAGCCAAAAGAGTTCTCCAAGACTGTCAGATACAAGAAAAGTGGCCTCCCTGGTTCTGGAGGGACCAAGACTGGGGGATTCGAAAGGTACTTTTTGCCTTTATCAAAGGCTTCTTGACACTCCGTTGTCCACTTAATCGCCGCATCTTTTCTTAACAACTTGAATATGGGCTCACACGTGCTTGTCAGCTGGGCAATAAATCGACTGATGTAGTTCAGCCTGCCCAAAAGACTCATCACGTCTTTCTTCGTTCTCGGGGGAGGTAGATCTTTGATAGATTTTATCTTAGTCGGATCTAGCTCGATACCTCTCCTGCTTACGATGAAGCCCAAAAGTTTACCTGACGGAACTCCGAAAGCGCATTTGGCTGGATTTAGCTTCAAGTCATACTTCCTTAGCCTCTCGAAGAATTTCCTCAAGTCTTGGATGTGATTATCCTGCGTCCTGGACTTGACTATTACATCGTCCACGTACACCTCTATTTCCTGATGCATCATGTTATGGAAAATGGCGGTCATGGCCCTCATGTAAGTAGCCCCAGCATTCTTCAAACCAAATGGCATGACCCGGTAACAGTAGGTGCCCCAAGGCGTGGTGAAAGCAGTTTTCTCGGCGTCTTCTTCATCCATCAGTACCTGATGATACCCAGCATAACAATCTACGAAAGACTGTATCTCGTGTTTGGCACAATTGTCAACGAGGATGTGGATGTTGGGCAGCGGGAAGTTATCTTTGGGACTTGCTCTGTTCAGATCTCGGTAATCTACACATACCCGAGTTTTCCCGTCCTTTTTTGGTACTGGAACCACATTTGCCAACCATGTTGTATATTGGACTACCCGGATCACTCCTGTTTTCAGTTGCTTGGTGATCTCCTCATTAATCTTGTCACTGACCTCAATTTTGAACTTTCGTTGTTTTTGTTGGACTGGAGGACAATCAGGATGAATCGGTAATTTGTGAACCACTAGATCAACACCTAGTCCCGGCATGTCATCATATGACCAAGCAAACACGTCTTTGAATTCAAGAAGAAGTTGGATTATTGCCTCTCGCGTTTTCTTGTCCGTGTGAATGCTTATCTTGGTCTCTCGGACTTCTTCCGGGGTTCCTAAGTTTATCGGTTCAGTGTCATTCAGATTTGGCTTAGGTTTATTCTCGAAATATTCCAACTCTCGGTTTATCTCCCTAAAAGCCTCTTCCGCATCATATTCTGGTTCTGGGTTCATTAATTCGCAGTTAAATAGCTCATTGTGATCTGGTCGTGAAGTCCGCAAGCATGTCATATTTAAAGCCGCATTATTAGGACTGAAAAGGAAGATGAAAGGAAAACTAATAAAAATCAGAACAAAGAAAGAATAGGAAAGCAATGATGATTTTTTTTGTATATTTTCTTGGAAAATTGGAAGACAACAACGTTTACAACTAGGAACAACAATTGAAAAGAAGAAAACGTTCAAGTCATGTCCCGGAGATAACTTGTGATACAGGAAAGGTGGCAGGACAGGTCTACCCGGACTTCCGTCTAGTTGGGAATGGCGTGATCTCCCAGTTTTGGAGTTTGGCGTTTGGCCCCATGTACATCATCTCAGCAGTGCTCGTGCCTTCGCCTGGTTGAACCATGTGGACCTCGTAGAGCATTTCCCTCATTGCCCCACATATTTCCTCGATTTCCTCAGCTGTGAAGACCTCATCATCTTCTTCTTCAGCGTACCTTGGCCTGACGAAAGTCGCATGTAAATCCGGCAGTGGTTGAGGCAACTTCCAGCCCTCATTTCTCCTTTTCTTTGCCCATTTTTCGTCTGCTGGAGTAGGTTTGAAACCTAGTCCAAAAGGTTTCTTGATGACTGGTAAAGTAATGGGTTCCGTCATTCCCTGAAGGGTTCGTCCAAGCCCCTTCCCTGGCCTAAATCCGTGTCGGATCATCTCTTTGGCCACCATAACCGAAGCGTTAGACAAGAAAGGCTGGGGGCAAGGTACTCCCTCTTCGTGCTGCTCTGCCAATACCACCTCGAAAGCTTGATATACCGTATGCTCACTCCCTTCTCTTGGTTCAAGATACGGGATGGATGGGTCCCGATAAATGGCATGTTCGTCTTCCCCATGGACCACGATCTCTTGGTCTTCATACTCGAACTTCACCATCTGGTGAAGAGTGGAAGGCACGGCTCCTGCCGCATGGATCCAAGGCCTGCCGAGGAGGAAATTGTAAGATGTGTCCATGTCGATCACTTGGAAAGTGACTCGAAATTCGACTGGTCCTATGACCAGCAGCAGGTCTATTTCTCCCATGGTGTCTCTCTTGATACCATCGAAAGCTCTTACGCAGACATTGTTGGGTCGGATTCTTCCGGTCTCAATTTCCATTCTCTGCAGCGTGGAGAGCGGGCAAATGTCAACACCTGATCCCCCATCCAGCATTACCCGCTTGACATAGTAGTCCTCACATTTGACTGTTAAATGCAATGCCTTGTTGTGTGCTGCTCCTTCTGGGGGTAGATCGTTCTTGCTGAAGGAGATTTGGTTGACGGCGAAGAATCTTTCTGTCATCCGCTCTAATTGCTCCACCGAGGTTTCAACCGGCACATATGCCTCATTCAGGGTCTTCAGTAAGATCTTTTGATGCTCGGCCGACCTTGTCAATAATGATAGCATGGACACCTGCTCAGGGTGTTTGCGCAACTGATCTATCACTTCGTAATCCGGCATCTTCATTTGCTGGAAGAACACTTCTGCCTCTTCAACACTCACAGGCTTCTTTGGAGGAAAGCGCCTTTGTGTGGCGTTGTTCAGTTCTTGGGTATTTGAGTACCCTCTGATGAAAGTATTTTCTGGAAGTTCTCCCACGACCTCTTTTCCTTTGTACATCACTAAAGTCTTTTTATAATTCCACGGCACTGTGGTCGGGTTGGTCATTGGCTTTTGTGGCACGCGTCCGATAACCACTGGCTCATTCAGCCGAGGTGGTTGAATCGTCCCCCGGACCACATAGGCCCCTTTTGGCACGTACATAGGTTTTGTCTTTTTGATCCCGGATTTCTGCGTCTTCTCAGCTTGACCTCGTGGTACGTAAAGAACTCCGCCCTTTGCTGGTACCACTTTCTTTTCCACCTTCTTTTCAGACTTGCTCTCTGCGACCTTGGCCTCCTCCTCTTTTTCTGATTTTTGGTCTATTTCAGGCCTCTTCCCCGTGTCGACAATGGCAATTATGGCTTTCAAAGCAGGGTCGAACTCTTTGTCTTCACAAATCATGCCGATCAACGGCCCATTATTGTGAGCGGGCAATGGATTGTTTGTTACATTCGGGATCTCCTCGTCCCTTAGTACTATTTTGCCCTGCTCTATCAAATTTTCGACCACTCTTTTCAATGACCAGCAGTCGTTTGTATCATGTCCCTCGGCCCCTGAATGATAGGCGCATCTGACTCCGGCTTTGTAAGAAGGAGATGTCGGGTTTTGCCTTGTTTGAGGGATGGGTTGCAAGAAACCCAACTGGACCAAATTTGGGAACAAAGTTGAGTATGGCTCACCGATGGGCGTGAAAGTCCGCCGTCGAGGTGGCTCTTGGGGGCGGTAGTTATTCTGCGGGGGTTGTGGGTTATAGTGGTTGCGGTAGTGAGGCTGATTTCTGGGAGGTGGAGCTAGGCCTCTGTTGGCTTGTTGTGGTGGATTGTTATAAGGTTGGGCATTCATGACCATATAAGGTTGATGAGCATATGCCGAATTTGAATGGGGGTAATAGTGTTGTGGGACTCTTCCCGGAAAATGGGGCCTGGGATGATGATACTCCCTTGCTTCAGAGGCTGCCATAGTCGTTTCTTCTTTCTTCTTCCCCCTTGTTGTTCCTCCATACCCAGTTTGGACGGACTGGGAGGTTGCCCTTATGGCTGCTTGACTCAAAATCCTTCCCGTTTTCAAACCGTTCTCCACCATATCTCCAATCTTGATCGCTTCCGCGAATGGCTTACCCATGGCCGACATCATGTTCTGGAAATAGTCAGACTCTTGAGCCTGGAGAAAGGTAGTGACCATTTCCACTTCATCCATGGGAGGCTTCACTCTCGATGCATGTTCACGCCACTTAATAGCATACTCTCTAAAGCTTTCCGAAGGCTTCTTCTTCAAATTTGAAAGAGAGTTTCGGTCTGGCGCAATGTTGATGTTATACTGGAATTGTTTTACAAAATCTCTGGCGAGATCATCCCATATATGCCATCGGGACATTTCCTGATCCATATACCATTCCGAAGCTATCCCTACTAAACTTTCCCCAAAGTATGCCATTAGTAGTTCTTCCTTTCCGCCGGCTCCCCGCAATTGGTTGCAGTATTTCTTAAGATGTGCGATGGGGTCACCGTGCCCATCGTACTTCTCAAACTTGGGGGTCTTGAAACCCGTTGGCAGGTGTATGTGAGGAAACATGCATAGGTCGGCGTAAGAGACGCTCTTTTGCCCGCTCAATCCTTGCATATTTTTCAGACTTTGCTCAAGGCTTCTCATCCTTTTGGCCATCTCATTTTGTTCTACAACTCTGGGGTTCTGATCCTGCCCTGGTACGAGCTCGCATTGAGGTGGTAGAGGATTAGTACTGGTAGCGAACCTATTTGGTTCCATTGAGAACGACGGTGCTTGGAATGTAAAAGAGGATGAGTCAAGGCTTGGCTTGTACGTGGCAGGCTGTGCCGTAGCTGGGCAAGGCGATGCAGTAAAGTTGTTCATGCTTGCATCATTGGCCGACATTCGGGGATGAGGCTCAGAAGGTGATCCTGCAGAGAAGGCGGAGATGGCTGGGTACCCAAATGGGGTAGCAGGGTAATTTATGGGAACATTAGAAGTCCCACTTGACCTGGAGAATAGTTCAGGGAATCCGGGGACGACACTTGGCGGCTCTTTCCCATTGTTCCAGTCATCCAGCATTTCCAACATGCGGAGCCGTAGGATCCTATTTTCCTCCGCAGTTGCGGATTCAGGTGTGAGGACGGCCGAGATTGAGCTCTCTTCAGAGACGGGGACTGTTTGCAATGGAATTTCCGACGACATTTCCACACTTCCTTTTGACATGGTGAAATAAGTGTGAGTACTGCTTCTGGTCCTAACAATAGGTAGTTGAACACCTTTCCTTGATCTCGTGAAGTATGAGTGCGAGGCCAGACTTTCACCAAACCAACCGTCTTTTCAAAAAACCCTGGGAAAATGCTCAATGGCAAACGCACGGTTAATTCTGCAGCAAATAATAGATAGTTAATCTCACGTTGGGCATGATGCACCT
Source organism: Nicotiana tabacum (assembly GCF_000715075.1). Lineage (NCBI taxonomy): Eukaryota > Viridiplantae > Streptophyta > Magnoliopsida > Solanales > Solanaceae > Nicotiana > Nicotiana tabacum. Next base: position 116,299,903 of record NC_134087.1, read on the forward strand.
ATACAGTTAAAGTGGATTACTATATGTTTGCTACGAGAGCATGCGTCATTCCGGCATTTTTTCTCTTATTAGTTTTTTCCCCCTTTTTTGTTTTCTTTTCTCTTTTGTTTTCCTTTTATTTATTATATATATATTATTTATTTATTTTTTTGTAGTAAAGGAAATGCGACTGGATCCGATGAGGATTGCCTACGTATCACGATGCCTACGTGAATCAGATCATTACGTAGCTCGAAAAACACAGATGGACGTAAAAGAAACAACCTCTTCATTGTTGAAATGTTCTATTACAAGCTACATTCTGCAAAAGAAAAAGCAAACTTGGAAAATGAACCTAGACTCAAAATAGATTGAAAATCACCTTGATGAAAAAAACAGGCAGAAGATGCTAAAATACAGATTTGACCTATGAATGCATTATGGTTTTAAAAATTGGTTTCCGCGGGGCATCGTTCGGCCTCGCCGCGGTCCTAGGCATGAGATCCCTCTCAAGTTGCTCCAGCTCGTGCATAGTCTGCTTGACATAACCCATTACTGCCGAGAGGACGGTAGCGCTGGACATGTTCTCACATCGTAGACATCGTCTGGTGATGGCATGGGCAATGGCCTTGATCCTATCTCTGGTTTGCTTCTTCTCTATGAGTAGGTGCCTTATCTGATCACTGCTCGTCTTGAATACCTGTGAGTCCTGTATGTGCTGATCCCTCAACTGCCGCACTTCTTCCTTCATTTGGGCCAACAAGTCGTAACAGTATCTACTCTCCATTTGGAAATCTCTGGCCTGCTTAACTGCTTTAAACTCAAGTGTAGCCATCTCCCTTTTTATTTTGGAAACAGCCTTCTCGTGATCACGTTTCAATTGGTTCAAACATCGGCGATGCTTATCTACTCTTGTTTTCCACCGTGCCTTGAATTCTGTCATGACCTTTTCGGATTCTTCTAACCTGTCTCGCCATTCCGTGATCTCTCTTTTCAAACCCTTTATCAACCGCTGGTCTGATTGACTTCTGGGTTGCTCATCAAGAGACAATCTCATTTTTTGGACTTTGGCCTTAAGTTCTTCATTCTCTTGGATCAACCTATTCTTTTTGCTTCGATTCGCTGCGATTTGTACGCTGTTATAGAATTTCAAACTATCTATTTGTAGCTTCAAATCGCCAATCTCCGCTCGATAACTCTTCTCTTTTGCTAACCAGTTCCATTGCCCTTGGGATGACTCTACGAAATCTTTGAGATGCGGCCTCTTAGCCGGTCTTTCGTAAGACAGGCTACCTCTAAACCAAGCGTGATATCCTAGGGCGACTTCCCCTTTTGCCGTATCGATCACACAAGTGTTTGCTGTCAGATGTTGGCATTCACTCCAGATTTGGCGAACTTCTTCTTCAGGGAAATGACCGTGCAGACTGATTTCAATCACTTGGGTACTCAAATCTTCATCCTTCGGTACCACTTGGTACCTCCCAAGTTGCCTCAAAACCCGATACGGTGCATAGGGTTGGATACTTTTCAGTCCCATCAACAGAAAGTGAGGCCGGGTTGCCGGCATGTATATGATTTCCTCGATAGGCGACCATCCGAGCGTCCATTGGATTTGGCTGGCAGTGAGAGTTCGGAGAAATGAGGTCCATGATGTGACTCCCTCAGGTAAATTAAGCCCTTTGATTCTCGTGTAGAATTCTCCAATACAAGTTTTCTATGGCGAACCATAACCCACAAGTGAGGAGCGATGACATAAATGATCGGTCATCCATACTTGCAACAATAGGTTACATCCTTCGAAGAAGTCACCCCTGGCTCGACAAACAGTGAGAGCCTGGAAAATGTCAGCCATAATCATAGGCGCCAGAGTACTTTTATCTTGGGTAAGCAAAGTACTGACAACCCCAGTTATTCTTAGATCGATGTTGTCGTCCTTCCTTGGGAACACTATAAGACCTAAGAAAGCCGTCATGAAAGCCAATTGCCTGTGTTCGTCCCATTTTTGCCGGTTGCCTTTACTACATAGTTTGAAATCCGGCTTATTGAACCCACCCTCATGACCGTATCTAGCATACATGAGATGGAGACTGCAGAAGCCTTTGGCAAGATCTGGATGGTGAAATGTTCGGGGTATTTTCAGAAAGTCCAAAAATCGGTGTACCGTGACGGCTCTAGGTGCAATCAAGTACTTGAACCTTAACGGAGCTTCATCACCCCCAATGTATCCCGCTATTTCCTCCAGCGTCGGGGTGAGTTCGAAGTCTGAAAAATGGAATACATTGTGCGCCGAGTCCCAGTAAGTGACCAATGATCTGATAATATCACCCTGAGGCTGAATGTCTAGTAAATCCGGGAGATTTTTCAGATATTTCCTCACTTTGCCTTGCCCTTCTTTGCCTAAGTCGTTCCACCATAATCGCAACTCAAAAGGGATCTTGGTCATTATTGAAAACGATTCATTTTGTATCGTGCTCATCCTGCACATTTATTTAAGGCGATAAACTTTATTAGACTCAAAAAATTAAAATTATCTAGATTTTTTTTGAAAACGGGAGGTTGGACCCGCCGAGGGTTGCCTACGTATCTCACCCCGTGCGAGAATCAAACCGGCGTAGTTCGGTCATATCGCGAATAGAGAAAATCAAATAAACCTAGTAATCAAGGGACTATTAGCCCGAATTTATAAAAGGGTATTACAAAAGAAACAACACATTTTTTGAATTATGAGTTTTCCATTTTTTTAATTTTTTGAGAAATAAATACCCTCTTTTTCCTTAAAAGAAAAGAAACAATTTTATATGTTTTTTTTTTAATCAGACTAAAAGGCAACTTTTGGTTTTATTCTTTTTATTTTTTAGAAAAATTCCGACGAGGTTTCGACACTACTTGGACATTGGTTTTATTTTTCCAAAATAAGTAATTATCTCCCTACGCTGCTATTTTCCCCTTTTTTTTTAGAAACCGATCAACATGCGGAACCGAAGCAAATTAATGCGCAAAACAAATAAGATGCAGCAGGGTGGCCTTTTCATTTCTGGTTGCTTGTCCTAGACGGACCCAACCCCTGTGTTGAGCCCCCTAAGTCAGATGCAACATGATGCAGATAAGCGTTCCTACTAGGGATCCGGCGTGAAGTCGAGTTATACTAGGTTTAAACCTTGGTATTTGTTCTAGACTGTGTACCCGAGCGGACAACTCGAGTCGAGGAGGGGCAACTTACCGGGAACCAAAAGGCCGTCCGGCTTCGTAACTTATCCGTCCTCTTTCTTATTTCGGGTATTGACACTAACAGAATAGGGAGTCTCGACCAGCGAGGCTTCTCCCCGGAGGTGAAGAGAGAAGGGTTCGGCACAGTTTATATACAGTTCAGATAATATCAAAGCAGTAAAAAACAAACATTGCAGCACGTTATGTCAAAACATGTAATAAATATCAGATAATAAAGCCAAATATAACAATTATTCTAAGCTCGAATTCTTGAATCCTGAACCGGAGGTTCTGGGTATTAGTCCCCAGCAGAGTCGCCAGAGCTGTCACACCTCCTTTTTGTGAACCCGTCCCGAAGGGTTAAATGCGCGAGGGGAGTTTTTCCAATTTAAGTGACAATATTCGAAATGGGATTATTTATTTAATTCAGAGTCGCCACTTGGGAAAGGTTTGGCTTTTGGTGTCCCAAGTCACCGGTTTATCTTGAATCCCAAATCGAGGAAATTTTCGACTTTTCCAAATGAAGTCTGCGGACCAGAAATTCTAAGTAAGGAATTCTGTTGACCCGAGGGAAGGTGTTAGGCACCCTCGAATCCCGTGGTTCTAGCACGGTCTCTTAAATTGTTATAATGGCTAAATATCTGATTTAAATACATGTTGTGACTTATGTGCTTTTATTAAGTTTTAACCGCTTTTATTATTATCATTTATTTTTATAGAATTGCAACGTCGTGAAAATGTATCTCGAACCACGTCACAATCAATGCACCCGTAGTTGTTAACACATTTCGACTCCGTTGAGATTTGAAATTGGGTCACATAAATGCGCACCCGAATTTAAGAATGTGATTTGATTAAGTCGCGCCTAAAGAATCTAACGCGTTATTGTCTTCGGGGAGGGCAGTGGAATTCACTAAACAGCCCGTCCCAAATTCTAAGTATTTATTATGACCAATTATTGAGGGCCCCGCAATTTGCCTTTTGATTCGGCGAGGCTCGTCTCATTATTTTAGAAGGGTACCCTACAAGAACTACATTTTTACTACATTTATCTTTTAAGGGAAGGATGATGCCGAATTTTGCTGGTTTAGACAAATACGGACTGAATCCTTATTATGTTTGCCGAACCTAAACTTGTTTGATTAGCTGATTGATTGTTCATGAGGTGAGAACTACGGCATGCTTTGTCTTCAACAAGTGAATATGCTTATTAATTCGCTAAGTGAGATTGCAAACAAACTAACAACATATATTGAGTTATGTTTTAACGACCTCCAAGTTCTATTCTTAACACTCTAACCTATTCGAAATTGATAAAGAAATCGGTTGTTTTATTAGGAAAAATTACTACTAATTGAACTCAAAAATGATTATCAGTTTTTCTCAACAATCATTACATCATTTCGAAATAAAAATCTGTAACGAAACCCAGTATCGAACCTGTATTGGAACGAATAAACTGACAAGAGAACTGGCATTCATAGCCATACTCTTAGTGTGACTGTATGGGAGTTTGTTTGGGGATACATTTATCCCGGACCCAGTATCGCAGTTTTGTCAATTCAGTGGTCTAGGCAAAATACATACAATGCTTACCATGACTCTATGTTATACAGTCATACTAAATCAAACAAGTGTTATACTTGAACTGAATGTATACTAAATCAAAACATGCTGTCCATGTCATACTGTCATTACTATTGAGCCATGCTATCTAACAGTTCATCTTAAACAAAATGTATGCTAGTTCCTACAGAATATTTGCAGTTCACAGTAAGAATACAGGCCCAACCAACATTCGAACTATCTTTTTACACCAATGCTATAACATAAACTGGCGTTCATTCCTTTATTTCTGCTTCAACTTCAAACTTTCAACAATACAAGGTTCAAAGGTTGTGTACCTGGGAATATTTGCAATTGAAGAAAAAGGGCAATCAGTAGAGTAACAATGAACAAATGCAGCAGCAGTAACAGCACCAACAACAACAGGGCAGGATAGCAGCAGGCAAAACAATACAGCAAGAAACAGGCTCGAGTGCAGAGATGCAAATATGGCCAATAGAAAGTAATAGCCAAATAGCAGCAACACCCAGTGGAATAGAAACAGAAATCCAAACAGACCAGACCAGTAGTAAACCAATGAAAATACTCGACTAATAGACACAACTGGAATTTCAAAGAATCAGAATTGATTTGAAACAGGTTTAAACAACTGAAACCCAGTAATAATAGGAGGAAAAAGCTTCTGATTGTTGGTTGTATCCCCTCTCTCCCTTCAACTCTCTCTGTCTATGTGTATTTATTTGTATGTATTTCCAGCTCTCCTAAGGTTCAATCCCCCTCCTCTAATTCTGTATGTCCATCCTTTATAAACCTCAAAAACTATCTCTTTCAACAGCCTGTTTTCAGAATATCCCAGTACCCCTCCCATGTGCCTTCCATTTTTAATTCCAAACTTTAGCTAATTAAGTATTAAACCCCATCAACCTTCTCTGGCAGACTTCACTTTTAAAAGGTTTAAATACTTCTTTAAACTAAAGCCAAGTATGGGCAGTGGAATGTATCTGACAGCATGTGCTGTCAAATTGTTTAAAACTTAACAAAGGCCTTTATGCAGGCCACAGGCTGTGCACAAGGCACATGAGGTGCACTAATGCACCTGCTGTGCACGAGTGCACATGCCTTCCAATTCAGAATTTTAAACCAAACAAATCTTTTTACATTACTGTTTAATCCAAACAACTATAAGTAAACAAAAACTGGTTCTTAATTGACTCAACAAACGCTTAGCAGAAGTAAATCGATTTGTTATTGTTCGGACAGTTGAGATTAATTGACGACACATGTCGACTCGACTATATTAGCATTAACATACACAATCGTAACCAAAAATCCGACATTTAACAGTATCGACCCATAATTCAAATTATACTGACTGAGCAAAGTGGTACTTGAGGAACCAATTGCTCAGTCAACATTTGAAGCTCAATTATTGTACAACAAATACATATGTTTCATCAGAACAGGAGGGGGGGATTTTAGACAAGCAAACAGAAGTTCAGGCAAAACGGTTGAAGAACAGTTGAGAGAAGTCAAGGACAGAAAACGAACAGACCCTTACAACAATCAAACGAACCAAAGCAAATAAAGAAAAGAAAGAACTTACCTTAAACCTTGAAAATTAAGACCTCGACTCGGACTTGGCCAGGCCTTTCTTAAGGCTGAACGGACTTTAAACGAAGTGTTTCTCAGATGAGAAACACTTTGATTAAAGTCCATTAGACCTTAATCTCTTTGGTTGAACCAAATGACGGAGGAACACAAAATTTTCAAACTTAGATCTGGGATTCAGGCTTCCCTGGTCAGATTCGGACCAAACCAAGTATGGTTTGGTCACGAGGGGGGTCTGGGGAGTATCAGGTGTGAAGCTGGGGTTAAAATGTGTAGGTCGAGTTTCGACTCGAATCTTCAAATGAAGATTCGAGAAGGTAGGGAGGGATTCGAACTACAGGGTTAATGGATTCATGTTCAGGAAGGCAAGGGGATTCTAGGGTGTTAAGGGGAAGGTCACCGGCATCCATGCCGCCGGCTTTCATGGCGAAAGTACGCAGGGGCGGCTAGGGTTTTAGGGCTGTTTGTTTGGGGACGAAGGTTGGGGTTCAGATAGGGGGGGCAGGGTAGGATTATGGCCTTATATAGTTAATGGGTGGGTTGATCTCGACCGTTAGATCAATCTAGATCTACGGTCTGGATCTGATAGCTTAAGTGGAACGGTGTCGTTTCAAGGGTAAAGGGTTGGGGTCGGTCCGGGTGAGACGGGTCGGGTTTATTGGTGGGTTATGGGGAATTGATCTTGGCCGTTGATCAATTTGAGATCAACGGCCCAGATCAAACTGTACCAAAACGACGTCGTTTGGATTCTCTGGGCATCAGGTGGTGTTGGACCGGGCAGGCCTGGGTTTTGGGCTGTTTGTTTGGGCCAATTTTGTTAAAATTGGCCCAAGTCCGGGAGGGAAGGGGTCCTTTCAATATATTTTTTTCTTTTTTTTTCTTATTTATTTTAAAACAAAACTAAGCCAAAAAATCAAATTAAAATTAAACACACACTCAATACAATTATTTGCACACACACTAAAATATTTCAAAACAGGTAAAGTTAAACAAAATAAAATCACGGACGAAGATGCCTATTCGTGATTTTCTATTCAACGACCGGATTACCGTTCGAATTATGCAGGACACATATATTTTTGAATTTTGTTTTAATAAAGTAAATAAATAAAAATGGGCCGAAGTCACAAATAAATCAACAAGGTGCCGCACAGAAATCCAAAATTTGTACAGCAGGGCCAATTATTATTTTTTTATTTCCTTTTGGAGCGATTGTCGTGCGAAACAAAAATCACGTGCTCACAATCTCGGGGTAGTGAGAACGAACAAGTTATAAAGAAAAGAGAGAGAGAGAGATATTATTGCACTTGTGGAGAAATGGAGCAACATCAATTCTTTACAAGGTAGTGTGAGTCCCCTTTATATAGGAGGGGAGCTCGACTACAAGTACGTGAAGATTAATTATGAAGTATGGAGATAGATGGCCTTGGCGCGACGCCTCAGCATAGACTCTGCATAGGCCGGCCCTGCCAGGCCTAGCCGTGTGCCTTGGGAGCTTCCCCCTTTGTCTCGGCTTCGATCTCCATTTTTTCTATGTCGGTCCTTGACGAGCCCCAAGGTCGGGAACTTGGTTGTGGCTTCCCGACCTTGGGGTCTCAAGGCGTTCTTCCGAAGCGACTTGACAACAAGAAATCAAGTCCTCTGATTTTACTGCGTACATTTGCATTACAAGAGATTAGAGTAAGGGCTCGAAATGACCTACAGGGGAAGGTGTTAGGCACCCCTCCCGGTCCACAACTGTGGGTCCCGGCCGAACTTATATTATGAATTAGTCCATTAACCAATAAGTAGTTGAATCAAATAGTTTGCAAGTAAAACACGTTGTATAATTCAAATAATAAGACATAGATTTTGAACAAGTTGTATACATATAAAAGAAAGTTTTTTAAAAAGGATTTTTGGGAAAAGGAGGAGTACTAGGTTGGTTAGCCTATAGGATCACCCCAAACAATGTCTGGTAAACACTCCTCAATAAGGGGCTACACGTGACATTAGTGCGTAGCCATCATACACATCAGCTATCTCTACTACATGCTATTACTCGTCCCTTCTTAATGGTCCTAGAGGAAATTTTAGACCTCTGCCTATAGGTAGTTCTAGACAGACCCCTAAGGTTTAAAGGAGAAGATGCTAAGGCTATAGGCAAGAACAAATAAGACCTTAGCACATAAGACAGGAAAGAAGCAATTAGAGGCTCAAGTTTTACCTCCACAAACAATGCACATAAACAACACGACTCAAACACAAATAAGGGCCTTTTGTTAAACAGTATCCTAAGGCATGATGTCTAAGTGAATATCAAGACACAGAAGATAGGCAATTTATTTTACAAACTCAAAAGTAATGGTTCTACTAGTTTGCCTACTAATTTGTTAAGCCTTTTAAAAAATCAGAACGACATTAAGTAACAGAAACAGTTTCAGAGTTGCAGGATTTTGAACACGCCCTATAGTCTTGCCTACACGCGGAATAGTGATAACTACGTTTTATATAGTAAAACACGGCAAATTTTAAAACAGACTCCTTAATCCTTATAGGCATGCTGTCTAATGATAGATTAAGGTAGTTTTTGAAATAATTCATTTCAAGGAAAATAAGCCACTAATTAAACTAGCTTCGAAGTGAGCTAATTATGAACTGGATTGATTTATGTAAACTAAACTGCTTTAAATCTATAGGCAGAATTTCTGGTATTGTTCCCTATAGGCATGATTTCTAATTGTTTTTTTTTAAAAAATGATGTTAGAATTTGATGGGCATGATAACAAATGAAAGCACATATAAATATCCGTTATAATAGAAGTTGGATTAGATCATATCATATAGGAATGGTATCTACTTGTGAAGTTGATTTGAAGATATACAAACATGATTTCTATTATTGGAACCACTTGAGACCTATAGGTATGATTTCTAACATGGTAAGGGAAACATGACAAGATACAAAGTCCTATAGGCATGGTTTCTACTTATAAAGTTGATTTTAAGGCATATAAACATGATTTCTATATTTGAAACCACTTGAGACCTATAGGCATGATTTCTAACATAGTAAGGAAAACATAGAAAAAAATATAAAGTCCTATACGCATGGTTTCTACCCGTATTACCCCACAAATATGTAACTAATCACCCTTTTCACTAGTTACCCCAATATTCATTTACAAATTATTATAGACCATCTGAATGAATTACATAAATAGATAAAAAGGAAAAGAAGAAGTTACACTCTAGGGAGCCTAAAGCAGGCCCAAGTGATTTCTCAAAACCTCCAATAGTCTTAAATGCCAATTTCATAGACAATATCATTGTCTGGGTGCGTCAGAGTTCCCTAAGGATCTCAAGGATCCCGGACAGTGCTCACACCTAGATTTGGTAACCAAATTGAGTAAGTGCACTGTGGAAGGGCCAATCTCAATGTGCCAGAGTTCAGAGGGTTCTCAAGAGGATCCTAAGGCAGTACACACACTGGAGGCGGCAGAACCTAGTGACTTAGGAGAAGAATGAGAGTGCTTGACACAGTTTGAAAGGTTTTAGTAATAAAACAGTATTAAAAGAGATTTGTTTGAGATGGTTTTGTAAAAAACACATAAGACAATTTAAAAGAAAGATAAGGTGACTAATAATCAATCAAACCAAGTACAGAACCAAAGAATTTCATCAGCACTTCAATACATAGAATCAAAAGGTGCACACATCCACTTAGGGGTAAATGGGGATTTGGGGTAAGCATAAGGCACATAGCAAGAATCAGGGGAGCCTAAAAGAGGTCAAGGCTTTTAATGTATAGCATGAATTGTAGAGCTAATACAGAACCAATAGGCTTAGGATAGCCAATTACTTCATATAGAAAGGTGCATGCCAGGGATCAAAGAAACATAGTCATACTAGGACATACTAGAAGGGGATCCTAAGGGGTATATAGCACGCAGTAAAGAAGACTGTGAAGTAGACATGCTAATTACAGGTTTTACAACAAAATTATAGGTAGAAGCATATTAGAAACATGAAAAATTGAAGTAATAGGAGAAGCATATTGTTTTTGGGACTTGAATTAAAATTGGAACATACCAGTAAGGGGAGTGAAGGATAACCTAGTAGTCAACCTTGACTTGCAGCCGGCTGACTTTAGACAGTTGTAAGTGACAAAAAAGAGAGCAGAAAGCTTTTTAGTGTGAAAGATAGAGTTTTTGAACCAATGTTCGTGTGTTTATATTAATGAAAGAATGTGTATATAAAGTAGTTACAAATTAGGTAAAATAAGGCAAGAATCACAATAGCATAGTAATTATGGAACCAAATACTAATTAGAATCAAATCAATGTAAGTACTCCTTTAATTAAGGGGTAATCAACCAACGGTAATGGGCAGAAAATGTTTAAGGAAATAAATCAAGTAGGGCTTTAGGTACAAAATAGACAATTAGGGGTAAGTACATAGGGTTCAATTAAGGAAATAGCTAATTAAGAGTCAGTAAAATACTTGGTTAACCAAATAAGGTAAGAAAACAAAATAAAGTTATAGAATATAGAAATAATTGAAAATCAGCATATAGTAAATCAGTGAATCAAAGACTCAAAATTACTGATTTAAGGAGAGTAACATGGGTTCTCATGAATAAGTAAATAAACCAAGTTTAAATAGGAGAATCGAAGGTCTAAAGGGAAATTTTCAAATCAAGCCAAGAAACAGGGAGCTCAGAGTCAATCAAAGAGAGAGTCATGAGTGAATGTTTTAACATATAAATAGAGTGAGATAGGAATAACCAAACATAGCAAGCAAAGAGGCAAGTATTGACAAGTCAAGGTGAACCCCAACACGAAGAGCTGATGTTAGTTAGGCATAAAACTCAGTAGAAACATATTCGAGGCAAGATAGTCACAGAAAACTCAAACAAAAACAGGCCAGTCACAAAATCAAATGAAGAAGCCTAAAAAATTAGAGCTTTCAACATATACGAGTTAAAGATGTGATAAACTCATAGAATCAGTTAAAATACTGCATGAAGTAAACGTTGAAATCAATGATTCTTGTAAAGGAGTTCCAAGGACAATGTCAAATATTAAAGAAAGAAACTCAAATTGTTCTAAATCTGTACAGATCTAGGAGATATAGGCAGAAATTAGGGTTTCAGAAGAAACCCATATAGAGATGGAAGAACCTGTCTAGAATCCCAAGGATCATAACAAATATAGCATGATTTTGCTTGAAATCATACCGGAGTAGCCAAGAACAGACAAGTGACGAACCCTAGATGCAAGTCGACGTGGTCCTGGGCCTTTGAAGACCTTAGAGAAGGCAAGCATGGCATTAGAGAAGCCATTGGAGCCTTAGGAGTCAATGAGAGATCACCGGAGAAGACTAGAGAAGAGAGGTCGGCGGTTGAAGGGCTAGGGTTTGGTTGAGTTACTGAGAGAGGAGAGGAGATGAGAGAATACAGAGGCGGCGGGTTTGGGAGAATGAGTTAGGGTTAGGGGTCATTTGGAGTTAAAAAGGGCAAGGGTTAATACGGGCCGTTGATCTCTCAGATCAACAACCATGATTTAATTGGTTCTGGGCCGGGTAGGAGGGTTTAAGGTTTGGGTCAGGTAATTTGGTTAGGAATTGGGCTGGGGTTAGGTTAAAAATTGAGGCTAAAATTGAAATGCAATCTGGCTATGTTTTAAATAGACAATTTAATCCCATATAATTTATAATAAATAGTAAATAATTTCTACAAAATAATTTCATCTACTAAAATGATTTAAAATAGATATTCAACATTTTAAAAATATAGAAGGTTGATTTTATGCATATAAATGTAATTATACATTATGAGGACTAATATTGCAATTATATGCAATTTAGCTTTAAAAATACAAAATGCAATTATAAAAATGCATAAAAATATTTTAATAATATTTTGGCATAAATATAGAATTTAAATGAGTAAATCACCACAACAATAATTTGAGCGATAATTATTGGAGATTTTATGAGTAAAGGGGAAGGAGATAAATCAATATAAAATCTTTGAAATTATAGGAAAATTATAAAAACCTTGTGCATGATTGTATATGCATATATATGCCATTTTGAAATTATTTATGTATATTTAAAATATATAGGGAAAATTGGGTATCAACAGCTGCCCAATCTTTACCCGGGAAGGATGAAAAAGTTTTCAGGTAAACAAATGATGGCCAATTTTGATCGGACGGGATGCTTTGAAAGAGAAGGGCCGGACTCTAGTCTTTGAGCTGCCTACATATCCCTGGCTTTATAGGAATCAGGCCATGTGTAGTTCTGAATTTATCTGCAGAATATGCCGATGAAATTACTGCAAGAACAGACACGCGATGCGGAAGCTGCTATGGTGAGCGGTTAAAGATCGGAACGGTTGGAGGGAACTGGAGTGAGATCACTTCTGCTAGGATAATGGTTGCTTACTAGTTACCTGCAGATAAAAGGTGCTACAAACATGTATTTGCAAAAATTTAAACATGATGCAAATTCCCTTTGCACCATGAAGGTTGTCTTCGGACAGTTGAAGATGACGTTCTCAGACCATCACGTCCCGGGCCATGAATTGTTCGATGAGAGATTTGTGGGCCATGAAATTATGTTATCGGGCCATGAAGATGGTGCCTCCAAACCATGACGCCTTTGAATAATGATATGCAAGTTTGAGAGATCCTCAGGCCATGGTATGGTGTCTTCAGGCTATGAGGATGATGCCTTTAGACTATGACGTTATCATGACAATGTTTAGTCTTGTTAAATGGATGGCAGAGCTTAGCCCGATTGGAAAGCGAATAAAGAGTGCTTAGATGTCATGCCCCAAAATTCAAGGAGCGCGACCGGCGCTCAACCGAGAAAACCCGACTGAGCAAGCCTGTTAGGTTTCATTCTACCCAAACTAATTCATTAATAAATAGGAGATGGACTCCATTAATCATACTTAGTAAGTATTTCATTAACAACTTCCATTTCATTTCCATTAGCAGCTTAAATCATAATTATCAAAATATTACAAGTTTTATAAGACTTTGCCAACATCAATATTTCTACTTTAATTCCTATACCCGAAACTATCCACAACTTGTCTACAGAGCCTCTAAACACAGCTGAAGAGTAATGTAATATGGAAATGCCGGTAACAAGGCTCCGGCTATACCTCAAACACAAAGTACATGATGAATAGATGAAATAGGATCCCGAAACGAAGTGGGGCGCACCAAGTCAGCTGAAAGGATGATGCAGCACTAGCTGTGACCAACACTGCCTATTATAGAAACACCTACATCCATTTAAAGATGTAGCGCCCCCGGCAAAAGGGACGTTAGTGCCATCGAATAGCACTAGTATGTATAACTAAACACCATCTAGTTAGAAAGAACTATCAAACAAGAATAAAGAAATCATAAAGGTCAATCAAAAGCTTTAACAATCACCACATCATCAAAACGAAGAATCATATGACTTTCACATAATTACCATAGCTTTTTAGTTTGGGGCATTCCATACTATTCATCATATGTTTCCAATACCACAACTATCTTGAGCGGAGTCCGATCTCGACCCGATCGGCTAGGTCTCCTCATTGGAGACATATGCTTCAATCACAATCACTTTTTCTTTTTTTCTGGAATTCATTCACAATACCACCGCTATCTTGAGTGGAGTCTGATCTCGGCCCGATCGGCTAGTCCACCTTACCAAGGCAGTGTCCCCTTCTCATTAATCAATTTATTTAACATATATCATTTTATAGGCACTTGGGGCCACAACTTATTACATCATACTTGGCACTAGGCCACATTTCATAACTCAATCTCTTCTTTCCCACATTTCACATCATTTCCACGTATTTCATATCAATATCAATTTCAACAACAAGCCATTCAATTCAACATGTCAAGTACACATGAAAGGAATCATGAACCATGGGCAGATACAATATTTCAGAAATCATACACCTCAGGTTTATTAACAATGGAACTTTAAACACAACGGATTCTACCAAAAAGGAGGGGACACACCAAACCACAATAAAAACACACATCAGAGGCATAAACAAGCAATTACACCAATTGTTCTTGAATTACTCTTTTCCAATCATGACAATATACAATTTCAACATCGAAGTATGTAACAACTCGGATCACATTGGATGTACTCATAAGGCAAAACATTATCTCGAACAGTCACTTATGACATAAATTGTGTACAAAGCCTTTAGGGCACTTTATTATTGAAGTCATTTATGGAAAGCAAAGTTGAGGCTCATTTCATAATTCGTTTCGTATTTTCTCATGTCATAGGCATCACCAGGTACAATTATAATTCAAGTTCTCGGCACATTGGCCACACTCTATTTCCCAAATTCATTTGATTACTTCAAACATCTCTATACATAGAGGGTTTCACATAGTTTGGCATAATATATGCAGCTCCGATCTCAATTTAAGGTCTTAGCATTTTAATACATGATTCATATTCCTTGTACCCTTTTTAAGTTATAAAGAATAGCGCATTGATCATATTGGAATGTATTTTTCACAAATATAGGGTCACAACACCAATTCATATAAAGTATCAATCAAAGCAAGAATCCAAAGTTCCGTCTTACCACATTTACACAAACATTAATAGAGCTCAATTTCTAAAAGATGGGGTTTTAGCCATACATACCTTGTTTAAGCTTTCCTTAAGTTACTACAACGTTCCGAAAATTCTAGCAATCCTAATCTACTTTGAGACATAACAAAATTTAACACAAATTAGGAAGGTATGCATGGTTTCAGCTCATTTGAGCATTTTATCAAATACTAGTTGAGCATCTTGATTTCAAATCTCTTTTACAAGGTTTTCCTTCATTCCCCAACCCAATCTTTTTTTATTTATGTTCAACAAACTTTCCACAAACCTAATTTGTATATGCATGTAAACATAATTGTATTACACCCAAGAATCATACCTCAATACCCCATCTTATACCCCAAACTCGAAATTAAAGTCTAATGTATAGAATCTTACCTCTTAGATGAAGAACTTGTTATTGAGTTCTTTGATTCTTCAAAATTGATGCAAGATTAGATGATTAAATGTTGGGTTTCTCCTTATCTCTCTAAAATGCTCTCAACTCTCTCTAAAATTAGTAGAAAAATGACCCTAAATGAAGCCCCAAAGACTATATATTAAAGTGGGGTCGAGTTATAAAAATAGGAAGATTTACCCTCCGAATGCGGGTCTGCGGTCACATAATAGACCGCAGAATGAGTATGCTGGCCGCAAACGCGTCGCAAAACTCGGTGCCCAAAACTGGGCTACACTGGACCAGTTTGCGACCAGATTTGCGATCGCATATCGAGTATGCAGACCACATAATGGGTTTTGCGATCGCATATCTGACACAGGATCGCATTTTTCCAGCCTTTGGTAATTAGATCATAACTTTGTGTAGGAATGTCCAAATGATGAACGGTTTGAAGCATTGGAACCTAGACTAGAAGACCTTTCACATGATAGGTTGTTAATCACATAAAACCTTATAGATATTTTGATATGCTCGTTCAAAATAGGGACTTTTGCGAACTCATTTAAAATCTTAGCCTATTATGAGTTCATTCCAATTTGACTTAGGCTTAAGCCTTTCCTTGGGCCCCAAATTACTTACCACAAGACTTGTACACTTATTTTCCAAGTCCAATTGATGTCCACCATGTTAATAGCGCATAAAATATTATAATAAGCCTACATGGTACCACGAAATCCTAGGTTACTTTGCGAAATTTTTCGGGGCCTTACATTAGAAATAAAAGCAATATTCTATGTGATGTTTTATACGTCAATACCACACAAGAAGGGGGGGGTGATTTGTGTAGTGACCAATTTTTTGCTTAAATTATTTATGGAAGGACCTGGTTCTTCTATGTGTTCCAACTACTACTGTTGTGGAATAATAAATATAGAAAGTAAAGAACACAAGTATTTTTACGTGGAAAACACCCAGCTAAAAAGGTGAAAAAAACACGACCTACTACTAATTAGGATTTTCCCCAACACTTCACTCAATCACAGAGCCAAAACAGCATTTAGAAAACTCTTTGTAAACCGAAGGATTACCTCTAATCCCGTTGTACTAACCAGCCTCTAACTGCTGCGACAACTTCAAGTTAACTCTAACTTGAATACTCAAAGTACCTATTACAATTGCTTCTAGATAAAGCTAAAAAGTACAATATGAAAACACCTACTACAATTGAACTAGAAATAAAGAAAGACATATAAAACTCTTTATGGAGCTGGTTCTTCAATCTGGTTCATGTAGCTTCAGGTTTGCACACTTGATTTACACACGAACTGCTTGCAAAAAGACTTGCTATTTCGCTCTCAATTCACCTTTAACTTCTGCATTTTTGTGCAACACTTTAATGTGAGAACATCCTGCAATTTATAGAGTTAGTAGATGAAGAAATAACTAGAGTTCTGATGCAACTCTTCCTTGGTGGAAGAGTTCTAGTTGATTTCAACTTCTAACTCCTTCCATATCTTGGATAGTGTTCTCTTTGATTAAGGAGTCCTTATCATTATCAATTATGAAACCTTTTCGATCAGGAGATATTAAATACACCAAGTTAAACTTGTCTCCTTCACGTGCATCCCACATACTCGAATCTGCCCCTTTTTGTGAACCTCAGGGATGGACCTGGTTCATCCTGAGTTCCTTTGTCAGTCTTCAAAACTAACCTTTACTTGGGCCAACAAATTCTCCTTTTTTAATGATGACAAACTCTGTGCTTTTAATAAGCTTAGGCCCTATTTCAACTCAGCTCAACATCAACACAACGTTAGAAATATTTTTCCTTTTTATCACTTATCATCAAGACCAGGTACATTAGGTTATAAACATCACTGTTCAAAGTGTAAACATCACTTGTTTAAAATGCAACCTTTTTCCCCCTTTTGGCATCATCGAAAAGTTGCATAAAAAATGTGAGATAACCAGATTTTAAAGCTTACTTATGGCCTCTGGGGATACTTCAAATGCAATCATGGATTAATCATCATAGATCAATCTATGAAATTTAACCATCAAAGAAATATGAACAAATAGTTAGAGCAAAAATAGTGAATTTCATTGATGATTGATAAGATTCTACCACAAAGCATAAGAAGAAATAAAAATACCGAAAACATGAGCAAAAGAAACAAAAAGTCCCGAACTGGGTCACTGGTTTATCTACATTAGGCTAGTAGGCTTAAGGACGGGAAGAACTAGGTGCTTGGTTTTTGACTTGGAGGAGTTTCAGCATACCTTGAAGAATGCCATCATTCTTCTCTTTTCTCTTGCCAGCTCAGTTCTGAGAGCATCTCTCTTAGTCTCCACCTTAACCAACCTATTCTTCGACCTTTCAATCTCAGCATCCTTAGCCCCACTTTCTTGCACCAAGGCTCTGGACTTGCTATTCACTGGTACCTTTTTGGATGAACTAGATTCTTTAGGAGTGACATTAACTTCATGATCGTAAGCAAGCAGAGTATTAACCCAAAAATGATCCATGTTTGTGCTAACCTCCCACTTTTTCATAGTTACATTGAAATGTGCAAGCAAAGTTGTGAGAATGAAGCCATATGGGATGGTATGAGTTTTTGTGCTATTGATAATTCTATCAAGAAGATAGATTATAGCTTTCGATCACTTTCTTCAGCAGGTCTATGAGGGTTTCCTCTACAGATGAACCAGGTTCATCTCCCCCAAATAACCATTGCACCTACGTTTTTGGTTAAACTAACAGGAGTGGGTGAAGAATCAACCACTCTTGTCCCCTTTCCCCTCACAGTACTCCTAGCACCCTTGCTCTCCTTTTTTTCTTTTTCATTTTTACCACCAACTTCTCCAGATTATATAGTCCCAAAACCTGCTATAGATCCTACAAATCTATTTTCCAAATTTGCAGCAACTTTAGAAATTGTCTCAGGAAAAACTTTAGAATCAAAATATACTTATTCAGTTTCGGAAGAGCTACTTTCTTCCCCCCTGAGTAGTAGATTTAAAAGAATTTAGGTAGTTTAATACGGTTAGGAGTCTTGAACGTAACTGGTTCACTTGTAACAGATAAGTTCAAAAGAACTTTTGTATTTGGTAGGACTCTTCTCATGATCCAAATATAGTTATTTCAAATTATGCGTAGTTTAGAAAACATATCGTGTTATCTTGATGAACCAGGTTCTTCACTGATAATTCTCTTGTGTAATTCTAAATTTGCGAAAATAGAGAAAATATCATTAGAGATTAATGAGTCATCTTAACACATTGCACAAGAGTATACTATGGAAAGTATGAGACTGAGCAAGATTTAATCTAATTATACACAATTTACAGACTTTCTAACAAAATATTTTTTTTCAATTTTTCATTTTTTTCCGTTTAACCTTGAACTAGTCCTTTTAGGTGATCTTAATCATCCCTAATTCTAACCTGCTCCTTTCAAAGTGATCTCTACTTAAGGTTTTTGAGAAGATGTCAATAATTTGCTTGTAGGTAGCACAAAAATCCACGTGATCAAGCCTTTTTCATAGTTATCCCTCAAAAAAATGGTGCCTAACATCTATGTGCTTAGCTCTCTTATGATGAACCGGTTTCTTTGTCATACTAATAGTACTAGTGTTAGCATAAAAAATAGGGATGCAACCAACATCAATTCCAAAATCCATCAACTGTTGTTTGATCCACAGCAATTGAGCACAATAGGAAGCAACAACAACATACTCAGCTTTAGCAGTGGATAAGGCTACTGAATTTTACTTTTTAGTAGCCCAAGACACAAGACATGAACCAAGGAAGTTTGCCATACTTGAGGTGCTTTTCTTATCAACAAGGAAACCTGCATAGTCAGCGTCAGCATATCCCACTAGGTTAATGTTACTACCTTTTGGATACTAAAGGCAAAGGTTAGTAGTGCCTTTCAAGTATCTCAATATTCTCTTGACAGCAACCAAGTGGGATTCCTTTGGATTTGCTTGAAATCGAGCATAAAGCCCTATACTAAAAGCAATATCAGGTCTGCTGGTAGTAAGATACAAAAGATAACCAATCATTCCCCTATACAACTTGTGATCAACCGATGAACCAGGTTCATCTATATCCAATTTCGTGGATGTTGCAATAGGAGTATTTCTTTGGATGTTTCTTCCTGTTTTTGTTACTGAGGAATAGCTTCATGGACAGGTTCCCTCGAGGTTTGAGGATCAGTTCCTCTCTAGTCAATTCCCCCTGTCATGTTGCCCTGGGTGGAAGGACTGTGGTTTCACCATTTGAATTTCTTATCAACCCAATCTATTCATTATCTTGTTCCTGCCTCCCAGAAAGAATGTTAGTTTTAAAAAAAATAACATATACATTTTTTCTACACATATAGTTCCTTTACTATATATCTTATAAGCTTTACTATGTGAAGAATATCCCTAGAATACTCCCTCATCACTTCTGGGATCATACTTACCTAGGGAGTCTTTGCCATTATTGTGCACAAAGCACTTTTATCTAAATGCCCTAAGATGTGATATATTTAGCTTTCTTCTTTAAAGTGACTCATAGAGAATCTTCCTAACAAGAGATCTAGTCATGCAACTATTTATGATGTAGAATGCAAAAATTCAGCAAGCTTAGCATTTTCAAATTCAGTTCCATGATCAGACCTAATTGATGTAAGTTGATTACCTAGTTATTTATGAGTTTTTCTAACAAAAGAAGTAAACATGTCAAATGCTTCATATTAAGATGTTAAAAACAATGTCTAAGAAAATCTAGAGTAATCATCAACAAGCACCATCACATATCTTTTACCACTTCTACTTAATGTTCTCATTGGACTATAGAGATCCATATGTACCAGTTCCAACGTATTAGGTGTTCTTACCATTTTCTTGCTTTTAAAGGGTGATCTTACCTGCTTCCCCCTTGCACTGGCTTCACAAACTTTGTCTTCCTTGAACTTGATGTTAGGTAATCCTATCACCAAGTCCTTAGAGACTAATTTGTTTAGCTGATTCAGACTAGTATGCCCAAGTCTTTTGTGACATAGGAGGGGATCATTATCCAACAAACTTAGGCAGGTGAGTTCATTTTCTGAAAGAGTAGATAAATCTACAATGTAAATATTATTAACTCTTTTTCCCTACAAAACAATCTTGTTAGTGGTAAGGTTAATCACAAAGCATTTAGTAGAGGTGAATGCTACAAGGTTACCTCTGTCACACAGTTGTGACACACTGATCAGGCTGTATTTCAAGCCATCCATCAAGTAAACATTCTCAATAGAGTGAGAGTCTGTCTTACCGACCTTTCCAACCCCAATAATCTCACCTTTCTTCCCCTTTCCAAAGGAGACATTACCTCCCTTTAAGTCCTCAAGTGAAAGGAACTGGTTCTTACTTCTAGTCATATGTTTTGAGAAGCCACTATCCATGTACCATATTTGGCTACTTCCCTTCACTTGGACCTGAAAAAAGAAATCAAGGGTTAGCCTTAGGAACCCAAACTAGTTTGGGTCCCTTTCTATAGGCAAATGGATAAATCAAATTCCTTTTAGCCCACCCAGACAGCCTATTTTTCTCTTGAACAAAAGCTTTGTTCTTTTTACTGGCCTTTTCTTTTGCATTACATTCATTTTTGCAATGGCCAGTCTTGCCACAGTGTGTGCAGATTTTGTTCTCACGGAGAGTGAGGTACTTGCTTTTAGGATCCCACTTAGCTGCTTGAGTACCATAACCAAGTCCTCTTTTGTTGCTACTATGATGTTCTTGTAGCTAGGAAAGTGCATCAGAAGGCATGTTCCATTTGCAAGTTCTGTCTAGTTCATGTTTTACCTTCCCTAGATCTTCTTTTAAGACTTTTATCTACTCATCTTTCTTGTACAACTCATCCTTCATTTTTCCAAAGTTTTCTTCTAGGGTGAGATGTGTGTGGTCAGCTTTCTTCTTACCTATTCCTAGTTTTAGTTTAAAGTTCTCAGACCTAAGTTCTAGGACACTGGTGTCAAGTTCAAAAATCTGGTTCTTCAACTCAGCATTTTTACTATCACTCTCATTAGCCCTAGACTCTAGATTTTTGCACTTGGCTTTTAGGATCACAAATTCCCTAGACAAGTCTTCCTTCTCACTATTAATTATCTCAGACTCATCAATGAAGTCTAACAATAGCTCAAACAACCTTTCTTTAGATAGGAATTTAATCTTGTCTTTGAGATGAAAGATACTTACCTCTTGTTCATCATTCGATTCTCCGATGACCATAAGTGCTTGTTCATCTCCAGCTTCATCTTCTGAGTCCTCATCTGATGTTTCTCCCCAAACAGCAACCATAGCCTTTGTTGATCCTTTGTTCCTTTTTGGTTGAACTTGTTCCTTCTTGCTGTTACTTCGTTCCACCATTTCCTTCTTCTACTCAATTTCCCATTGAGGACAGTTCTTGATAATGTGGTCAAACTTACCACATTTGTATCAACCCTCGTTTGTCTGTTTCTCAAGAACCCTTGGTTTGTTGAAGGTTGTACCTCTTGAAGAACCATTTCCTCTCATCAGGTATTTTTTGAAATCTCTTGTGATCATGTCCATTTCCTCATCCTCCAGATCTGAACCTTCAGCTATTCTGAGAGCCATACTTCTTTCCTTCTTGGGTGCATCCATTTTCATAGTTTGCCTTCTCAGTTCATAGGCAGTGAGATTTCCAATCAGTTCGTCCAGCTTGAGTGTAGCAATATTCTTTGATTCCTGAATAGCACTGATTTTGCTTTCCCAAGTCACTGGTAAAACCCTTGTCAAGATTTTCTCAACCTTATCTTCTTCAAGGATAATTCTCCTAAGAGATTTAAGTTCATTTGTTAGTGTTGTGAACCTTGTGTACATCTCCAGGATAGATTCTCCTTCCTTCATACTAAAATTCTCATATAGAGAATATAGCAGTGTTCCTCTTGATATCTTTACTTGAGAAGTTCCTTCATGAGCCACTTGTAAAGTGTCCCATATTTCCTTTGTAGTAGTACAACTTTGAATCCTATCGTACTCATCTGGACCCAGTCCACACACAAGCCATTTCTTGGCCTTAGAGTTCTTCTCCCATTTCTTCAAATCTTCAGCAGTGCAGTCAGCTCTTGTCTTTGGCACATCCACTCCTTCAACATTCTTCTTTGTAGTTGCTAGAGGACCATCTGTGACTATGTCCCAGAGTTCATAGTCTTCTCCTATGATGTGATCTCTCATCGTGTTCTTCCACCAAGAATAGTACTAACCATTAAAGAGTGGAGGCCTAACAGTGGATTGCCCTTCCCAGTTTCCAAGTGGTGCACTAATTTTGATGTTTTCCTAAGGTGTTAGCCTTTTAAAGGATAACCTGCTTTTATACCAATTAATGTTTTATACATCAGTACCACACAAGAGGGGGGGTGATTTGTGTGGTGACCAATTTTTTGCTTAAACTGTTTATGGAAGGACCTGGTTCTTCTATGTGTTCCAACTACTACTGTTACAGAATAATAAATATAGAAAGTAAAGAACACAAGTATTTTTACATGGAAAACACGCAGCTCAAAAGGTGAAAAAACCACGACCTACTACTCAGTAGGATTTTCCCCAACACTTTACTAAATCACTGAGCCAAAACAGCATTTACAAAACTCTTTGTAAACATAAGGATTACCTCTAATCCCATTGTAGCAACCAGCCTCTAACTGTTGCGACAACATCAAGTTAACTCTAACTTGAATACTCAAAGTACCTATTACAATTGCTTCTAGATATAGCTGAAAAGTACAATATGAAAACACCTACTATAATTGAACTAGAAATAAATAAAGACACATAAAACTCTTTATCGAGCTGGTTCTTCAATCTGGTTCATGTAGCTTCAGGTTTGCACACTTGAATTACACACGAACTACTTGAAAAAAGCCTTGCTATTTTGCTCTTAATTCACATTTAACTTCTATGTTTTTGTGCAACACTGTAATGTGAGAACATCCTCTAATTTATAGAGTTGGTAGATGAAGAAATAACTAGAGTTCTGATGCAACTCTTCCTTGGTGGAAGAGTTCTAGTTGATTTCAATTTCTAACTCCTTCCCTATCTTGTATAGTGTTCTCTTTGATTAAGGAGTCCCTCTCCTTATCAATTATGAAACCTTTTCGATAAGGAGATATTAAATACACCAAGTTAAGCTTATCTCCTTCACGTGCAACCCACATACTCGAATCTACTCATTTTTGTGAACCTGAGGGATGGACCTGGAGCATGGACCCGATTCATCCTGAGTTCCTTTATTAGTCTTCAAAACTAACCTTTACTTCGGCCAACACAGTGCTTAGCCTCAATACAAGTAAGGAGTCAAGTATTAGACTCATACAAATGTGGAGGCGTGGATTAGCCTCATGCAAATGGGGAGGCAAGGATTAGCCTCATGGAGTCAAGAATTAGGCTCATGCAAATAGGGAGTTAGGGATTAGACTCGTGCAAATAGGAAAGTAGGGATCAGCCTCATGGAGTCAAGGGCTGGACTCATGCAAATGGGCAGGCAAGGATTAGCCTCATGGAGTCATAGATTAGACTCATGCAAGTATGGAGGCAAGGATTAGCTTCATGCAAATGGGGAGGCAAGGATTAGCCTGATGCAATTATGGAGGCAAGGATCAGCCTCATGGGTCAAGGGCTAGACTCATGCAAATAGGGAGGCAAGGATTAGCCTCATGCAAGTAGGGAGGCAGGGATTAGCCTCATGCAGGTGTGGAGTCAGGGATTAGACTCATGCAAGTATGGAGGCAAGGATTAGCCTCATGTAAATGGGGAGACAAGGAGTAGCCTCATGCAAGTATGGAAGTAGGGATTAGCCTCATGGAGTCGAGGATTAGACTCATGCAAATTGGAGTCAAGTATTAGAGTCATGCAAATAGGGAGTCAGGTATTAAACTCATGCAAGTAGGAAGGAAGGGATTAGCCTCATGGAGTCAAGGATTAGACTCAGGCTAATGGGGAGGCAAGGATTAGCCTCATGGAGTCAAGGACTAGACTCATGCGAATGGGGAGGCAAGGATTAGCCTCATGCGAATGCATAGTCAGGGATTAGACTTGTGCAAGTGTAGAGTTAGGGATTAGACTCATGCAAGTATGGAGGCAAGGATTAGCCTTATGCAGAGAGCAAGTAGCAAATAAGAGTAGTATATGTCATAGCTGGAGATACATTAGGTGTCTGTTGGCCTGATTGATAGTGAATTATCTTTGTGTATACATATTTTGCGAATGCTATCGTTACGTCGAATGTGCCTACATTCAAAGAAAAATTGTACGTTTTGTGGGGGGAAAGGTTGGTTCGTACTCTTGTCGGCTGGCTTTGCTATGCTCTATTCTGAAAGCTTTTCGAATTCCCCTGGGTGACTCCTGACCGTTATGGAAATAGAATTTTCAAAAATATGAAATTATTGATAAAAATAGAGTTATATTGAAACGTATTGATATATCAAGTAATTTTTGATGAACTAGTGACTGTAACACCTCTCGAAGGCATTGCAGCTCTCTCATATTGGAATTTTGAGGGTCCTCCTCCAAATTCTGCCCCAATTTGGTAGATGATCTTTGATCATTTGCGTATAATGGATCTTGCTGGATCTTCTACGGAATTTTGAGAATCCTTCTAAAAATTTTGTCCTAGTTTCTTAACTGATTATTGACTTTCTAGCATGTGATGGCGTTGGCTGGACTTGCTCTCGAATTTTAAGGTTCCTCCTTAAAATTCTGCCCCAGTTCCTAAGCTTGGGGGAAAATGAAAATTTTATTATGATATGACCGAACCCATAAGGCTACCTACATATCCCCTCTTAAATGGGAATCAGGTCAAGCGTAGTTCAATTACATCAAATGAGGAAATGTAAAATATCTAAGCATAGTATCTCTTGACTGCGTCTGAATTGATCAGTTTTGGCTAGACTTCTCCGTCCATTTCTGCAAGTATGAGTGCTCCTCCTATTAGTACTCTGTGAACCATGTACGGACGTTGCCAATTGGGAGAGAATTTCCCTTTGGCTTCATCTTGATGTGGGAAGATCTTCTTCAATACCAGTTTCCCTGGTGCAAATTGTCTTGTTTTGACACTTTTGTTGAAAGCTCTGGACATTCTGTTCTAATAAAATTGGTCATGACACACTGCGTTTATCCTCTTTCCATCAATAAGGGCCAATTTTTCATAGTGACTCTTTATCCACCCTGCGTCACTGAGTTCAACTTCCTGTATGATTCTTGAATAAGAAATCTCCACCTCGGTTGGGATGATAGCCTCGGTACCATAAACTAGCATGTAGGGAGTTGCTCCAGTTGATGTGCGAACTGTAGTGTGGTATCCCAATAAAGCTAAAGGTAACTTCTCATGCCACTATTTGTGGTTCTCTACCTTTTTCCTTGGTATCTTCTTAATGGTTTTGTTGGAGGCTTCTACGGTTCCATTCATCTGAGGTCTGTAGGATATGGAATTCTTGTGCTTGATTTTGAAAGCTTCACACATAGCTTTCATCAGATCACTATTGAGATTGGCTTCATTATCAGTAATAATGGACTCGGGAACTCCAAATCGGCAAACAATATGATCCTTGACAAAATCTGCGACGACTTTCTTGGTCACAACTTAGTAAGATGCAGCCTCTACCCATTTTGTGAAGTAATCAATGGCTACTAGAATGAACCTATGCCCATTTGAAGCAGTGTGATCAATTGGACCTATAACATCCATTCCCTAGGCGGCGAATGGCCAAGGTGATCTTGTTGCATTGAGCTCGTTCGACATCACTTTTATCTTATCGTCATGCACTTGACATTGAAAGCATTTGTGGTCATACTGGATGGAATCTATCTCTATGGTCATCCAAAATAACTGGCTCTGAGTATCTTCTTTGCCATGACGAAACCATTCATGTGTGGGCCACAGGTCCCGGCATGTACATCCTCAAGTAGCTTAAAAGCTTCCTTCGTGTCGACACACCTTAGTAAACCCAAATCAGGAGTTCTTCTGTACAAGTTTCCTCCATTGTGGAAGAAGTCGTTTGACAATCTCCGGAGTGTGCGTTTCTGGGTGTGATTTGCATGCTCCAAGTATTCTCCTTTCGATAAGTATTCCTTGATATAATGGAACCAAGGCTTTTCATTCGTTTCTTCTTCAACATGAGAACAATATGCCGGCTGATTATGGATCCTTACCGGAATGGGATCAATGTAGTTCTTATCTGGATGTTGTATCATGGAAGATAAAGTGGCCAATGCATCGGCAAACTCATTCTGAATTCTACGCACATGTCAGAATTCTATCTTTGTGAACCTCTTTCTAAATTTCTGCACATGGTGCAGATATGGTAATATCTTGGAATTCTTGGTGTCTCATTCTTCTTGTACCTGGTGAAGAAGAAAAATAGAATCACCGATCACCAACAACTCCTGAATCTTCATGTTGACTGCCATATTGAGCCCTAGTATGCAGGCTTCATATTCTGCAATGTTGTTGGTGCAAGGAAATCTGAGTTTGGTAGATACCGGATAATGTTGACCCATTTCTGATACAAAAATTACTCCAATTCCCACTTCTTTAAAATTTGCAGCTCTATCAAAGAACATCGTCCAACCATCGTATGCTTCAGTAATGTCTTCTCCTACGAATGATACTTCTTCATCAGGAAAATACGTTTTCGAAGGTTCGTATTCTCCTCATACCGGATTTTCAGCAAGATGATCTTCCAATGCTTGTCCTTTGACCGCCTTTTGAGTTACATAGACGATATCAAATTCACTTAATAGTATATGCCATTTAGCCAACTTCCTAGTAGGCATGGGTTTCTGGAATATATACTTCAGGGGATCCATCCTGGATGTGAGGTATGTAGTGTAGGCACAAAAGTAATGCCTCAATTTCTGAGCTATCCAGGTCAAAGCATAGCAAGTGCGTTCAAGAAGAGAGTACCGTTCTTCGTAAGGTGTGAATTTCTTACTCAAATAATATATGGCTTGCTCCTTTCTTCATGTCTCGTTTTGTCCCAAAATACATCAAAAGGCTCTATCCAATACAGATAGATAGAGTAGCAAAGGTCATCCTGGTTCTGGCGAGGCCAAAACTGGTGGTGTGGACAGGTATTCCTTGATCTTATCAAAAGCTTACGGAAAATCCTCTATCCAGCTTGTTTCAGCATCTTTCCTCAACATCTTGAAGATGGGTTCACATATGACCGTGTACTGTGCTATGAAGCGGCTGATATTGTTGAGACGTCTTAAGAAGCTCATCACATCCTTTTTGGTCTTAGGCGGTGGTAACTCCTGATGATTTAGATGGATCCAGTTCGATCCCTCGATGACTGGCGATGAATCCCAGTAAATTTCCCGTGGGAACCCCGAGTGCACATTTTGCAGGGTTCAATTTAAAATTGTACCTCCTTAGCCTGTCAAAAAACTTTCTCAGATCCTCTACGTGATCTGCAGCCCTCTGGGATTTGACAATAACGTCGTCCACATACATCTCTATTTCTTTGTGGATCATGTCATGGAGGATAGTTGTCATGGTTGTCATGTAATTGGTCCCAGCATTCTTCAGGCCGAATGGCATCATCTTGTAATAGTATACACCCCACGGTGTGATGAAAGCTATTTTCACTGCATCTTTTTCATCCATCCAAATCAGGTGATAACCCGCAAAGCAATCTACAAAAGATTAGAGTTCATTCTTGGCGCAATTATCGATCATGATGTGTATATTTGGCAGTGGGAAGTCGTCCTTGGGACTTGCTCTGTTTAAATCTCGGTAGTTAACACATACTCTGACCTTCTCATCCTTCTTCGGAACTGGCACAATGTTAGCTAACCATGTTGGATATTTAACCACCCTGAGAACTTTGGCTTTGATCTGCTTGGTAACTTCCTCCTTGATTTTCAAACTCATGTCTGGTTTGGATTTTCTGAGTTTCTATTTTATTGGCAGACACATGGGGTTAGTAGGCAACTTGTGAGCCACTATGGAAGTGCTCAAACCGGTCATGTCATCATATGACTAGGCAAAAATGTCCTCATACTCTTTTAGGAAACGAATGTACTCTTCCTTATCTATTGGTGACAAGTGAATGCTGATGCATGTCTCCTTGATGGCCTCGGCATCTCCCAAATTTACTGCTTCGGTCTCGTCCAGATTGGACTTAGGATTATTCTCAAAATTTTCAACCTCTCTGACAATTTCCTGGGGAATCTCATCTTCTTCCTATGAATCACTATTCTCATGTTACGTTGCCTCATTACATGTCACAGTCACTAGTTCATCAGGAAAAGTAATAATAACACTGTAGAAGGGAAAAGTCTAAAAATAGTAATGAATAATGATAAAGGACAAATGCATTTGATTAAAACTGAGAAAATTGTTCAGACAAAGCTTGGCTCGATGAATCGAGCATTTATTCTGAAACAAGTAAATCTTAAAACAAAATTACTAGAAATCCTAAATGCCTAGAACGGATATAGAAGCAAATTCTACTAAGCTACCCAGGGACTCGGTGGGATGGGGATGGTGTGGCAGTCCAGTTTCTGAGAACGGTTCCATTCTTCACGGTCTGAATAGTGAGGCCTTCTTCCTCCTCCTACTCAATTATGGCAGTGTAGTCCACATCTTCATCCTCCAAAAACAAATTCTTCAACCAGCTAGTGCTTCCTCTTATGCAGTCCCCCATATTATGTCAGCCTGGTGGAAAGCTTGTTCCAAACGTGGCATTGGCTGCTCAAGAGGGTAATACGGTCCACGCTATGGAGGCGACCAATCATTGTACTCTTGTCATGTATACTGGTATCCGAGCCTAAATGTGGTACCATAATTTTTCAGCTGTATTGGTTTGGTGATACCTTGGAGGCTCTTTCCCAATCCTTTGTCGGGTTCATATCCAGACCATGCTAGTATGCTTTCTATTCCGTTACTCCGCCTCTTATCCTGGTCGACGACATTTACCCGTTCTATGTGATGATAGGTTTCCCCTCCTAGCCTTCTTCTATGTCCAATGGCCGAGATGGAATGACTAGTATAGATAGGGTTACTCCCATCCCTGTGAATGATCACCTCCTAACGATTCCATTCGAACTTCATGGCTTTATGTAGTGTGGAAGGTAGGGCTCCAGTGGCATAGATCTATGGTCGGCCCAACAGAAGATTATATGAGGCTGGTATGTCGAGCACCTGAAACTCGACGTAAAACCAAGTTGTCCCCATCTACAAGCAAAGGTTAATTTCCCCGATTATGGCCCTCTAGTACCCATCGAAAGCCTTCACATTCATGCTTACTGCCCGTATCTCCTGGCAATGAACTTGTCTTCAAATTGCACTGTAATATGCAATGTTCGATTGTGATTCAGCCCCTTGTTAATACCCAATTTTTTTCTATATATTTTTCAATATGAAAATACCTTCAAAAAAGCATATGTATGCATATATAAGTATGTCCAAATATTTTAGTATTTTTTCTTATTTTTTAAAGGTTTTTAATTCAATTTATTCCCCTATTTTATCCACAAAAACCCAATAATTATTTCCAAAACTTTATTTTTGGTAATTCATTTATTGGACTTTTACATTGATGTTAAAATATAGCCAAGATGATTTTTGCATATTTTTTACAAATTTATTTAGTATTTTTAAAGCTAAATTGCATATAATTGCAATACTAGCCTCTTTTAGGATTTAATTGCGTTTACATTTATAAAAATTAAGTCCAGTATTTTTAAATTGATAATTATATGTTTTAAAATATTTTCAAAAATTAATTTGCTATTTATTTATAAAATAAATGGGAAAAATGGCTATTTAAAATCTAGCCAGATTTTAGTTCAATTATAGCCTAAAATTGAGCCCAAATCAAGACCCAATTCCCTAACCCAATTGCAACTCAAACCCGACCCCCTAACCCAATTCACACGACCCAACCCGGATCCCCACCTAACCCCTTTAATCCCAGCCATTGATCATATAGATCAACGGCTACCGGCTGCCCTTTCCTAATTAAACCCAAAAGACCCCCAAACCTAATTCATTCTCACCTACCGCCGACCTTGAATACCTTTTCTCTCTCAACTCTCTCTGAAACTCCTACAAACCCTAGTCGCCGCCATCAAACTACACCCTAAGCCACCTTAATACCTACAAAATCCATGGCCTTCCATGGTCATTTGAGACCTGTACCAGCCTTCCATAGCTTCTATGTGTTTGGTTCTATGGTTTCATGACCAAACTTCGAAGGAGTTTGGTCTAGTCCTTGCTCGACTAGTGTTCATGTCCGGCCATTCATGGCCTTTCAAGGCGGGTCCTTGACCTTTTCTGGTTAGATCGTTACCTTTCGAGATCTTTCTCATTTCTTTTGTGTTTTCTAAAACCCTAATCTATAAGATCTTTCGATTTCTTTCAGATCAACCTTAGATATGTTCTTACCACAAACTTTTAAGCATTTTTTCTCGAAGGTTCTTCAACGTTGTTTTCAAAACGACTATTCATTGTTCTGATTAGGGTTTTCCTTTAAGTTATTTCAAAAACCTTTTATCTGATTCTCGATGATATTTTTTGACTTTACTATGTTTGAAATGTTTGTTATGCTTTCCTTCTACTCGAGTCAACATGTTAAAACCCTAATTTCTTTTGGGCCTCAATCAAGTTCTGAAGCTGCTTGTTAGATGTGTGCTATTTGTTTAAAATCCTTGCTTGACTTATTTGTTTACCATCTTTTGAACTCGATTGTTTTTGAAAACCCTAGGTCTTTGGGTCTGAAATTGTTTGTTTGAATACTTGATTGAAATTTCTTGTTTCAGACTCTCTTTTCTTTATGTGAGTTACCTGATTTTCACTATCTTTCAACTCGACTATGGCTGAAACCCTAACTTTTCAAAAGGTTTCCTCACCTACTACTGTGAGACCTTTGCATGTTTCTGATACTCTGTTTTCTTCACTATTGATTTAATGTGACTTGACCTACTTGATTACTATGCTTCGAATATTTGCTTTACTACTAAACCCTAGCTTAATTCTGCCACTACTGCATGCTTGCGATTATCTCTTTTGCCAATGTGCTTGGTCTCGCATGTCTGATGACCCTATTCACTTTATTTATATATTGAAGTGCAGAAGCATGTTTTTTCTTTGATCGATCTCAATCGTGTGACTGATTTAAAAAACTTTCTTTTATGAACTCTAATTTCACTTGCCTGTTAAATTTAATTGATTCCTTTCCTTATTTTGCCTTACTGAATCTTTTCCCAAAATAAGCATATTTCTGCACTTAGACTTGATTACTTACTACGTGTTTTTACTACTCTTTTTTATGGTAATAATTAGTTTTTCTCTAAATTGATTTTTTTTCCTTATTTTGAAACAATGACTTATTTTGAATCTTTTTTACTTGTGTAATTGATTCTGACTGTTGATTGTTGCTATATTTTGTATTAAAACATTACTTGTTACCTTACTTCTCACTCGTTTTCAGAAGCTATAAATACCCTGCACTTTGTCTTCTTTCGAACAGACGCGAATTACTTGACTTCAGAACACACACTTCACTCAAAACTCTCTCTCTTTTCTCTGTTACTACTCGTGTTGCTGCCATGTCTAGCCGACTGAAAGCCAAGGCTAGGTTGTGGAAATTTGCTTACTTTTATTTCTGCATTTGCCTCTTTACTGGTATGTTCTAATTAATCTTCCAGAATCAACAACATGTTTCTTTATTATTTCCTTCACTCTTGCCTGTTTCATGCTTGCATTTAATCCAGTTACATTACCAAACATGCTATAATCTGCCCCTTCCTCTTCTGAATTAATGTATCTTTCTTATGTATGAACTCTGTCAGTCATTTATTATGACTTATGAATCCCAAAACCCCATATCCCCTATGTGTTGGTATTCTTTGGTTGGTTTGAGGGCATGTCAGCATTAGACATTGCTGGGTATGACCCAAACCTCACCCTCCCTGGGGTCATATGCTTTATATCCCCTCTATGTGTTGTGTTCTCTAGCTGGTTTATGGTTATGCTAGCACCAGCTATTGTTGTGCATGTCCAAACTTGACCCCTCTTAGGGTCATATTCTCCCTGCAATGTATTCCCAAACCCCTAACCCCTTTGTATAAAAAAAATGCCGATTCTACATAATGTTAGCTTTACTACTACTATTTTCAAATTACCCTTTACCTTGGTATACTCAACCCAGTTTTTAAATAAAATCTCTGCTCCTGCACTTCCACTATACTTTTAGACTTAGGTTCTACCCCTCTTGTGTGAGCCTTGCCTTGGGGCCCATGAGCTCCCTCTGAAGTTGGACACATAAGGGCTGACCCTTCCACACTGCACTCATCTTTATCTGGTTATGCAAACTTGGATGTAAGCACTGCTCGGGGCCCCTTTGAGACCCTTGGGGAACTTTGACACACTCAAGTCCCAGAAAGGATTCGAAACAAATGACATTTAAGGTGGTTTATTCCATAACTTAGAGAGGAAGTCAAGAATCAGGCTTCCTCTAGTTGTAACTTCTTCTTTTACACTTTTTCGATGCAATTTATCATTTGGACTGTAATAAGTTGTAATAAACATTGGGATTGGCTAGTGAAAATGGCTGGGTAATTGTGCATGCATAACTATTAGAAGGGTAGAGAACATGCCTATAAGACTTGATTTCTACATGTTTAATTCAGCATTTAGAGAATATGCCTATAAGATCTGTTGATTTAAATTTTTCATGCTTAACTTTGCATTTAGGGAGCCTATCTATAGGGCTTGTTTTAATTCAGCATGTCTAATTCTGCATTTAGATAATATGCCTATAGGATTCGTTTTAAATTCTGCATGTTTATTACCACACTTAGATACCATGCTCTTAGGATCTAATTGGTTATAATCCGGCATCATGTCCAATAGGTTAAAATTAGTATCGTTCAATCAGATATCATGCCTATAGGAATTAAAAATAGCAATAATAGATATCAATGTCTATAGAATCTAAAACCAGTCTAGATTAAAATCAAACTAACTCGTATTGTTCTGAATTAGTTTTAAACATCCTTACTTCTTTATTTAACGTGATTTAGAAATCATGTCTATAGGATCTCAAGTCGTTTGTTTTAGAGTTGTTACTACTTTGCCACGTCCTAAATTAGTAATAGATATCATGTTTATAGGATCTCATCCAAACACTTAGGCAAGCCTTAGGTGATAACGGAAATAAAAATTGAACCTGTTTTTGTTAATCAGTAATTGCTACAACCAGCAGGCAGGTCTGATTCGGACTTATTATTTGAGTTAGGTAATAAACTGGTCTGCCTCAACAATTAAAATTCTCCTTGCCTTAGTGCTTTAAATTCAGACTCTAACTGTGTTTAAGTCACTATTTATGTGCTTTGTTTGAGGAGGTATACATGAGCCTTTTAGTTGTTTACATGTTTTCCCTAATATGCAGTCCTATGTGTTTTTGTATGTCGCCTTAGCTTTTTTCACCTTTTGAAACCTAAAAGTCATCCTAATATCCCTCCCCTTTAGGAATAGTAGTCCTAAGTTCCTCCAAGACTGATAGAAGTGGGACGGGTAATAGCATACAATAGTGGTCGAGACCAATCCGCGCTTTAATACCTCGACGGGGTGGGAACGGTAGATATGGATATGATGACCGGTGCGCTAATACCACGTATATCCCCTCTTCTGAGGAGTGTCATACCGGGTATCTCATTGATGTGATCCATATTATAAATAAACCTAGGACCCCCCATTACATCTTCCTTTCCCTTTATAATCCCAAGTATTTGTAAAAATTTGACTCCTTTTTCCAAAGTTCGCCTTTAATTATTCTTTCAAACTCATATGTGTTTAAACCTAAATCCCCTACTATTTTAGCCTATACTTGTCTATTTGCTAACTGTACAAATTCACAAAACTATCTTGCTGGGAACCACACTAGTGGATCCTGAAGGGTGCCTGACGCCTTCCCCTTAGGATAATTTCAAGCCCTTACCCAATCTCTGGTTATCAAGCAAACTTAGAAATGAACTCTATAGGTGTCCTAATGCACCTTAAATCATTAGGTGACAACTCTTCAAATGCAAAACCCAGTTCCCAAAAGGAATGAATTGTCTTATACCCAATGTCATAAACCTGATTTTCAGATGCGAAGAGGAAAAAAAGGGGCGCGACAGCATG
The DNA here is from genome assembly GCF_000715075.1 of Nicotiana tabacum. Taxonomy (NCBI): domain Eukaryota; kingdom Viridiplantae; phylum Streptophyta; class Magnoliopsida; order Solanales; family Solanaceae; genus Nicotiana; species Nicotiana tabacum. The sequence continues at coordinate 116,334,461 of NC_134087.1, forward strand.
GCGAATCTGCTGGGAATTTTTAGGCTTTTACCATTTCAGATTGTTCTTGTGAATTTGTACCTCCCTGTGTGCAATTATTTGTTTACTTTCTTTAAGCATGTAATTTCTTCTTCAAAAGCAAAACTGACTTATCTTCTTCGTTTCTTTCCTTTATCACTACTTTAAATTATAAAACTGTTGTATTTATTGCCTTTTTAACGTGCAAATATGTGCCAACATGATTTTAATTATTGCATAATCATACTCAACATCATACTCCACTCGTGCCAAACAAATACCATAACAATGCTTATAATGAGTAATTACGCTCTTCCTATATCATCAACCCTCTAAATTTGGAAAGGCATATTTTCAGTAAAACTAGTCGATCAACAGTGCAGTCGATGGTTCCGTGCCTTCCCCCTTGAGTTGTCCGCTCAAGGGTACCAATCTAAAACCCCATAGAAGCCTTACTCTATTTGAATTATGCATGCATCATGGTCAAACCTAGTCAGGTCAGTTATAATCCTTTAAGATAGCCTTGTCCAAAAGTCAATTGGGTTTCCCTAAAACCCAAATGGACAACATCACGTTCTATGCATTTATTTGGAGAAATAAATGTTTCATGCTAATTGTTGATGATAAATAGTCGAGTCTGGTGGGGGTAGGGTCTAACCCTTTTGTTTTGCATAAAATGAGGCACGAGGTCCCCAGTTTTGGTATGATTAACATGCCCTCACTCTTGCTAGTCTGATGGAGGAGTCTTCCATCAAGTGACTAAATCAACGAGTGGAAAAAGAGGGCCGCCAAAACTAGCGAAAAGTTGGAATATCTGGAATACAATCTGCTGGAATTGGAAGGAAAAGTGAGGAAGAGAGTCACTGACTGCTAGAACGCTAAGGAAAACGAAGGAGAACACCTCGCAAAAGCATTTTTACTGGTGAACCTACGCAAACTAGAGGATCTGATCAACAAGAGCATTCAACCCGAGGAAGGTCCTTCTGGGACCAAATAGATAGGAGTTTTATCTTTTCGGTTTATGAAATGTAATAAGGCCAGTGGCCATTAGTGACTTTTTATTTCCTTTTTTTAGTTCCAATTTGGGATTCGTCTATTTTTTATCAACAAAATGAGGCATTTAGCATCCTAAGTTCTCCAAATCAATTTGTCTCTAGGCCTACCTCAGGAACAAAGAGGTCCCCCAAATTAGGATACGATTTATATTCTTGCACTATGTGTTTAAATATTGCAATATTTCCTATAATCCTCACTGACTTGGTTACCCTTTGTTTTTATTTTTGTTTTTTGTTTTTATTATTCCCCTCCCGAAAGGTTAGTTCGTGCACTCTGTCAACATCATCCTATTCCACGAGATCCAGAGGCCCTCCACCCACTCCTCCTCTTAGTCCTGTCAAAAACAAGAACAAAGGCAAGATGGAAGATTTGAACAATGTCAGAAAGGAGAATTCAACTGAATGGATAAAGGCCACTAATGGCCATGGTACTCAGGTTCCTAAAAAGAATGTATCCCAACTTGAACAAAAGCTATTGAAATTCCAAGAAGAGCTTGATCAGGTTCGGAATATGGCAAGCTTGTCATTTTCCCTCAGAACCCCGGATATCACTTTTCCCAACACGCAAAACCCTACACCGCCTCAAAACATCCCAAAGAAACAGAATCATCCCGCTCCTCACCATCACACTGTTCCACCAAAGACTCAATGCAACACTTGCCATACCCCAAATAACACTCCGCTACTCATCCCAGAACTCCAAAACTCCACAAATGACCACTTTCACACTCACTATAACACCCCCATCTACGTGGAGACCATGCCACACTCTACCCAACCTATCTCAAGCACACTCGAGTCTGATGAAAAAGAACTGCTCATCAGGAAACTGGCTGAGGAACTTAAGAAGTTGACTAGCCGAATTCAAGGCATTGAAGGAAGCAAAGGAATTGAGGGGCAGAATTATGAAGATCTTTGCATACATCCTGGTGTCGAACTACCCGAGGGGTACAAACCTCCAAAGTCTGATACCACTTTTATCAAGACCCGAATTAGAGGGCCGCGACGGGCACCCGGTGCTTTACTCAACCGAGTACCAATGTAACATATCTTTCTTATCATACTATCATGAGTAAATGAGCCAGAAAACCGGTCATGAGATAACAAGAATAAAACATAAGGGAATACTCAACATATGAAGACCAAAAATGATATACAAACTTATATATGTGACATACGTGCCTATAAGGCCGACATGACCATTTGTAAACTCAAAACATAGGCCGACAAGGCCATACAAGTGTCCCTACACCTGAAATCTATCTACAAGCCTCTAAGAGTACATAAAATCATAAAGATCGGGACAGGGCCCTGCCATACCAATCAATATATATCCAAAGCATACTGACCAACTAGGCAACTCCGGAGCAAGTGGAGTGCACCAACACCTTCGCTGAGCTGATAGCCTACTAGGAGGACTATCAACCTATCAATCGGGACCTGTGGCCATGACACGCAGCATCCCCAGGCGAAAGGGATGTTAGTACGAATAAAGTACCGAGTATGTAAGGCAGGAAAGCATAAAAGAATAGTAATGTAAAGAGAGATAGAGGAGATACAACCTGTAACATCTGAGTGCCTCTGAGGGCTACTGACATGAAATGCATAATACATATATATACATGAACTTTTTAAAAACCTTCGCCTCTATGGGCATCATCATCATCATATCGTACCCGGCCTCAAAGAGGACTCGGTAAAAACGTACCCGGCCATCATAAGGCTCGGTAGAATCGTACCCGGCCACGTGGAGCTCGGTAAACCCAACTGATTAGTGGTTGCACAATAGGTGCCATACCCGGCCGACTATAGCGCGGCTTGGTAAAGTAAAATAGATACATATATATAATGCATGCTCGACTCATGTAATCACGTTCTAACCCTTTCGGAGTGATGTAAGGTCATTGCACCTTCGATTAACATTATGGACATCCCTACCATTAATATGAACCTTAGTGGGATTTACGGATCATACACACTTGTTTAGAATAACTTTATAAGGAAAGAACAACATGGACAACCTTAATTTCTAGGAGTAGATCCGTTATGAATTAGCGTACCGTTTATGTTCATGTCACTTTAGATCATGCCAAAAGAAAGAATTAAGTTCCTTAACATACCTTGTATATTCTTCCAAACCTCATGCTATGCAATTTCACGGCTCCTTAGTCTACAAAAAGAGAAATGACACTCTCGTTATCCTTTAAGCGTCGTAACTATTATGTATCGACCACAACCTATTTTACAATGAAACAGACAAAACCTCCCCTATATATACGACTTCACACTAGTCAAAACAATCACAAACAGCCCAACATACCCCTATCACTTCATACACAACATGACAACCATAATAGTGTCAACCAACCCAAAAATGTTACGACGAACGACCAACAAACAACCTTGTCATTATGTGGTGTTTCTCCACAACCTTCCTCCTATCAACTCCATAAAAATATTAGGAAAAGAGACAACCCAATACCAACACGAAACAGACCAAAAATATTCCCACAAGTTCATCAACTCAAAAATAATTTTTCAGTTTACTTAAACACGTTTCGACTTGTCTTTTCTTTCAAATTGGGAAATACAACCAAAAGTACATCATCATACCTCGTATCCAATAAACATGCCATGAATTCAACTTAGAAATAAGTTTACAACCATCCAACCATTACACAAGAACAAACAACATACCATTCTTTCGAAACTAGCTAGGTCTATTCTTTACGATCGAGTTACAACTCGCAAACGCATAAATAATGGAAGGAGAAGCATAAACTACCTTGTACTGAGTATAACCTACGAAACCTGGTCCTTTTTCATAAGAAATACGTTCCTCAACACGGCTACAAGAGGGAGAAAAAGAAACTAGCAAGCTGTCCGGACTTTTCAGCACTAGAATCGCAGCGTAACACCCGGAATACCCTAGGGTTTGTGTGGGATTTTTGGGGAGGAGTTGTAGGGGTTCAATTAGGTTTTCTTGGTATGAAATATAGGTGAAATAACTGAGTTTGTAATCCCTTAAAAGTCCCCTCTTGACCGACTTACTTGAGGCCTCTCTTTTTGGCAAGTAGGTGATGCACCTACTTGTCACCTACTAGCTGCGCGGTCTCGCGAAAATACAAATATCTCTATACTCCGAGATCGTATTGATAAACGGTTTAATGAGTTGAAAACTAGACTCATATATTTTCAATTTAATATATATATCATCCATTGATTCAAAGTATGTTGGGAGAAAAGCTCAGCTACATTTAACCTAAGTTTCAACTCATTCTTGAATGTAACTTGTGATGACCTTTTCCAACTTTTGTTCCACAACTTGCTTGACTTAAAAACATATCACACGACTATCATACGACTAAACTAACTCATAACATAACCTCATCATCATGTTAATCACCCTTGTCTCACCCCAAAAGTATAGGTTATAACATTCCAAACTTGTCGACATTCGACGAAACTTATTTTCTTTAATTCATTTAGCGCCTAAGCTTTCCAACCCTTTTGGTACTCGTTATTCATGATCATAAAGATTTGTAACCTCCATTATAAAAGGATTAACTTGCTTTACGTACTTTCAAAGTTGATCTCATTTTTGAGCTTACATCAATTGACTTACGGATACTCTAACATACGAAAACATAGGGTATAACATTTATGGTACAGGGGATCCAAGGGTCCATTTGAGAACATACTATGACAAGCTGGTTGGAGTAGGGAAAGACGAGAGAATCCACATGAAGCTATTCATGAGGAGTCTGAAAAGAGATGCATTGTCCTGGTACATCAGCCAAGATCCGAAGAAATGGTCAAGCTTGGTAAGCATGGCGTCTGACTTTATGGACAGGTTCAGGTTAAACACAGAAAATGCGCCAGATGTGTTCTTTATTCAGAATCTGAAGAAGAAGCCTCTGAAACGTTTCATGAGAATGCTACTAGTTGGAAGTCCGAAGCTGCTAAGGTTAGACCTTCTTTAGAGGAGGAACAAATGAACAAATTCTTTGTCCGGGCTCAGGACTCGCAATACTATGAACGACTAATGATGATTGAAAGCCACAAATTTTCTGACATTATCAAACTGGGTGAAAGAATTGAAGAGGGTATCACAAGCCTTATGGTTACAAACTTCGAGGCCTTGCAAGCTACAAATAAGGCCTTGCAGTTTGGTGGTGTGTCCAAGAAAAGGGACGTAAGGGCCGTAATGGTTGCATAGAGGACCAAATCTCCTCTCAAATACCAAACTTACACAATACCTCCACTCACATATCAATCAACTCCGAACTACCAAGCACCCTTACCCTCTTACTAAGCTCCACAACCACCTTATCAATCACTTCCACCTCCCACATATCAGCCTACTTCGCTCAGATATTTCCAACCCGCACATGTCTACCAAACTTGCAATGATCAACCATCCCACTATCAGTCACCTCCCGCCCGTCAAAACTTCCCTTGACCCTGACCTAATTTTGATCGTAGACCTCCAAAACAATATACAACCATTGCTGAACCCATTGCCCAATTGTATGAAAGACGCAAAGCTGCTGGTTACATCACCCCCATCCCTTTTGCAACCCCTGAGAACCCTTTTGAGTGGGTTAACCCAAACAAATCCTGTACATACCACTTCGGCATGAAAGGGCACACCATCGATGAATGTCATTCTTTGAAAGACAAGATCCATACTTTAATTGATAACAAGATTATTATGGCAAAGGAACCTGCTCCAAATGTTCGCAATAACCCTCTGTCGGACCGTAAGTGAGGACGCATTCACAGTATTGAAATAGAGGATGATTGGGATCTCGAGGGATCAATCGGGTTGATTGCGAAAGGCGATGACCCAAAGAAGCCAATAGTTACTCTTAATCCAATCATAGTCCAGATTCAACCATCTGGGGATGCTGAAGTAAATATGTCTGTGTCACTTGAATTATAAGTGACATCGTCTGCAAAGACACCAGCACCAATTGAGGTCGAATTCGTGTCTCCGGAAAATGCACCCCCACCGTTTGAAGTTGTAGTCTTGCTACCCAAGGCACATGCTCCGTTCGGAGTAAGGATAGCCCTGCCGATCCCAGTGGTAATGTCGACCATGACACCATTCCACACAAAGGATTTACACTATGACTATACAGCCGAGGCAAGAAGGAAAGGCAAGGTTAGGTTCGAACAGACTGTTGCCGTACAGGGTATGACGAGAACTGGCAGAGTTTATACCCTGGAACGTCTAGCCGAGTCAAGAAAGCAGGCCTCCAACCGTTAACCCATTATCGAGATAGGTCCAGACGATCTTTGGATAAAGATACAGGCTAAGGAATACTCGGTCCTCGACTAGTTGAACAAAACACCGGTGCAAATCTCCATTCTTTCTTTGCTACAAAATTCTGAGGCACACAACAATGCTCTGCTGAAGGTGCTGAGTGAAGCATATGTACCTAGCTACATCACCGACAGGGAAATGGTTAACATGGTAAGACAAGTGTTGGAGAGCCATAAGATCACCTTTCATGAGGACGAGCTGCCACCTGAGGGGCTGGGGCATAACAAGGCACTACACATCATCGTACAATGCGGGGACTATTTTATCACCAATATCCTGATCGATGGAGGGTCCAGCGTCAACATCTATCCACTGGTAGCACTCAAGAAGCTGGATAAAGGACTGTATGAGATAAAAGATAGAGCTATCAATGTGAAAGCCTTCGATGGTTCCTAGAGGTCCACCATTGGCAACATTGTCCTATGCTTGCAGATGGGGCCAACCTGGTTCGATGTTGATTTCTAGGTGATAGACATGCCAGCGTCTTACAACCTACTATTGGGACTGCCATGGATTCATGCTGCTGGGGTCGTAGCATCAACACTACATCAGGCAGTAAAATTTGAATAGAAGCATTAAGAGGTGATTATTCACGATGACGGTAGCAACTCTATATACAGTCACCAGACCATTCCGTCAATCGAAGGAAGAAGGAAGCTAGGTGGAGAGACTTACCACCACATTGAACGGGTAAATATTGTTGTTAAAGACAAATGGTGGGATAATAAAATCGAGAGTATACGGCATTGGAGTGGGTACGAAGTTGGCAAGGGGCTCGGCATGAATCTCCAAGGAATCGCGGTCCACTTGGGAAGAATTCAACGACTGGTCACCACCATGGCGCGATCCTTACTATCCACTAGAGCAGTCAATACCGCGTTTGGAGTAGACTTTCCAACAAGCCGACATTGTTTATGGGTCAGACGAAGAAGAAGTACTTGTGGTGGTGAAGATGGACTGTTGTGTTATTCTCAAAGAAGAGGAGGAGGAAGGCCCTTCCATACATGCTATAAGCAGAGGGGCACGCCTCAATTACTGGACCATTAGGACAACCAGAGCCCGACGAGCCTCGGGGTAGCAAGGCTAAAACAAGCATCATGCACTATTTTTTTTACTAAATAATTTTCTTTTCGCATTTTTATTCCCACAATAAGATCTGCAATGTTCAAAACAGTTATGCAATTTATCAAAGCATTTTGTCTTTTCTTATGAATCAACACTCATTATTATTTTTCTCTCATTACTTTACTTATACAACATTACTATTACTTATCTTGATGAACCAATGATTGTGACATGCAATGAGACAACGCAACAAATGGACATTGATTTGGAGGAGGATGACATACCAGATGAGATCGTCAAAGAAGTTGAGAACTTTGAGAACAGACCTAAGTCCAACCTGGACGAGACAGAAATTGTTAACCTAGGAGATGCAGAAAATGTCAAGGACACACGAATCAGCTTTCACTTAGCGCCATCAGAAAAGAAGGAATACACAGAATTTCTAAGGGAATATAAAGACATATTCGCTGGTTGTATGATGACTTGACTGGTCTAAGTATGTATATTGTGGCTCACAAACTGCCAACCGATCCAACATGTCCACTGGTAAAGCAAAAGCTCAGAAAGTTCAAGCCTGATATGAGTTTGAAAATCAAGGAAGAAGTCACTAAGAAAGTCAAAACTAAGGTTCTCAGGGTAGTAGAATACCCGACATGGTTGGCTAACATTGTACCAGTACCAATAAAGATGGGAAGGTCCAATTTTGTGTCGACTACCGGGATCTCAACTGGGCCAGTTCGAAAGACAACTCCCCTTTGCCAAACATACAAATCCCGATTGACAATTGCGCTAAGCATGAACTATAGTCATTTGTAGATTGTTTTGCTGGTTGTCATCAGATCTGGATAGATGAAGAAGATGTTGAGAAAACGGATTTCATTACACCGTGGGGAATGTACTGTTACAAGATGATGTTGTTCGGCCTGAAAAATGCAGGGGCCACCTATATGAGGGCCATGACTACCATATTTCTTGATATGAGACACAAGGAGATTGAGGTATATGTAGATGATGTTATCATCAAGTCCAAGAAGGCCACTAATCATATGGAATATTTGAGGAAGTTCTTCAATAGATTGCGAAGAACAACCTAAAACTGAATCCCGCATATTGCACATTTGGGGTTCCCGCTGGAAAATTGCTGGGATTTATTGTAAGTTGCCGAGGAATAGAACTGGATCCATCAAAAGTCAAAGCCATTCATGAACTACCACCACCAAAGAACAAGAAAGATGTGATGAGCTTCTTGGGAAGGCTGAATTACATCAGCCGAATTATAGCACAATCTGCGGTTATTTGTGAGACAATCTTTAAGATATTGAAGAAGGAAGCCGCTACCAAATGGACTGATGACTTCCAAAAGGCCTTAGACAAAATCAAAGAGTACTTGTCAACACCACTGGTCTTGGTCCCTTCTGAGCTAGGTAGACCTTTATTACTCTACCTTGTAGTATTTGATGGAGCTTTCGGTTGCGTTCTGGGGCAGCATGATGAAATGGGGAGGAAGGAGCAGGCCATCTATTACCTCAGTAAGAAGTTTACCTCATAAGAGGCTCTGTATTCTCTGTTAGAGCGCACCTGTTGTGCTTTGACTTGGGTAGCTGAGAAACTGAGACATTACTCTGTGCATATACCACATATCTTATATCAAAGATGGATCTATTAAAGTACATCTTTCAGAAGCCCACGCCCACTGGCAAGCTAGCCAAGTGGCAAATCCTATTGAGTGAGTCCGACATTGCGTACATAACTCAGAAAGCGGTCAAGGGACAAGCACTGGCAGACCACCTTACCGATAATCCCGTGGATGTAGAATACGAACCCCTGAAAACATATTTTCCTGACGAAGAGTTATCCTTCATAGGAGAAGACATTGCATAATCCTATGACGGTTGGAGAATGTTTTTCGATGGAGAGGCAAACTTCAAAGGAGTTGGCATAGGAGTAGTCCTAGTATTAGAAACCGGTCAGCATTATCCGGTGTCTGCCAAACTCAGGTTCCCCTGCACCAACAACATAGCCGAGTACGAAGCCTGCATCTTAGGGCTCAAAATGGCCATTGACATGAACGTTCAAGAGTTGCTACTGATTGGAGATTCAGACCTAGTCATACATCAGGTGCGTGAAGAATGGGAAACCAAGAACTCCAAGATGCTCCCGTATTTGCGCCATGTACAAGAAATAAGAAAGAGGTTCACGAGGACGGAGTTCCAGCATGTTCCTAGAGTCCAGAATGAGTTCGTCGATGCATTGGCTACCCTGTCATCTGTAATACAATATCCAGACAAGAATTTCATTGACCCCATCCCAGTAAATATCCATGATCAGTCAGCTTATTGTGCCCGCGTTGAAGAGGAAGCAGACGAAAAGCCTTGGTTTCATGGTATCAAGGAATATTTGGCAAAAAGAGAGTACCCAGAACTTGCAAATCCTAGTCAAAAACGCACACTTCGGAGACTGTCCAACAACTTCTTTCACAACGGAGGAATCCTAATTTGGGATTATTAAGGTGTGTCGACGCAAAGGAAGCATCCAGGCTACTAGAAGAAATTCATGCCGGGACCTGCAGTCCGCATATGAATGGTTTTGTCTTAGCAAAAAAGATACTCCGAGCTAGTTACTTTTTGATGACTATGAAAATGGACTGCATCCAGTATGTCCGAAATTACAACCGCTGTCAGATACATGCAGACATGATAAAGGTACCTCCGAATGAGCTTAATGCACCAAGCTCGCCATGGCCGTTCGCCGCCTGGGGAATGGATGTTATTGGACCAATCGACCCTGCCACTTCCAACGGGCACAGGTTTATCCTAGTAGCAATCGACTATTTCACCAAATGGGTCGAAGCAACATCTTACAGAGTAGTAACTAAGAAAGTCGTGGCACACTTTGTCTGCGATCGTATTGTTTGTCAATTAGGGGTTCCAAAGTTGATCACCACAGATAATGGATCCAACCTCAACAATGACTTGATGAAAGCTATATGTGAAACCTTCAAGATCAAACACAAAAATTCCACAGACTATAGGCCATATATGAATGGAGTTGTAGAGGCCGCCAATAAGACTATCAAGAAGATATTGAGGAAATTGATAGAGAAGCATAAACAGTGGCACAGGAAGTTATCATTTGCTCTATTAGGGTATCGCACCACAGTCCGCATATCAACCGGGGCAACCCCCTATATGCTGGTTTATGGTACAGAGGTAGTCATTCCCGCCGAGGTAGAAATTCCTTCTCTAAGGATCATATAAGATGTTGAGCTCGGCGACGCAAAATGGGTAAAAAGTCATTATAAGCAACTAGCCCTTATAGACGGAAAGAGAATGAATGCAGTCTGCCATGGTCAACTCTATCAGAACAGAATGTCTAAAGCCTTCAACAAAAGAGTCAAGCCGAGATAGTTCACAGCGGGCTAGCTGGTGTTAAAGAAAAATTTTCCGCATCAAGATGAAGCCAAGGGGAAATTCTCTCCCAACTGGCACGGTCCATACATTGTCCACCGGGTTCTGATAGGAGGAACTCTCATACTTGAAGAAATAGACGGAGAGGTCTGGCCAAAGCCGATCAATTCAGATGTAGTCAAGCGTTACTATGTGTAATCTTTACGCTTTCCTTATATGATGTAATCTGAACTACGCCTGTCCTGATTCCCGTTTATGAGGGGATACATAGGCAGCCCTATGTGTTCATTCACAATTCAATAAAATTTTCATTTCCCCGGTAATTGGAAACTAGGGTAGAATTTTGAGAAGGACCCTCAAAATTCTGAAGTAATTTCAACCGATCGTCGCAAGCAACAGCCAGAAGCATCAACCCATTAAACTGGGGCAGAATTTTGAGGGGGACCTTCAAATTTCGTAGCAAGAGAGGTTGCAATGTCCCAAACCACGTCACAGTCACCGGTTCATCTAAAAAATTATTATATCATATTTTTACAAAATCATTCATATTACTGAAATTGCTTTTTTTAGCAACGCTACCCCAATAATACATATAGTATCACCACATTAGCGCCGAGCAGGTCAACAAAAGGCGAGCAGGCATGCGAACTAACCTCCTTTCAAAACTCACGATTTTGCTTTGGATGCAGACACTTAGATTACGAAATCATCAAACATACTGTACACTCACGAGACAAACATTGTTTGGGAATACAACTCTCGGAACCGTTGCTCTTACCAATATTTGCTATCCACACACCAATGACATTCCATACATCACAATGTACCTAACAGTCACAATATCGTAATCTGCTATCAGCTAAGAGAACTCTATCACCATTTGCTATTTTATTTCTTGCATAAGGCTACCATTCTGCCTTCCAAGACTAAACGCTATCTTCGTCTGCATTTCTGCATTGCATAAGGCTACCATTCTGCCTTTCGAGACTAAACGTTGTCTCCATCTGCATTTCTACATTGCATAAGGCTACCATTCTGTATTCCGAGACTAAACGCTGTCTCCATCTGCATTTCTGCATTGCATAAGGCTACCATTCTGCCTTTCGAGGTTAAGCTCTACCTCCATCTGCATCTCATGGGCTGAAGGATCAACTCATACTGCATCTGTATGGCTAAAAGATCACTCATATTGCATCTGCAAGGCTAAAAGATCGCCTGATACTGCATCCGAATGGCTGAAAGATCGCCTCATGCTGCATCTGCATTGCTAAAAGATTGCCTCATACTGCATTGCATGGCAGAAAGATCGCCTCATACTGCATTGCATGGCTGAAATATCACCTCATACTGCATCTACATGGCTGAAAGATCGCCTCATACTGCATTACATGGGCTAAAAGATCGCCACATACTGCATCTCATGGGCTAAAAGATCGCCAAATTATAAAAAGCCGTCATCCTCCGGAGGCACCATTTTCATAGCTCGAGAACACCATGTCACGGCCCGAAGATCCCTTTTTAATCTTTTGCATATCATTATTCAAAGGCATCATGGTTCGGAGGCACCATCCTCATAGCCCGAGAGCATCATTTCATGACCTGCAAATCCTTATTGCACGCTTCATGGCCCAGGACATCATGGTCTAAAGGACGTCATCCTATCCGTCCAAAGACAACATTCATGGTCCGACAGGAACTTGCATCATGTTTAAATTCATGCACAGTATACACTTGTATTGTTTCTAATTGAAGATACACCAGCAAGCAATGGCACTCCCGGCAGGAGCAAGCCCGCTCCAGTTCCCTCAACCATATCAAACCTTAACCATTATCGCAAGCCGCCTACTCACCCCATTGCGTCCGTACTTGATGAGTCTCCGTCGGCATACTCCGTCGATGGAACCTGAAATACATATAGCCTAATTCCTATAAAACCAGGGATATGTAGGTATCTTAGAAACAAGGGCACTGGCTAACTTCTTCGAACCATTTCGTTCGGTCAAAATTGGTCATCATATCTTTACCCGACAACTCTTTCATCCTTCCCCGGTAAAGAGGGGTAGCTGTTGATACCCAATTTTTTCCTATATATTTTTCAATATGAAAATACCTTCAAAATAGCATATGTATGCATATATAAGTATGTCCAAATGTTTTAGTATTTTTTCGTTATTTTTAAAAGTTTTTAAATCAATTTATTTCCTTATTTTATCAATAAAAATCCAATAATTATTTCCAAAATTTTATTTTTGGCAATTCATTTATTGAACTTTCACATTTATGTTAAAATATAGCCAAGATGATTTTTGCATATCTTTTGCAAATTTATTTAGTATTTTTAAAGCTAAATTGCATATAATTACAATATTAGCCTCTTTTAGGATTTAATTGCGTTTACATTTATAAAAATTAAGTCCAGTATTTTTAAATTGATAATTATATATTATAAAACATTTATTAGTTTCAATTTATTTCAGAAATTAATTTGCTATTTGTTTTATAAAATAAATGGGAAAAATGGCTATTTAAAATCTAGCCGGATTTTATTTTAATTATAGCCTAAAATTGAGCCCAAATCAAGACCCAATTCCCCAACCCAATTGCAACTCAAAACCGACCCCCTAACCCAATTCACACGACCCAACCCAGATGCCCACCTAACCCCTTTAATCCCAGCCGTTGATCATTTAGATTAACAGCCACCGGCTGCCCTTTCCTAATTAAACCCAAAAGACCACCAAACATAATTCATTTCTCACCTACCGCTGCCCTTGAATACCTCTTCTCTCTCAACTCTCTCTGAAACTCCTTCAAACCCTAGCCGCCGCCATCAAACTACACCCTAATCCACCTTAATACCTACCTAATCCATGGCCATTTGAGACTTGTACCAGCCTTCCATAGTTTCTATGTGTTTGGTTCTATGGTTTCACGACCAGACTTCGAAGGAGTTTGGTCTAGTCCTTTCTCGACTGGTGTTCATGGCCTTTCTCCGACCATCCACGACCTTTCTCGGCCATTCATGGCCTTTCAAGGCGGGTCCTTGACCTTTTCTGGTAAGATCGATAACTTTCGAGATATTTTTCGTTTCTTTTGGGTTTTCTGAAACCCGAATCTCTAAGATCTTTTGATTTCTTTCAGATCAACATTAGATCTGTGCTTACCACGAACTTTTAAGCATTTTTTTCTCGAAAATTCTTCAACGCTATTTTCAAAATGACTCTTCATTGTTCTGATTAGGGTATTCCTTTAAGTTATTTCAAAAACCTTTTCACTAATTCTCAATGTTATTTTATGACTTTACTATGTTCGAACTGTTTGTTATGCTTTCCTTCTACTTGAGTCAGCATGTTAAAACCCTAATTTCTTTTGGGTCTCAATCGAGTTCTGAAGCTGTTTGTTAGATGTGTGCTTGTTTGTTTAAAATCCTTGCTTGACTTATCTGTTTACCATCTTTTGAACTCGATTGTTGTTGAAAACCCTAGGTCTTTGGGTCTGAAATTGTTGTTTTGAATACTTGATTGAAAGTTCTTGTTGTAGACTCTCTTTTCTTTATGTGACTTACCTGATTTTCACTATCTTTCAACTCGACTATGGCTGAAATCCTAACTTTTCAAAAGGTTTCCTCACCTGCTACTGTGAGACCTTTGCATGTTTCTGATACTCTGTTTTCTTAACTATTGATTCAATGTGACTTGACCTACTTGATTACTATTCTTCGAATATTTGCTTTACTACTGAACCCTAGCTTATTTCTGCCACTATTGCATGCTTGTAATTATCTCTTTTGCCAATGTGCTTGGCCTCGCATGTCTGATGACCCTGTTCACTTTATTTATATAGTAAAGTGCAGAAGCATGTTTCTTCTTTGACTGATCTCAATCGTGTGACTGATTTCAAAAACTTTCTTTTATGAACTATAATTTCAATCGTCTGTTAAAGTTAATTGATTTTTTCCTTATTTTTCCTTGCTGAATCTTTTTCCAAAATAAGCATATTTCTGTACTTAGACTTGATAACATACTCTATGCTTTTACTACTCCTTTTATGGTAATAATCAGTTTGTCTCTAAGTTCATCTTCTTTCCTTATTTGAAATCTGTCATTACCCATTAAACAGTGACTCCTTAATTAAAGGGAGTCACTTGTGTAATTGATTATGACTGTTGATTGTTTCTATATTTGTATTAAAACTTTACTTGTTACCTTACTTCTCACTTGTTTTCAGAAGCTATAAATACCCTGCACTTTCTCTTCTTTTGAACAGACATGAACCACCTGAGTTCAGAACACACACTTCACTCAAAGCTCTCTCTCTCTTTTCTCTGTTACTACTCGTGTTTCTACATTGTCTAGCCGACAGAAAGCCAAGGCTAGGCTGTGGAAATTTGCTTACTTTTTTTTCTACATTTGCCTCTTTACTGGTATGTTCTAATTAATCTTCCAGCATCAACAACAACATGTTTCTTTACTATTTCCTTTACTCTTGCCTGTTTCCTGCTTGTGTTTATTCTAGTTACATTACAAAGCATGCTGTAATCTGCCCCTTCCTCTTCTGAATTAATGTATTTTTCTTATGTATGAACTCTGTCAGTCACTTATTATGACTTATGAATCCCAAACCCCCATATCCCCTAAGTGTTGGTATTCTTTGGTTGGTTTGAAGGCATGTCAGTATTAGACATTGTTGGGCATGACCCAAACCTGACCCTCCCTGGGGTCATATGCTTTATATCCCCTCTATGTGTTGTGTTCGCTGGCTCGTTTATGGGCATGCTAGCACCAGCTATTGTTGTGCATGTCCAAACCTGACCCCTCTTAAGGTCATATGCTCCCTGCAATGTATTCCCAAACCCCTGACCCCTTTATATAAAAAAAATGTTGATTCTACGTAGTGTTAACTTTACTACTACTGTTTTCAAATTACCCTTTACCTTACTAGTCTCAACCTAGTTTTCAAACAAAATCTCTACTCATGCTCTTCCACTATACTCATAGACTTAGGTTGTACCCCTTTTGTGTCAGCATTGCCTTGGGGCCCATGAGCTTCCTCTGAACTTGGACACATAAGGGATGACCCTTCCACACTGCACTCATCTCTATGTGGTTATGCAAACTTAGTTGTAAGCACTTCCCGGGGCCCCCTTGAGACCCTCAAGGAACTTTGATTCACTCAAGTCCGAGAAAGGCTTTAAAACAAATGGCATTTGAGGTGGTTTATTCAATAACTCAGAGCGGAAGTCAAGAATCAGGCTTCCTTTAGTTGTAACTTCTTCTTTTACAATTTTCTGATGTAATTTATCATTTCGACTGTAATAAGTTATAATAAACATTGGGGTTGGCTAGTGAAAAAGGTTGGGTAATTGTGCATGCTTAACTATTAGAAGGGTAGAAAACATGCCTATAAGTCTTGTTTTCTGCATGTTTAATTCAGCATTTAGAGAATATGCCTATAAGATCTGTTGTTTTAGATTCTGCATGCTTAACTTTGCATTTAGAGTACCTGTCTATAAGGCTTGTTTAAATTCAGCATGTCTAATTCTGCATTTAGATAATATGCCTATAGGATTCGTTTTAAATTATGCATGTTTATTACCACACTTAGATACCATGCTCTTAGTATCTAATTGGTTATAATCCGGCATCATGTCCAATAAGTTAAAATCAGTATCGTTCAATCAGATTTTGCCTATAGGAATTAAAAATAGCAATAATAAATATCAATATCTATGGAATCTAAAACAAGTCTAGTTTAAAATCAGTCTAACTCGTATTGTTCTGAGTTAGTTTTAAACAGTCTTACTCCTTTATTTAACGCGGTTTAGGAAGCATATCTATAGGATCTCAAGTCGTTTGTTTTAGAGTTGTTACTGCATTGCCACGTCCTGAATCAGTAATAGATATCATGTTTATAGGATCTCATCCAAACACTTAGGCAAGCCTTAGGTGATAACAACAATAAAAACTGAACCTTCTTTTGTTAATCAGTAATTTCTACAACCAGCAGGCAGGCTTGATTCAGACTTCTTATCTGAGTTATGTAATAAACCGGTCTGCCTCAACAATTAAAATTCTCCTTGACTTAGTACTTTAAATTCAGACCCTAGTTGTGTTTAAGTCATGCTATTTATGTGCTTTGTTTGAGGAGGTATACATGAGCCTTTTTTAGTTGTTTACATATTTCCCCTAATATGTAGTCCTATGTGTTTTTATATGTCTCCTTAGCTTTTTTCACCTTTTGAAACCTAAAAGTCAGCCTATTATCCCTCCCCTTTAGGAATAGTAGTCCTAAGTTCCTCCGGGACTGATAGGAGTGGGATGGGTAATAGCATGCAATAGTGGTCGAGACCAATCCGTGCTTTAATATCTCGACGGGGTGGGAAGTGTAGATATGGATATGATGACCAGTGCGCTAATACCACGTGTATCCCCTCTTCTGAGGAGTGTCATACCGGGTATCAGATTTATGTGATCCATATTATAAATAAACCTAGGACCCCCTCCCCTTTTTCTTTCCTTTATATTCCCAAATATCTGTAAAAATGTGACTCCTTTTTCCAAAGTTAGCCTTTAATTGTTCTTTCAAACTCTTATGTGTTTAAACCTAAATCCTCTACTATTTGAGCCTATTCTTGTCTATTTTTTTGCTAACTGTACAAATTCACAAAACTATCTGGCCGGGAACCATACTAGTGGATCCTGAGGGATGCTTAACATCTTCTCCTTAGGATAATTTCAAGCTCTTACCCTATCTACGGTTATCAAGCAAACTTAGAAATAAACCCTATAGGTGTCCTAATGCACCTTAAATCATTAGGTGGCGACTTTTCAAATGCAAAACCTAGTTCCCAAAAGGAATGAGTTGTCTTATACCCAATGTCATAAATCCGATTTTCTGATGCAAAGAGGAAAAAAAGGGGCGCGACACCCCCCCCCTTCAGGTGGTAGTTCATCTTCGTGGAAAATAATCTTATGGCTCTCCAATACTTGCCTGACCATGTTGGTCATTTCTCTGCCGGTAATGGTATTGGGTACATAAGCCTCGCTCAGTACATTCATCAAAGCGTTTTTGCGTGCCTCTGAATTCCACAATAGTGACAAGATAGATATCTGAGCAGGGACATTGTTCAGATTGTCAACAACAGTGTACTCCTTTGCCTGTACTTTCCTCCACATGTCATCTGGCCTGATCACAATGATAGGCTGCCTAATAGTGGCCTCCTTACTTGAACCTCCCAAGTGTTCCAGTGTATTGACTTGTTTACCGTAAAAATAGTAATAACAATTAATTTTGATAATGTGACTCTAAAAATACATGATCTATTTTTATGCTAGTTGTTTTAGCAGTTGCTGCTAGATGTATTAAGTTTAACGGCGAAATACAAACTAAAGCAAAGCTATAATCAAACCAAGGGGCTGGTTATTCGGTCATCGGACTGGTCGATGAAGGGCCTCAAGGTCGATGCATGGGCTCGGGCTCGAACTATCGGGGATAACCAGGAAGGGACTAACAATTAAAATATAATTAAATGAGGCTCTTTATGGACAATGATAAGCAATAAATGATGAATAAGTATGAAGATAATAAAATAGAGCAACAATCTCGAGTGAGTAAGTTAGAGAGAAAAGAGAGAGAGAGAGTTATTATTTCGTGTATAGTAGTTGGAGCAACATCAACCCTTTACAAAGTGATGAGGATCCCCTTTATATATGAAGGGAAATCCAGCATAGCACAAAATGCATTAATTGTAAAGGTATGGAGATGGCTGGCTAGATGCGACACCTTGGTACAGGCTTCGGGTAGACCATCTTTGTTAGACTTAGCCGCGTGCCTAAGGAATCCCTTGTTTTACTCTTAGCCTTGATCAATATTCTCTTCAGGTCAGACCTTGAAGAGCTTTAAGGGAGGGAACTCGGTCATAGGTTCACGTCCTCGAGGCCTTGAGGTGTTCTTCTGAAGTGACTTAATAGCAAGAAATTGGACCCTCTAATTTCGCCGCATACAAATAGTCTCCGCGTTTCCTAGAATGAAGCAATGGGAAATGATTTTGATACCCGACTTCCTGGGCTTCTCGTGATGATGTCATGCCGATGACACAACCTATAGCGTGAGTTTTCACGATAACCTGGACATCCCATGGACTTGTCTTTTCGACACCATTCAATGCACTATCGATCCCCGTTTTTCAAAGTGACAGTACCGCCGTCGATTTGGTTCTTCAAGAACGCATTAATTGTACCTGTTGGTCAGTCTTCCAAAGGCATTGATGGTCGTTTCATTGCTCCCTATAAATGGGGGTATTGTGGAGTTATTTTTCTATCGAAGTGCCTTCCTTTATTCATTCGCCCCTTTCTTCTCGCCATCTTTCTTTATTGTTAATCATCATGTTTGGAGTTCACGGCCTTAGGGTTGTTTGGAAGTATTCTCATCGGCTGTGGGGTGACCTTTGGCCTGAGCTTCCCTTTGTTGAGCGAGATCATGCCATCTTGCCGTCGCTATTGTTATTGCAACACCTGCTATTGTTGTCACTGTTAGCTCGGGATGATGCTAAACAAGGGATTGACTTTCCTCATTTTAGAAAATTATTTGGAATGTACACCGCTGCTCATGGGTGGGCTCGGATTATACACTACTACTCACCTTTATACCCCGGCTCGTCGTGGCGCTTCACCCCGGGCTGATAGTTCGCACGGCTCGATGTCCCAATAAGTGGACTCAAAGTAGACGTGCAAGCGAGGCCAACGTTCGCCAGGTCCATTGTCCCTCCGAGGTTCTCTTGGCCAGTGAGGGCCCTCAACCTTTGGTAAGCTATGGCATTTTTTCATCCCTTCCTACTCCTCGACTTATCCATTGGGGATTTTAGTATGGAAGGCCGGGATAAGGCTTATGAAGAGAAAGCACTTTGGAAGATATTGTCTTTGAGGACGGACTCCCGAAGAGAGGACCGTCGAGCCATATGAAGATAGCGCATCGAACCTTGAGATTTTTTTGGGAGTGGTCTCTGACTGAAGGTCAGATTCGTGCTCCTGTAGATTTTCTTTGACTTGATGTAGCTAACTTTCAATTTGTTGTAGGTAGACCTCCACTAAGGGGTTGTCAATATTTAGGCAATATCCTGAGGTCGAGCCCTCATGGACGAAGATCGAAGTGCTTATTTTCCTTGAGAGGTAAATTTCAAGATCGCGTACCATCTCAAACTCTGCAACGGTGCTGAAAGCTTTTTGCAGCCTAACTTCTTTTTGATGGAGGTCCTCGGGGTTGGGTACCACCTCGGGAATGGAGATGATGTTGTTGGCCTCCCGAGGCCTATCTTGTCGATGGAGGTCCTCGAGGTCAGGCACCATCTCGGAACTGTAGATAATGTTGTTGGCTCCTTGAAGCCTAACTTCTTTTTGATGGAGGTCCTCGAGGCCAGGTACCACCTCGGGACTTGAGATGATGTTGTTGGCCCCTTAAAGTCTAACTTCTTGTTGATGGAGGTCCTCGAGGTATGGTACCACCTTGGGGCTCGCATCGAAGTCATCAGCCTCCTGGGGCTTAATTTGGGTAGACAGACCATTGTTGTTTCCACACATATATACGGGGTTGCTTCCACTTCTTGGGAGATCACACTTTTTTAGATAGTTGTCTTTCTGTTTCGGCGTTACCTTAGCATCAGAGTGTTTGTGTAGGTTCCCGCTTCAGTTTGCTAGTCCTGCCATAGCTATGACTGCGACTTCGGGGTTTGTCCGGCAGAGAGGGGAGAGTTCTATTCCAAGTGCTTAGAATCAACGAGAGTTTACCTTGAAGACTATGTCTTTGATAAGAGATGAGTATCTTGAGTTAGTGAGGAGAGATTGCGGATGGGGGAAGAAGGTAGCACTATAGGTGATTCCCCCGGATGAGGGTATCACAGACCCTACCGATGGATTCCTGAATGTGTACACGTATCCCTTCACACTGGGCTCCCTTGATGGGGTTGTACTTGACTTCTGTTTATAGTATCGGGTCACCTTAGCACAGATGCATCCGTTGTTTTGGCGTATAGTGTTGATGATGACGTTCTTTGCGGAGAAGGCGGGGCTTGAATTCACGCTCAGCTATCTCATCAGGCTGTATCGGCCTTTTCACCATCGAGGGTTGCTAACCTTGCGGTGCCGTTCGTCTATGCCCTTTGTTGTTGACAATGAGAAAGGTGGAGATTGGGAGTGTTTTAGCCATTTTGTCCTGGTCCGGACAACTGACATTATTCCCATGGATTTTATGCCATTCCTAGAGGAGTGGAATTGAGCACGTGAGCAAAGCGTCTCGTACTTTCTCCGATTTGCTCATGGTGAAAGCTAGTTTTTAACTGTGTTTCATTATTTTCTGCAGCATTTTCATGGGTGCTAGGCGAAGTTCCTGATCTGCCTGTTTGGGTTCGGAAGCTGGCGACCCACTCGACTTGCGACGAGCGGTGTTCTAGGGCAGATGGGAAGCAAAAATTCACGGTGTGTGCACATACTGCTTTTTCCTTGTCATAGGTATCGTAGAGATTCCCAAAGGGGCCCTGCCCTTTCAGAGAGGGGGAGGGGTTGCCAGTTTCTGAGATAAAGGACATCAATAACAAGAGGGACATGTACTCGTAGGGTGATGGCGCTCATGTCAAGGCGAAGCGGCGACGAGCCTCTGAGTTGGAAATATCGTCCGAGCCTACTGCACCTAAATTTTCTAGTTCCGGAAGGATGGCTCCTTCGAGTGATCATGCTTCCACCAGGGTGGATTCTTCCAGGGTTGAGGGGACTGGGCCAACAGATCTGTGCTTGGCCTTCGAAGAAGTCTGCCGACTCCACTTTGCGGTGAGCTTCACCATAGGCCTTCCGAATCCCGCATCTTCCCTTTCTTACCTAGTTTTTATTTGCAGGCCTTTGACAGGCTTAGGTTTGAGCTGCTCTGTCATAGGGCTAGGCTCCAGAAAGCTCTAGAAAAGTGCAGATCCCTTAGGATCCTTTGCGAGGAGAACGAAGTTGAGTTGGCATATTGGCGATATAAGGCGTACCAGAGCATGAATTACTAGAGCTATTTAATGGAGCAGGTAACTTCCCGTCCTGGTTGAGTACATGTTTCACTTTTTAACCTCTTTGGTTAACTCTTCGCCTATCTAGCTACAGGAAAAGATAGAGGCCCTGGAACGCCTCAAGGGTGAAGCCGACCGAATCAGGAATGACTGTGACAAGCTAAGAGATCAAGCGTAGGTTCAAGCTTCACAGGAGAAGGGTGCCTTGGATAAAGTTCCTTCCTTCAAGGTCCAACTCCGCTTAGCTCGAGATAACACTTCAGTTCAAGCAGATATGATCACGAAGCTCGAATATGAACTTTCGAAGGTCAGTGCCAAGATTGTTGATGCTCAGACCGAAGCTGCACTAAGCCGGGCTAAGGCTGATCAGGAGATGGCAATTTATGTAAATGATGCTACCGATGCCCAAGCTGAGTTGAAGAGGGTCCTCGATCTTGAAGAGAGGTTCAAAGAATATGCTCATCGTAGATCCCGAAGAAAGGTTCTCGAGGAGATCGGTGTCAGGGGTTTTGTTCTCCTGGAAAAGTTGGCGCGAGCGAGGGCGGACGAGCGTGATGCTTGGTCACTTTTGTCCGACGCTAAGGAAAGTGAAGATTAGGCTGGTAGGCCATAGCTTTCAGGGGCGGGGAGCTTTCAGGGGCGGGGCGTAGGATTTTCCATCCTGTGTGTGATATTTGCAGAGTGCGTTTTGTAGATGGATAATGCACTTTTTCATGTATGTAAATAAAAAGAAAACTTGAAGCTTTATTTCTTATGTATCTCTTTTTGATTTTCTTCCGACCAGGCCAGCAGTTTCAGAGTTGGTGAGAATCCTTAGACTCGTGATATGGCTCCGGGGCTCATTAGGCAGGCCTGTGGGCTCTTATGCGCTCGATCGATGTGACATATAGTGCAAGCTGGCATTAGAGCTCTTATGATTTTGCTCAACTAATTTGGGTCTAGTCTCCGAGTCGGGCCTCGACTCAAGCTCATTCAACCCTTGGGCATTTGTATTTTAACTATTTTGGGTTCAGTCTCCGAGTCGGATTTCGACTCGAGCACAATTGACCCTCAAGTTCTATATTTGCATGGGCTGGAAACAACGGCTCTTACACCTTAGGTCAAAGCGACCTTTTATGTGTGTGGCCCTGAGGCTCATGAAGCTGGCGACGATGGCTATTACGCTTTGCCCTTAAGCATGTATAGTTAAATATTTTGGGTCTGGTTTTCAAATCGGGTTACGACTCGAGCTCATTTTGACCCTCA
Source organism: Nicotiana tabacum (assembly GCF_000715075.1). Lineage (NCBI taxonomy): Eukaryota > Viridiplantae > Streptophyta > Magnoliopsida > Solanales > Solanaceae > Nicotiana > Nicotiana tabacum. Next base: position 116,357,594 of record NC_134087.1, read on the forward strand.
AGCTTTCAAATTTTAAGCTGGTGGCAGTGGCTCTTATGCTTTTGTGTGTGGCCCTGAGGCTCGTTAGGTTGGCGACAATGACTCTTACGTTTTGCCCTTACGCATATGTAGGCTTTGTTTTCCTCTCGTTAAGGACTTTTACAATGATTTTCCCTGACCCGTCGTCGGTTCACGAAGAACCTCAATTTCAAGTCGTTAGCATCAATATTTGAGTACCTCGGAAGGTTTGGCTTGTAGGCTGAGTAGCTCGAAACCCTAAGATTTGGAGCTGACATGGTCGAAGCTCTTTCGCCTGTTAAGAGTAGCCTATTTAACCGGTTCTTTTTGAAGTAGATTCGAAGTAATGGCCTATGATTTTGTAGTGACGGTCGGGCGTCCCCGATTCGCGTTAATTTGGCTGGTACAGCCATATGACCATAGTCATTTATGTTTGGCTGGAGCCATTTTTGATCCCAAGTGTAGTAGTTTAGGCATCTACATTGGCGGTATGCTATTTCGGGTTTCTTACAAATGCGACGTATAGCCTAAACTTTGGGATTGAGTTTATGCTTGTAGTAAGGTCTTACAAAATTTCCATGCCTTTGAGGTCTTACAGTTTTGTTGATACTTGGTACAAGTATGATCCATGCCTTGCTTGAGGTCTTACAGTTTAGTTGATACTTGGTAAAAGTATGATCCATGCCTTGCTTAAGGTCTTACAGTTTAGTTGATACTTGGTACAAGTATGATCCATGCCTTGCTAAAGGTCTTATTAGACTGAGTCTGCCCGTTCGAGGTCTTATGGCCTCTGGTTTTTTTAAATGGATGGCGATTGGTGATAGTCTCCGAGTCATCGAGTTTACTTAGGCTCGGGGGCCGTTACTTGTGAGCTCGAAATTGCCTTAATGAAGGCCTATGACATTGGAGATTCTGACCCTGGGATCATGGGCTTTCTGAGTTTGTGATGCCAGTCTCTGAATGTTTGGGACAATTTTCCTTTTTGGAGATGTTTTGTAATTTTTGTGTTGCCTTGTTGATGGCTTACGAGTTTGGAGTCTCGTCCCTAAGGCTATGCGGGTGTCGAATTATTGACACTAGTATCTGAGTATTTCGGGGCATTCTCAGTGCAGGGATCCTTGTTGTGAGAATGCCAAATTTTCTTTGGAGTATGAGATGTTTTGGCGAAAGCTATTCTTTGATTGTTTGGCATAAGTACATGTTGTTTTGTCACCATAAGCCCAGCTTATGCAGACACGATTTGTTTGACCGTTTGACCCAGTACATCATTTCCTATTGGAATCTTGTTCGTCGTTCCCTGGTTCTTTCGAGTGGACAGCCTCTCAAAGGGGTGCCCTCCAGTGTTCAGGGTTGATTGCAAAAGAAGCCTTGTAAGCTTGTTGGATCCTCCATAGGTAGCGCGTGTACGTTGTCTTGTTAAAAACCTTGCCAGTGAAGCCCTCTTCGGGACAAAAACTCGGCCGATGAAAAAGACTTCTACTGTTGCCATTAAGTCCTTGAGATCTTCGGGATAAGATAGCATTTTCGACCGCCCTGACCGGGCGCCTGCATATGAGTTAGTGTAAAATAATGAAAATGGGAGGAGGTCTTACTTTATCGCAGGATGCGCCGATGGTGCCCCAAGGTCTGATGTGTCTCTATTGTTTGGAGCGAGGACTTTGTACGGTCCTTATAAATTATATATTCGAGTTCGTAATGTTATGGAAAATAGTAATCTTCAAAAATTTCAGAATCCGGGCTTGTGGGCCCTAGGGTGATTTTATCAACTTTCTGAGTGAAGTTGCTAATTGTTGTAAATTGGATCGTTAGGAGTATTAGAGTATATATTGATTGGTTTTCACATTGGTTGGCTAGTTTTGGAGCGTTGGTCATCAGTTTGAGGTGTTAGACTGGCGTTGGAGCCAGTTATGGAACTTCGGAGCAAGGTAAGTCTCCTTTCTAACCTTGTAAGAAGGAATTAAACCTATAGATGAACTAAATTATTATGTGCTTCTATTTTTGGGGGCTACGTATGCATGAGGTGACGAGAGTCCGTATGTAGCTACTAGCTATGCCTATGTTTGGGTAGTTTTAGGCTTACATCATGCCTTATTTATATTGATATTGATTTATGTTTATTGTCTGCCTTGAGAGGGAGTGATATTGAGTTTGCTTATTAAATGTTTTGAAGAGCTGAACTCAAAGAATTTAAGATTTAAAAGGATTCATTTGAACTTTGTTATTTCTAAAAGAATTGAGGAATATTATAATAGCTTAAGAAATCTATATGTAACCGCGTTACATGTATGTTTCACGAGCTGGGTAATTCCCTTAAAAAGCTACGAGATGAATTTCCCTTATTTTGAAAAAGAAATAAGAAAGATATATGATTCTAATGTTAAATTTATATTTGACCGCATCGCACGTATGATTCGCGAGCGGGGTATTTTCCTTCCACTACACTTGGGGGATCGGGTCGTTTGCCTCGACGGGATTTATGTACCACACTATCATGGGTGCGGGCCGTTCGTGTCGGCAGGTTATTAGATGCATCTATTGTTTGCTTCTCTCGACCCTCGACAATGCACAATTCACTTTTATGCTAGATTAGGTTGTACACCTCTATATTTCCTTTATATATTATCCTTATGGAATCGCGCGTAATATTTGGTAAGAAGCCAGTGTATCTGAGGGATTTTTCCCTGATTTGAATCATGAAAACTTCTTTGATAAAATCCACTATATATATATATATATATATATATGCTCCGATTAAGGAGGGAACTTGCTAATTGAGGGCTTGAATAAAACTATTTAGAGGTAAATTGTACCACATATTCTATACTTGTCTATTTGACATATTTACTCTGTTTCATATTTATTCACATCTTTACTGTACCTGATGTTATTGGACCACTAGTAAGAGTCGGGGTGGACCCATCGTCACGACTTCTTCGAGATTAAACTAGATATTTACTGTGTACGCATTGTTTTCGTACTCATACTACACTTGCTGTACATTTTGTTGTACAGGTACATGCATGGCTAGTGTCCTAGTGGGTGTAGCGGCATGGTTGGCACGGGGACCTAGGTGAGCAGCATCTTATGTACGATTCGCAGCCAGCTGCATCTCCTTCAGAGTATTTATATTTCTTTTTTTTGTCCAAACTTGGATCGAGATAGTTATTGTATTTTATTTTATCTCCTAGTAAATGCTCATGCACTTACACCGGGTTTTGAGATGATTATGGGATATTTAGAATTGAAATTGGAATATGTTATTATTATTCTTTAAAGTTCATCTTTTACTAGTTAAATTGAGGAAAATTTATGATTTCAGAAATATGAAAATGAGAATTTAATTAACTATTTAGTGTTGGCTTGCCTGACAGTAGTGTTCAGCGTCATCATGAGAACCAGGTTCATTTAGGTCTCACGAGTCATGAGCAAGTCTAGTAGCGTCTTGCGGATCAGTATGGAGACGTCTGTACTTATCTTCGAAAGGCTGCAGGGTTGTTAGGAGCACATACCTTCTTTATTCCTCATTATGCGATTTGATTCCTTTGAGGCTTATGCCTTTATTTCTTTATATTCCATCCCATGCGACATGAAGCGCTTGCTATCGATCGAAAATTGAGGATTTGTAATGGTACTACAGATGCGGTGAGAGATGTTTCCCCCTGCGTCGTTCATTGGGCTATTATCGTCGCCTTGCGGAAGGATATTCCGTCATTTCGGCTCAATAGCTATACTTCTGAGAGATTTGAGGCTATGCATAGGTTGTTATGATGCTCGTGAATTGTTATCGCACAATATTAAGGTAATGGTGAGATACTTGCCTATGTGTTGGGGTAGTGAATGACATGAAAGGAGGGTTGCTCAATGCATGAGTCAGAGATTTGATGTTTTATTTCCGGCAGAGGAAAAGGCAATCGAACTATAAATGTTCAGATTTAGGTTGATGGAGAACGAGACTTGGTATTTTCAAGTGTGGTGGATTTTTCATCTGTGATGTGGTGTCATTGTCCTTGTTTAATACATTAAGTTCCCCGTGTTATAGTTTCATTCAATTCACCTTTGGCGCATGGTAGCATAAATAGTACTGGAGAAGCGGCTATCAGAGGTCGCGGTGTCATGCGGTGGTCAAACATCTAGAAGGCCAAGTGTGAAGAACAAGAGTCTAGCGGTTGCTCAAAGGAGTGACTTTGACCAAAGTGGGAGAGTGGCACAGTAGCATATGAGACTTGTGGTAAGATGACTTCATGCTTTGAGGGAAGTTTAGAGTGATTTGGTATTTATGGTGGATGGTGACTGGGTCTACAGACTTATGTGCTATTATACGGCGGGAGATTGGATACAATAGAAAGCAGTTGCTTGATATGAAGAAGGATACAACATGACTTTGGATTTTAAGGTATTGTCGCACCTTTAGTTAATGTCCGTGAGGAGTTAACGGACTTGTACAGTCGATGAATGAGCACATGCTTGTGCGAGGTCTGACGGTCGCTGTAATTGATTTTATTTGGAGGCTTTCGAGTATTATGACCTGTTATGTACAGATGGATCTGGGAAAAATTATGGTGGTTTAAACTTCTACTCGAGGTTTGTATTTTCTGTGGTTATGGGAGTTCGGTTGCGTGTTGCGACTATTCTCTTGAAAAGAGCTAAGTAAAAGGTTTCTATATAATGAAGTGTTTACCCTATTAGTGGTTCAGGAGTTATGATGAAATTTTTGCACTCTTGTGCATTGGCATGATTAAGTGCAGTGAGTGGAATGGGATTTGGAAGTTGAGGATCAAGGTTGCGGTACGATGTTGACAAGAATGTCACAAGCTCGGATAAGCAGAAAAAGACTTAGATGTTTAGAGTAAGTTGGTATTATCTTCAGCGTCACCTGAGATTGGTGTCTGGTGTAAGAGTCTCTAGGTACTGGTTGTGGATTTTTGATTTTCTTTACAGTGTTAGTGTGACCGGTGGAACTATGATTGTTCCGAATTTGATGGTTGTTCTTGTATGTTATGGGAAACATGGGTTATTATGGACCCTTGAAGGGTGATTAGCCTAGTGCGGTGCAATCAGAACTGGCTTAAGGTCCGTGGATTTATCTAATTATGAATATAGGCTCTATATCAAGCCAGATGTGTTGATTTCATCATAGCGCTCCTTATGGAGGGGTATTTGGACGTCGGATGATAATTCATCGTTGATTTTTTCATGTAATACTTTATTGTTCCATCTGAGTTATGAAACGACTTGATAAGCTTCATATGTGTTGAGGTTCTACGTAGCGATGGTGTTATGTGAGCAGGATGTCTCTCGAGATTTAGATCATGTATCTCACCTTAGTCGTGCTTGAGTTTTGTAGTGTATGATGCTATCAGTCTCCCCATGAATTTCTGTATGCACCCCGTGTGAGAATTTTAGCTCGGTAAGTAAATCCTTATAGATTATTATGTATGAATCGAGTGGCACGCACGACGAATATGTTGTTTGGATCCGGTTGCACGCCGCAACAGTGCGATGTTGAGTACAACCCCCTATGGTTATTTTTGTGTATTATTTTCCGTTTTCTGAGAAAGGTTCATGGCACCTTTTCGGTTATTTAATTAGTTGTGTGGGTTGAGTAGTCCTTTTTAGGGGTTCATTTTTCATTATATATCATTCTAGTTGTAGTTTATCCGGCACATTGTGGTATCATATGAGACTTTTGACAGCATCTGAGGTGGCTTATTGCCTGAACAACATATACTGGGTGAGACGAGATTATTGGATCTGGGCTCAGTGTGATCGGATTATATAAAGTGTATTAACAAGCAGATATCGTTAATTGGTTTATAATGAGATAATGGTTCCTATCAGGAGAATAGACTTAATGATTTATTGACTCGGCAATTGGTTATGAGTTTCTACACACCTTTTCAGTCATGGTAGTATTTCCAGAGTTGGAACAAGACTTATATATGTTATGAGGTGTATTGTGAGCACTGGATTCACGAGATTTCGGATATTGTTATCAGTGGATGTTATTGGTCATGTAAGTTACGCAGTACGTAGTGTGGATTCAATAAAGGTATGAAATCATGTATTTGTGCATCGTATAGAGATTGATACGGTGTTCGTATGATAGAAGCAGGCCTCATAGAGAAATTCGGATGTTGAAATTGGGCTTAGGGCTTGTTTGGCTAAGTGAAAGGGAAAATCTTCAGATTAGCTCGTGCTAGAGTGATTAACTGAGTTGTGATAGCATGGGTGGGTGCACTAGGTGCAAACCAGTGATTTCGGACAACTCCATAATAATTCTTATCACGTTTGAGAATGAGCGTATATTTAAGCGAGAGAGAATGTAACGACCCAACGGGTCGTTTCGAGCTCTAGCACGACGTCTGACTTGTACGCGTGGTCGGAATTGAATTTTGGGAGGTTCAAAGTTGATTTGGAAAGGAAATTATCATTTTGGAAGCTTTAAATTGAAAGAATTGACTAAGATTTGATTTTTGAGTAAACAACCTCGGAATTGAGATTTGAAGGTTCCAATAGGTTCATATGATAATTTTGGAATTGGTCGTATGTCCGGATCAGGTTTTGGATGACCCGAGAGTGTTTCAGCGCCTATTGTGGAAGTTAGCTTTTTGGAGGAATCTCATAAATCTGGGTTGAAGTGCATTTCAATGTTATCAATTCCGTTTGGGATTCCGAGTATGGGAATAGCTATGTTTGATGATTGTGGTATTGGGAGCGCGTCCGCAAGTGGATTCGGAGGTCCTAGATCATTTTGGAGTCTTTTGGCGAAAGTTAGAAATTTGAAAGTTTTTGAGAAGTTTGACCGGAAGTGGACTTTTTGCCATCGGGGTCAGAATTCGATTTCGGAAGTTGGAGGAGGTCCGTAATATCAAATATGACTTCGACATCGAATGTAGAAGTTTGAAGTTCTAAAGTTCATTAAGCCTTGTTTGGGTTGCAATTCATGATTTCGACGTTATTTGATGTGATTTGAGGCCCCGAACAAGTTCGTTTCATGTTTGGGGACTGGTTGGTGTGATTGAATGTGGTCTAACGGGCCTTTCAGGGTGGTTTTGGGGCAATTTTGGTTAAGTTGTTGTTGCTGGTTTGCTGGTGCTGATGTTGTTCTTCACAAACACGAAGGGCCTCATGTGTACGCGAAGAAGGAGATTGGACTGGGCTCTTTTTGTTCTACGCATTCGCAAGTGGGCAGATGTGTTTGCGAAGGGATAGCTGGTAAAGCTTCGCGTTAGCAAGCCCTATCTCACGTTCGCGTAGAAGAGCTAGTGGGCTGAGGCAAATTGTCCTTTGCGAAAGCGAGTGGCTTGCTGCGTTCGCGAAGAAGGATTTCTAGGGTTGAGGGTTTTGAGCTTCGTGAATGCGAGGGATGTTCCGCGTTCGTGGTGAAGGTCGCCTGGGCAATGTTCTCTTTAAAATAAGGGTTTGACTCATTTTCACTTCACTTCTTCCATGAGAGCCGATTTTGGAGCAATTTTGGAGTGCCATTTTCATCATCAAGCATGAGGTAAGTGATTTCTAATAGTTTCAAGTTAAATAAAAGGTTTATTTATGGATTTAGACATGAAAATTTGTAGAAATTTGGGATTTTGAAGAAAAATCTAGAAATTGATATTTTTGGATTTTGACCATGAATTTGGGCATGAAATGGAGAATAAACCATATATTCGAGTTCGTAGTGTTATGGGTAATGGTTATCTTCGAAAAATTTCGGAAGTCAGGCACGTGGGCCCGAGTGTGATTTTATCGACTTTCCGAGCGGAATTGGGAATTGTTGTAAATTGAATTGTTATGAGTATTAGAGTATATTTTCGTTTGTTTGCACATTGTTTGGCTAGTTTTGGAGCGTTGGGCATCGGTTTGAGGTGTTAGAGTGGCGTTAGAGCCGGTTATGGAACTTCGGAGAGAGGTATGTGTCCTTTCTGACCTTGTAAGAGGGAATTAACCTTATAGGTGAACTTAATTATTATGTGCTTCTATTTGTAGGGTCTACGTACGCACGAGGTGACAAGAGTCCATACGTAACTACTAGTTATGCCTATGTCTGGGTAGTTTTAGGCTTACATCATTCCTTGTTGATATTGTTATTGATTTATGTTTATTGTCTACATTGAGAGGGAGCGAGATTGAGTTTGCTTATTAAATGTTTTGAAAGGAGTTGATATCGAAGAATTCAAGATTCAAAAGATTTCATTTGAACTTCGTAGTTTCGAAAATAATTGAGGAATATTATTATAGCTTAAGAAATCTATGTGTAACCACGGTGCATGTATGTTTCACGAGTGGGGTAATTCCCTTAAAAAGCTACGAGCTGAATTTCCCTTATTTTGAAAAAAAACAATAAAGATATATGATTCTAATGTTAAATTTATATTTGATCGTGTTGCATGTATGATTCGCGAGCGGGGTATTTTCCTTCTACTACTTTTATGGGATCAGGCCGTTCGCCTCGGCAGGATTAATGTACCACACTCTTAGGGGAGCGGGTCGTTCGCCTCAGCAGGTTAATAGATGCATCTATGGTTCGTGTCGCTCGACCCACCACAATGCACAATTTGTTTTTATGTTGGATCGAGCCGTACGCCTCAGAATTTTCTATATATATTATCCTCAAGGAATCGTGCATAATATTTGGCAAGAAGCTGGTGTATATGAGAGATTTTTCCCTAATTTTAATCGTGAAAACTTATTTGATAAAATCCACTATAAGAAGCTGGTGCATATATATGCTCCGGTTACGGAGGGAACTTGCTGGTTGAGAGCTTGTGTAAAATTATAAAGAGGGGAGTAGTACCACGTATTCTATACTTGTTTATTTTATATATTTACTCTGTTTTGTATTTATTCACTTCTTTACTATACCAGATATTATTGGACCACTAGTATATGTCGGAGTCGACCTCTCTTCAATACTTCTTAGAGGTTAGCCTGGATACTTACAAGGTACACATTGTTTTCGTACTCATACTACACTTGCTGTACATTTTGTTGTACAGGCACATACATGGCTAGTGGCCTAGTGGGCGCAACAGCATGGTTGGCACAGGGACCTAGGTGAGTTGTATTTTATGTACGATCTACAACCAACAGCATCTCCTTCAGAGTATTTGTATTTCTTTTTCTGTCCAAACTTGGATTCCGGACATTTATTGTATTTTATTTTATCTCCTAGTAAATGCACATGCACTTGTGACACCAGGTTCTGAGATGATTATGGGATATTTATAATTGAAATTGGAAAATGTTAAAGTTCATCTTTTACTAGTTAAATTGAGGAAAATTTATGATTTCAGAAATATGAAAATGAGAATTTAATTAACTATTTAGTGTTGTATTGCCTGACAGTAGTGTCTGGCACCATCACGAACATTGATGGATTTTGGGTCGTGGCAATACCCATAGTGCGGAGAACATGATGGCACTCATCTAGGAAACCGTTTGCATCCTCTGAAGCCAAATCACTGAAAGTAGGAGGGTCATACTTCTTGAACCTCGCAAGTCTAAGTTGTTCTTCCTCATATGCTGCTGCCCTAACCACCCGCTGAACTGGAACAACAGGCAATGTCGGCATGACACTTGGAACCTGACAAACATGGACTCGCTACTCTAGGGTATGGGCAGCGGGAGTCTGAACTCCTCCCCCGGTATCTGAAGTAGTTGGTGCAACAAGAACCAACCACGCCTGAGACAATGTACCAAACATACTCAGGAGCTGTGCTAAGGTCTCTTGATGTCCGGGGGAAACAACAAGTGCCTCTTGTGCCTGTCCTCCAATAGGAGTTACTAGGGGCTCCTCAACTGCTGCTATAACAGGTGCTCTAGCTGTAGCACGTGCTCCTCCTCATCCTCTGCCCCTACCTCGGCCCTGGCCTCTAGCAACACTGGCTCTGGGGCATCATCATCATTAACTATAGCTTGTGTCATCACCAAATGCGAGAGAATAGGATGACAAGGGCTCAAACTCTGAGATCAATAAATACACACGACATGAATGAAAGAAGTGAAACTGTCCTAATAATTTTGTAGACTCTCGAATATAAGTATAGACGTCTTCGTACCCATCCGTAGGACTCTACTAAACTCGCTTATTGTGAGGCCCCGTGGAAATTTCTACTCAAAAACCAGAATCTTGTGATGCCAAGATAGGATCATATGTTAGAAATCTCGCAAGCTCGCCACGGTTCAGACCCTTTGGATTGATAGGTGCATTAAAAAGTTAAGAATTAAGTTTGTCCGAAAAGTGCGTTTTTGCGGTCCATTATGCGGTCGCATAAAAGGTATGCAAACCGCATAGTCTCCGCAGAGCTAGTCAGTGTGTTGGTTAATTTGAGGCCAACTATGCGGCCAATTATGCGATCGCATAATCATTATGGGGGCCACATAGTCATCGCATAATTTCCTTGGAATTTTTATGAAAGGCAGTTCTACGGTGCACTATGCGACCGGAGAATAGGTATGCGGACCGCATTTTTGTCGCATACCCAGATAGTTTGTCTAGATTTTGGGACAATTATTGTGGTTAATTTTGTGGGCTGCATGTCCATTATATGCGATCACAAATCGTGTCGGGCCTCTTATTTTCTAACTTTTATAACCCGACCCCATCCCATTAAAAACACCCCATTAGACCATTCTCCTGTTATTTCAGGAGTTCTAGAGAGAGAGGGAGTGATCTTCATCAAGTCCCCACTCCATCCTTGCCCCAAATCCTTGAAGATTGTCAAGTGAAATTGCTAGGTCTTCACCCTAAGAGGCAAGAGCTTGTACCCTCATCTATAATTTCGAAATTTCCTTTAAAATAAGTGATTAGCAAGGGGGTTCATGGGTATAAGGGCTGATAATCTTGCATGCATAAAAGATAATGGGGTATGGGGTGGTTATGAACCAAAAGAGATAGCAATTGTGGTATAGGATGATGAAAATCTCTCACAAATGTGTCCTAAAATCAATGTGCACACTTAGTGCTTGATAATTTACTTAAATGAGTTAGAATCTCATTCATGCCTAATTCTTGGTTCAACTTGTAATTTTCATAAAATAGATTGAAGTTGCTAGGAAATTCTGGAATTTATTGTAAGGATTTAAGGAAAGCTCTACTGAGGTATGTATGGCTAAAACCCTTCCTTTTAGAAATCGAATCCGTTGGTGTTTTTGTAAATACGGTAAGATTAAAGTTCAATTGTTTTATTGATTGTTGTTTCACATGAATTTGGGGTTGCAACCTTATATGCGTGAAAGATGTGTCTCAATATGATCAATGTGCTATTCTTGATAACTTGAAAGGGTTCAAGGAATATTAATCATGTATTGAGATACTTAGACCTTAAGGTGAGATTGAAGCTGCATATATTGTGCCATCTATGTGAAGACTCATCTATGCTTACAATTTTATTTGCCCTTGTGTGCACGTATTATCCTAAACTATAAATCTAACATTGAAAGTGGAAATGATATATGTGAAACAAAGATTGAAATGAGATGATTGATGGAAAACGGAAAACGCCTTGGTAAGGCGGCCTAGCTGATCGAGCCAAGATCGGACGCCATGCCTCACACATGCTGGTATTGTATTTGTGATTGAAGTATATGTCTCAAATGAGGCAACCTAGCCGATCGGGTCGAGATCGGACTCCCATCAAGATAGCGGTGGTATTGTGGACAATGATGAACAGTATGAAATGCCCCAAAACTAAAAGCTATGGGAAAATGATGTGAAAATTGTATGATTCTTTTACTTGATAATGTTGTGATCATTTAAAGTGTTCGAGTTATTCTCGTGATTTCCTTATTCTTGTATGAAAGTTGTTTCTAACTAGATGGTGTTTAGTTATACATACTAGTACTATTCCATGGTACTAACGTCCCTTTTTCTAGGGGCACTACATTTTTAAAAGAATGTAGGTGGCTCCATTGCGGATAGCGGAGTACCTTCTTCTCAAAGTCTTGGTGAGACCCTTTCTCCTTCAAGGGGCTATGTTGTACATCTTTTGATATAGATATCCATTTTTGAGGTATAGTCGGGGCCTTGTTGTTGGCGTTGTCATCATTATCTTTTGTATCCTTAGAGGCTCTGTAGACGTATGTGTGGGTTATGTACGGGTGTTGGATGGGTCTATGAACTATGTTGTAATTCTAACTCTTGTTTCTCTAAAGTGAAATTGTATTGAATCTTGGGAACTTAACTACGGTTTAAGGTTGTGATGTAAAATGAACTAACAATGTTGAATGTGCAATCTTTCCTATTGCTTAAATAAATGAAAGCATGGTTTCCTTAATCATATCGAATTGGGTAGAAAGTGTTCGATAAGTCTTGCTTAGTTGGGTTCACTCGATTGATTGTCGGTCGCGGCTCCCGAGGTTGGGGCACGACACTTATGACTCGAGCACCTATGAACCTAGAGCTCTGATACCAACTTATAACAACCCCAATTTCCCTCCATATGATTCGTGATGACACGTAGTATTAGGGAGTAGGTAAGCCTAACACTTACTGAATTAATGGCAAACTCAACAAAAAACTATTAAACATGAATAGAATTTTTTTTGATACAATGCTTAGAATCCCAAAACTAGTAGTACAAATCATAAGCTCTACTAAGTTTACTAGAAGAACTCTATGTACAACTGTTCCCGAATAGAAATAAATAGTACAATTTAAATTTTCAAAAGGTGACTTTGAGGCTTGCGAACGCAATAACAAGTATACCTTGAGTCTCCACAGCAATTCCCGATCAGATAGCTAATGATCAACAACTCCAAGAACCTGGATATGCACAAAAATGTGCAGAAAGCATGGCATGAGTACATCATGGTGGTATCCGATAAGTATCAAGACTAACATTGATAGAGTAGTGACAAGGGGCAGTCAAGACACCTACTAGACTTAATAACCTGTAAAAGTATGAATATGAAACTAACAAAGAACAATATCAATCTAAAGTTAAATATGATAACAATAATGAAACAATGTTGGTAATAGGAAATTAAAGTAGCAACTTGCAACGAGACACGACAGGTAATAATGTCGTGGAGTAAGTTGAATACAGTTTAAGTCCGATGAAACCAAGTAAGGAAAAACAAGTAACACTCAATAAGAGCAACCACTTTCTCACATGATTTATTCAAGGACTTTCTCTAGGTACTTCACCTCATAGTCACATTTTACGGGTCCCGACTCATGAACCCTAATCACTTGGCATTTTGTGCCCAGATTACAATTCTTTACTGCAAGGACAACTCACGTGCCAAGGGAGTGACAATATCAAGTATTCTCACGGACAACACACGTTCCAACAATAATAATAATTCATGACCATACGAACAACTCACGTTCCAATATAACAACTTACACACAGAAGGCAAGTAAACAAGAGTACATGTAAATGGTCAGAAACATCAAGATTCATCTTCTTAAAACGATATGGGTGATTAATTATTTGTATGCTTGTGCAAGTGTTCTATCCCAAATCAAGTCAACAAGTAAGAGTAGAGACAATGAATGACACATAAGAAACTAGCAGCATAAAATGTACAAGGTATAACTCACCCAAGGTAGGCATACCACTACACAAATATCAAAAATAACAATTCCCCTAGGCCATCACGAGTAATCACAAATCATTCCCCGACATAGCCCACAGTGTCTCACCACGTGCGCAATAATAAAGTAAATGGTCACGACCCAAAATTCACTAAGGGTCGTGATGGTGCCGGACACCGCTGTCAGGAAAGCCAACCAAAATACTTAATTCAATTCTCTTTTAAATAATTTTGAAAGCTATGATTTTTCCTTCAATTTTACCAGTAAAAGATAATCGTTTTAAATCAAATATGAATTTTAAGAAGTTAATAAAGGATACCCCATAATCATCCCAGAACCCAGTGTCACAAGTGCATGAGCATTTACTAGAGAAAGCAATAAAATGCAGTAACTGTATGGAATACAAGTGGACAGAAATGAAAAACACAGTAAAATACTCTGAAGGGAACTCTGCTGGCTGCGGGTCGTCTCGATAAAAGCAGCTCATCTATGTCTCCGTATCAACCATGCTGCTATACCACTAAGCTACTAGCCACACTTGAACATGTGCAACAAAAATGCACAGCAAGTGTAGTATGAGTACGAAAACAACGTGTACCCAATGAGTATCGCGTCTAATCTCGAAGAAGTAGAGACGAGAGGTCAACTTCGACACTTACTAATGGTCCGATGATAATATAGAAAAAGTGTGAGGAATTCATGGATTTCATAAAGAAAAATTTAACTCATAAATCCGAAAAGTAGGTAAACAACTTCTCAACTAATAAAGGATTTACAAAGGTTTACTTTTCATTATCTTTATCGATTTATCTCAGGCCAGGAAGGGGCTATTATCAGCATTTAAAATTCTCAAGCAAGCAATACAAGCATGTGCATATCATGCCGAGGTCGTACGGCCCGATCCAACAATATTTAAACTCTACACTACCAGAGGGTCGAATGGCGCAAACCATAGATTCATCTATTTAATATACTGAGGCGTTCAGCCCATTCCGAAATTAAACGCATACAGACAGTCAATCAAGAAGTCAACAGGGAACAATTATCCAAAGTAAAGACAATTCTCTTTTAACAATTTTATAAAATAAAGTTTAATCTTTTTAGAAATTCATTTACCAATTCGATAGGATATAAGCAATTAAACTGCTAACAAGATTACATATATTCCAAGTATAGCATGCTTTTGGGTCCTAGACTACCCAGACACACATATAATAGTAGCTACGCATGGACTCTCGTCACCGCTTGCGTATGTAGCCCCCACAAATAGGAGCACATAACCAATTATATCACCTATGGGGACAATTCCCTCTTACAAGGTTAGAAAGGAGATTCACCTCACTTTGAAGATCCATAACCGGCATTCCACACCCTTCAAAAGACTCGATTCGATGCTAAATGCTCCAAAACTAGACAATAATTATGCAAACCCATTAATTTATGCGTAATTACTCATTATAATTGAATTTATAACAATTCCTAACCCCGATCGAAAAGTTGACAAAATTGCCCTCAGGCCCACATGCCCGGATTCTGAAATATTTTGAAGATAAAGTTTACCCATGAACTCACGAACTCAAATATATGATTTTCTCTTAGTCCCATGCCCAAAATCGTGGTAAAAATTCAAAATATAAATTTCCAGGTCTCCTACCAAAACCCCACAATTTCTACTAAACTTTTATGCTCAAATCCATATATAATCAAAGTATTAACTCAAAACTAGTAGAATCCACTGACCTCATGCTTGGTGGTGAAAATGGCACCTCAAAGTTGCTCCAAAATTGGCTCCAGTGGAAGAAATGTGGTTGAAATGAACCCAACCCCCGATTTAAAAGAACTCACTGCCTCCAGCATTTTCGCACCTGCGGTCATTTGACCGCTTCTGCGGTACCGCAGGTGCATCCTCCACACCGCTTTTGCGATCTATCACCAAACCCCTCACTCCACTTCTGCGCTCCTCCATCCGCAGGTGTGGTCCCGCTTCTGCGGCAGGATGACCGTATCTGCGATCCCAGCCTAACCAATCCAGTTCCGCTTCTGCGACGCAAGGGTCGTTTTTGCGGCTCCACACCTGCGGGATACGACCCAAGCCTCGCAGGTGCGGTTACACCAGAAGGAAGCTGCTTCAGACCTTCTCCAAATTCCACTTTCAATCCGTTAACCACCCGAAATTCACCCGAGGCCCCCGGGGCCCGAACCAGTCTCAAAACACATTATGGACTTTCTCGAGGCCTCAAATCATATCAAACAATGCTAAAATCATGAATCGTCCTCCAATCCAAGCTTAATGAACTTAGAACTTCAAACCTCTATACTCAATACTGAAACCTATCAAATCATGTCTGATTGACCTCAAATTTTGCACACAAGTCACTGTCAACATTATGGACCTACCACAACATCCGGAATTGAAATCCGACCCCGATATCAAAAAGTCCACGACCGGTCAAACTTCTCCAAAAACCTTCAAATTTCTAGCTTTAGCCAAATGACTCCAAACCACCCACGGACCTCCGAATTTACTTCCGATCGCGCTCCCAATACCAAAATCAACATACAGAGTGTTGGTGCCCAATTTTTTCCTCAAACTATTTTTAAATTTGCATATATGCCTTCAAAATCACTTTTATAATAATTGTTATTTTTCCATAATTTTTCATATTATTATCAATTTATTTTCTAATTTATTCAGTACTTTATATCCAATAATTATTCATAAATTAGATTACAAGTAATTTCAAAGTATTTCTTAGCTTAATATATCATTTTTAATCCTATTAGGATTTAATTATTTCACACATTAGCCAATTTGGCATTGTTTGACTATAATTACAATAATTTTGCAATTATAGCCTAATTGTACACTTTATGCTATTTTAATTTAATAATCAGTCATTTTATATTTTAAATATTAGTTAATTACCTTAATTTCACATATTTATCTTTAATTTCATTTTATCCAATTACTAGCTATTTTTATTAATTATTTATCTAATTTTAATTGGGTATTTAACAAATAGCCAATTCCATTTTCAATTCTATCCTAATTGAATCAGATCCCAACCCAATTAAATAACCCACCAGACCCAAGCCCAAACCATACCCGACCCAATACCTGGTCCAATCTGGACCGTTGATCAATTCTAATCAATGGTCCAGATCCCCCCATACCATATTAAACCTTAATGACTACCCCTCATCTCTCATTTCCCCCCCCCTCTCATTCTCTCTCAACCAGTCTCTCTATCTCCCTCTCTCTATCGTTGGTTCTCTCGAGAACTTTCTCCTCTCCCCTCCTCTCCGATGGACCTTGTCCACCTTCTCCGGCCACCTCCCTCGCCGAAAACCATGGCCTCTCATCATCTACCGGCCTCTGCTTTACCCCACACGGGTTTAACACTACCATAAGGCCCTCAGGTGAACCTAGAGCGGTTCAACTCCTACCCATGGTTATTCATACCATTATTTGTCCACCTTAGGCCGTTCGAGTAAGATCTATGACTTTTCCGGCTAAAACTGGTAACACTTTAAGGTCGTCTCATTTTCTCTAGGTTCTCTGAAACCCTAACTCTTAAGATTTTCCAATTTCTTTTAGATCTATCTCAGATCTGTGTATATTATGAGCTTTTATTGTTTTCCTCAAAAGTTTTTTTCCGATTTTTCTAAATTAACTCTTCATCTTCGAACTAGGGTTCTTAAACATCTTTTCAAAAATGCTTCTTTCTTCTGAATTTTGTATTAATCTGCGAGTCTCTATGTTTAAAACATTTGTTTAAGCTTTCTCCTCTATTCGAGTTATTTTGTTGAAAACCCTAATCTCGTCTCTTAAACTTCTTAAATTTGTATAGATCTGAGAAGGATCAAACTTATTTTTACTTATTTTTACGGAAAATCTCCTGAATTTTGAGTGGCTTGTCATCTTCCTAAACTAGGGTTTCTGAAAATCCTTTTCTTCGAAACGCTTTCTGGTTCTAAGTGATTAATCCCCTGTGTCTATGTGTTTTGACTGATTTTGTCAAGTTCATTCTTGACCCTAACTAGCCTACGCCAAAAACCATAATTTTTAAGGTTCTTCGTTTTGTTTCTCTGTATTAGCATGACCTACTGATTCTCATGTTTCTTTTGAGTTCTTGTGATTTCTTGTGACTGCCTTGCCTTGATATGCTTCTACTGAGTTTCTCAGCCTAGACTTATATCAATTCCATGTGTTTGTGTTCGTCTTGACTGTTCACATCAAGACTTGCATCTTTCTCACTGATTCAGTATCGTTTGATCTTCATGTTTTGCTAGAGTTGTGTGTCAATTCTTGACTACCCATGTCTTACTCTATTTATATGTTAAACATGCTGACTCTTTTCCGTGACTCTCTCTTTGATTGATTCTGAATTCCTTATTACTTGGTGTGATTTGAACATTTTCCTTTGGACCCCCCAACTCCTACCTTTCCACTTAATTTGATTAGTTGCTTGCCTTAATAATTTTCCCTTGCCTTGTTTGGATTGCTACTTAATTCTTACTGATTGTTTCCTTAGTTTGAAAACTTTCTGAACCTAGCCTTAATTTCTTATCCTATAATGGTACTATTTTGAAATCTTTCCTTATATGTTATACTCCAACCGTGTATGATTTCTTTCCTTACTTGTCACCTGCTCTTTACCATTTATACTGACTCCCTTAATTAAGGGGAAATTCGAACCAATTTTTATATTGAGTTCTATAATTATAGAAGAATTGATTCTTGCCTTATTTTAACCAGTTTTCAAACTAATATATAAATAACTCTCTTCTACAGTCTAAAGAAAAAAAAACAAAAAATATGTTCAACTCTCTCTCACACAACTAAAAACTCTATATTCTCTCTTCTATGCTACTTGCTAATATCCTAAGCTAGTCGGCTGCAAGCCAATGATAGCTACTGCACATTTCCTATTTCTGCTTTGTGTTTTTGTTTTCTTCACTTCACTGGTATGTTCTAATTCAGATTTAAGTCCTCAAACCAACATGTTTCTATTACTATTACAATTCCTTGTATTTCTGATATGCTTTTATTTACTATCTTTGTTGTTCAGCATGTAATTAGGATCCTGAATTCCCTCTACATGTTAAGTTATGGTTTGCTTGTCAATGACCAGCATGTTTCTGTATACTTAGTACAAGTTTCTTATGTTAATCCCCGTGATTGGTACATGGTCTTAGTTGTTTGATGTTGATATAATCCAATACCCTACTGTCCCCCTGATCCTCTGAACCTGTCGGAGTTTCTGATTGTGTGCTTGTATATGTTCCTGCCTGCTACATGTTTGCCCTCACATGCTCCATATTTGTCCCTCCAACCCCATTCCCTTGCTTGTGTTTGCTGGACTATTCCTAGTCCTTAGTTTGATACTGATTTGGTTCTGAGATTGGTGTGCATGCTCCTTCAAATTGTTTTCATCAGTCAAACTTTGTCATAAAGCTATTCCAATTAAGTCTCCCTTTTCAAAACTGTTTTCTTACTTAAACTCTTCAAAACTATGTCAAGCACTCTCACTCTACTCTTAGCTCATGAAGTTCTGCCCCTTTTGTGTGAGCCTTGCCTTGGAACCCTTGAGCCCCCTCTGAACTTGGACACACAAAAGCTGGCATTTCCACACCGCACTTACTCTATCTTGGCTATGAAATCTGGGTGTCAGCATTGCCCGGGTTCCCTTGAGGTCCTTAGGGAACTCTGACACGCCTAGATATGAGGAAAAGCTATTTAACATTCTTGGAACTTGAGGTGATTTATTACATAACTCAGAGAGGAAGTCCTAATCAGGTGTTAAAAATTTGGGCCTGTTTTCAGGCTCTCTATAGTGTAACTTTTATTTTTCTTTTCTACTTGTGCAATTCATTTCAGTATTGGTCTGTAATAATCTTTTGTAAACAAGTATTGGGACTGGCTAGATATGATTCACAAAGAGATAGAGGTATATATGGATGATGTTATTATCAAGTCCAAGAAGGCCGCTAACCACATAGAAGATCTGAGGAAGTTCTTCAATGGACTGTGGAGATACAACTTGAAACTAAAACCCGCAAAGTGCACATTTAGGGTTCCTGTTGGAAAATTGCTTGGGTTTATTGTGAGCCACTGAGGAATACCACCGCCAAGGAACAAGAAGGATGTGATGAGTTTCTTGGGAAGTCTTAATTACATCAGCCAATTCATAGCACAGTCTACAGTTATCTATGAGCAGATCATTAAGATATTAAAGAAGGACGCTGCCACCAAATGGACCGATGACTACCAAAAGGACTTCGACAAAATCAAGGAGTACCTGTCAACACCACCAGTCTTAGTCTCGCCCGAGCTAGGTAGACCCTTATTACTCTACCTTGTAGTATTAGATGGAGCTTTCAGCTGCATTCTAGGGCAGCACGATAAAATATGGATGAAGGAGCAAGCCATTTATTATCTCAGCAAGAAGTTCACCTCGTATGAGGTCCGGGATTCTCTATTGGAATGCACCTGTTGTGCTTTGACTTGGGTAGCTCAGAAGCTGAGACATTACTTCTGCGCCTATACTATATATCTCATATCGAGAATGGATCCCTTGAAGTACATCTTTCAGAAGCCCATGACCACCGACAAGCTAGCCAAGTGGCAAATCCTGTTGAGTGAGTTTGACATTGTTTACATAATTCAGAAAGCAATCAAGGGACAGGCACTGGCAGACCATCGTGCTGAAAACCTCGTGGATGGAGGATACGAACCCCTGAAAACGTATTTTCCTGATGAATAGGTATCATTCATAGGAGAATACATTGCAGAATCGTATGACGGTTGGAGAATATTCTTCAATGGAGCAGCAAACTTCAAAGGAGTTGGCATAGGAGCAGTCCTAATATCAGAAACCGATCAGCGTTATCCGGTGTCTGCCAAACTCAAGTTCCTTTTCACCAACAATATGGCCGAGTATGAAGCCGTCATCTTAGAACACAAAATGGCCATTGACATGAACATTCAAGAGATGCTAGTGATTGGAGATTTAGACTTACTTATACATCAGGTACGAGCATAATGGATGACCAAGAACTCCAAGATACTCCCGTATCTGCAACACATACAGGAATTGAGAAGGAGGTTTACGAAGACGAAATTCCAGCATGTTCCTAGAATCCAGGTTGAGTTCACCGATGTATTGACTACCCTATCATCTATAATACGGCATCCGGACAAGAATTTCATTGATCCCATTCCAGTGAAAATCCATAATCAACCAACTTACTATGTGTTTACCCTCAAATTGTTAACAACAATTAAATTTATAGATGGGATTCTAAAAATATGTGATCTATTCTTGAGCTAGTTGTTAGAGCAGTTGATGCTAACATATGGAATCCAATGGTGAAAAGCAAGCTAAATCAAGATTGTAATCGAACCGTAGGGCCTGCTGCCTGGGTATACGTCTGATCGATGAAGGACCTCGGGGTCGACGTTAGGGTCGAGCTCGAGCTACTGAGGATAGTCGAGGATGGGATAATAGTTGAAGATATAATTAAACAAGGCTCTTTATGGCCAATACTAAGACATACAATGAAGAACGAGTAAGAATGCGATGAATATCGATGTGATCTCGGGGCAGTGAGAACGAACAATTTAGAAAGAAAAGAGAGAGAGAGATATTATTGCACTTATGGAGAAATGGAGTAACATTAGTCCCTTACAAGGTAGTGTAAGTCCCCTTTATATAGTATGGGAGCTCAACTACTAGTATGTGGAGAATAATTACAAAGTATGGAGATGGGATGGTTTGACGCGATGCCTTAGCATAGGCTCTATATAGGTCGGCCCCGTCAGGCCTAGTCGTGTGCCTTGGGAGCTTCCCCCTTCGTCCTGGCTTCAATCTTCATTTTTTCTTCGTCACACCTTGACGATCCCTGAGGTCGGGAACTTGGTCGTGGCTTCCCGACTTCGGGGTCTCGAGGCGTACTTCCGAAGCGACTTGACAGCAAGAAATCAAGTCCTCTAATTTTTCCGCGTACAAATAGTCTCCGCATTTCTTGTAATGAAGTGATGGGAAATGATTATGACTCCTCAAGCTCCTTACATCGACGTCATTCCGATGATGCAACTCCTGGCGCGAGCTTTTCGGTGACTGGGGCATCCATGGGCTCATGTATTTTTGACTTCATTCAATGCACTCCTAATTCTCGCCCTCCAATGTGAAGGTACCGTTGTCGGTTCATTTTTCTGAGGATGTATTAACTGCGCCCGTCGGTCAATCTTTCAAGGCCTCGACGACCGTATCAAAACCCCTTATTAATGGGTATGTTCTGGCATTGTCTTTCTTATCCCAGTCCCTTTGTTGGCTTGATTGCCTATTCCCTCTTACCATTTTCTTCTACCTTTGAACATTATTCCTAGGGCTCATGGCCTCAAGGCCGTTTGGTAGAGTTTCCTTAGACTGTGTTGTGGCCTTCTTCTGGGGCTTCCCTTCATCGAGCACAACCATGTTGTCCTGCTACTGCCGTGGTTGTTAGCATGTTTACTATGGCTGCTGCCGTTGGCCCGAGATGATGATGGAGGGGGAGCCGGTTTCCCTCTCATGTAGGCATGCGTTCGGATTATGCACTGCTGCTCAAAAGGGGGCTCGGATCATACGTCGCTGCTCATCTTCATACCCTGGCTCAACGCAATAATCTGCTCCGAGTTGGGGGCTTGCACGGCAAGACGCTCTAAGAAGTGGATTCTATTTAGCCGTCCAAGCGGGACCGAAGGTTGTTCGGTCCGCTGTCTCTCTGAGGCTCCCTTTGCCAAAGAGGGTCCTTGAGCTTTGGAGAGCTATGGCATTTTTTCATCTCTCTCTGCCATCCACCTTTCCCCTTGGGGATATCAGTATGGAAGGTCAGGATGAAACTCCCGAGGGTGCGCATCCGGAGGCACCTATTGTGGACCTTCGAAAGTGGACCGCTCTTTAGGCTTTACGTGTGCATCCCTTTGCCTCTTCCTTTAGGCATAGAGATCCTCCGTAGGCTTTTGTAATTGTATGTAAGGACCCCTCGAGGGCTGCTTGTACACAAATTTTATGAATAAGAATACACTTTACTGATTTCTGCTTTCCTCATTTTTGTATGCTCTCATGCCCTTCAAGGTCCTTTGAATGCCTTCTTTTATTTATTGACTACTGATATCTTACTTGGTTGCGGGCGTTCTTTTCGATCCTCTACTGATTGACATGGCTTTCTTTCGAACCCACCGCCATACCTCGGGCCAATCCTGGATTGATCTGATAGGCTCGTACTATCGGGGCCCTCCGAGTTGTATGGGGATAATGCATCGAATTTCGGGGCCTTCGGGAATGTTATCCTGAATGGAGGTCAGCTTTAGGTACCCGAGGGTCTATTTTAATCTTGATGTAGATAGTCATTTTTAAAACGTATAGGATAGACTTCTACTGAGGAGTTGCCTATACTCAGGCGCTGCCTCGAACCTTCGTGGAGCTTTCATGATCGAAGCTTTTTGTGTTTATTCCTCTTTGCTTGAAAAGGAATCGTGAGACCAGGTACTGCCTCGCGTCGAGTGTTGGCGTTGAAAGCTTTCCAAAGTCCGACTTCTCCTTGGTGGGGATCCTCAGGGTAGACACTATCTCGAGATTATAGATAATACGGACAATTTCTCAAACTTTGGCTCCTCATTAAAGGATGCTTTCGAGATTGCGTATGACCCCGTCGATCTGTATGGAGGCTGTAGGTTTCTCGGGGCTCTCTCCATGTTGGCTAGTCGTCGCTGCTTCTTGCACATATGTAGTGCGGCTTCGGCTTCTTCGCAAGACCATACTATTTTTAGATAGCCGCTTTTTCGCTTTGGCACAAGGTACTTCATCTCTTCAGGCGCAAAAAGTGTTAGTGCACGCCCTTGCCTTGACCTGTTAGTTTTACCATAGTCATGGAAACCACTTCGAGGCCGGTACGACAGGGAACGGGGAGTGTTGCTCCTGGTGCTCAGGAACCGAGGGAGTTCGCTCGGAAGATGACGTCTTTGACAAGAGAGGAACATCTGAAGATGGTGAGGAAGTATTGTGGATGGAGAGAGGACGTAGCGCTGCAGGTGCTTCCCCTGAATGAGAGTATCACAGACTCTGCTGATGGATTCTTGAGCATGCATCTATATCCTTTTGTGTTTGGTTCCCTTGATAAGGTTGTGCTTGATTTTTGCTCGAAGTATCAGGTTACTTTGGCGCAGATACATCCGTCGTTTTGGCAGGTAGTGTTGATGATGAGGTTCTTTGCGGAGAAAGCTGGGCTTGAATTTGTGCTTAACCATCTCATCAGGATATACCGGCCCTTTCATCACCAGGGCCTGCTAACCTTGAGGTGTCATTCGTCCACACCCTTTGTAGTTTATGATGAAGAGGACGGGGGTCGAGAGTGGGCCGGTTGGTCTATCTGGGTCCGGACGGTTGACATTCTCCCCGTGGAGATTTTGCCATTTCCCGAAGGGTGGAATTATGCACATGAGTGAAGCGTCTGGTGCTTTTTCAGATTTTTCCTATAATGAAAATTGGTTGGGTAATAACATTGTCTCCGTTGTTGAAGCAACTTCATGGACGCAGGGCAAAGTCCTTGCCCTGCCTGGCTGGGTCCGGAGGCTGGTGACCCATTCGTCCTGCGATGAGCGTCGGTGGTGACCCATTGCCTTGGCCTTCGTATATTTGAAGTAATTTTTCCCCTTTCATTTGTACTAGATTCGCCTCTTGCAGATATCAGGCGGTTCCTTGGGATGAGGCAATGCTCTTCCGAAGAGGGGAAAGAGTCGTCGGCCTCCAAGCCGAGGGACGATGGCAATAAGGGAGATCGGCTTCCGCGGTGCGATGGAGCTTTTAGTGGTGCTAATCTGGCTCGTGTTTCCGAGGAGAGGGCATCATCCGAGTCTGTTGCTCCCGGAGTACCTGATTTTCGCTCGGTGATTCCTTTTAGTGAACATATTGCCCTCGGGGTCGGTTCTCTTATGGCCGAAGAGGCAGGATCAATAGGAGTGTGTTCCGACTTTGAAGAAGTTCGTCGGCTTCACTTTGTGGTGAGCTTGGGTCAGTTCCCTTGTATTCTATATCCTCCTCCCTTTATTGAACTTTCCTTGTGCAGGCCTGTGATGGGCTTATGTCCGAGCTGCTCCATCAACGGGCCAAGCTTCAGAAAATTCTTGGTGAGGGTGAATTCCTTAGGCTCTTTAGCGAGGGGAAGGAAGTCGAGCTGCAACATTGGCGATATGAGGCATACCAGAGATCAAATTATGAGAACTATTTGATGGAGCAGGTAACTTCTTGCAGCTCGTGCTTTGCTCCTTATGGACCTCAAGGTTAACCCCCTTTTTGTTATATTAGCTGCAAAAAAGGACGGAGGCCCTAGACTACCTCAAGGGAAACGGCGACCGCATCAGAATTGCCTGTGGTGAGCTAAGGGCTCGGGTGCAAGCTCAAGCTTTAGAGGAGGTAGGAGCCTCGGCCAAGGTCCCCGCCTTCGAAACCCAACTCCACTTTACTCATGATAATGCCAAAGTTCAAGCGGTTATGATGGGGAAAATTGAATCTGATCTCTTGAAGATCAGGGGTAAAATAATTAATGCTCGGACTAAAGCGGCGCTAGGCTGAACCATGGCTGATCAGGAGATGGTGATTCGTATGAAAGATGCTGCGGATGCTCAAGCCGATTTGAAGCGAGACCTCGATCGGGAGAAGAGGATCAAGGAATATGTTTGTTGCCAATCCCGAAGAGAAGTACTCGAGGAGATTGGTGTGAGCGGATTCCTTCTATTAGAGGAATTGGCTTGAGCAAAGGCGGACGAGCGCGACGCGCGTTCTCTTCTTGATGATGAGGCAAAGAGCTAACCCAGCAAGCTGTAGCCCTTTAGAGTGGAGCGTAGACTTCGCCATTTTGTCGCTTTATTTTTGATATATGTAGACCATGTCTGTAGATGGAGAATGCACCTTTCGCGCATATATATATAAAATGAGAGAAATCTTGAAGTTTTACCTCCTTTGTATCTCTTCCAGTGTTGCCTTTGATCCGGCGGGATGGCTTCCGTGCTTTGGCGAGATCTTCGTGGGTTTGGAACTGATCAAGCAGGACCGGGGGCTTTCAAGCGCGATCCGTGCTGCGAGCAGGTGTTGGGGATTCTATGTGTTTCCTAGCTGTTTTAGGCTCGGTCTCTAAGTCAGGCCTTTATTTGAGCTTGCCTGCCCTTTATTCTTTTGTGCCCGTGTGGGTGGATGGTGATTGTCTTCACTTTTTGCCCTCAGGTATTTCGCTGTTTGAGCTGAAGGACAAGGCGAATGAGCTAGAACAACTCTGAGGTTAGTTCAGCAAATCCAAACGTGAATTCATCGAGCCGCAGGCGCATATGAATACACATTCTTTGGCCAAAGAGGGGGCTCAGGCCGGGGCTTCCGATCTCGAGGCACAAATTCAGGTTGCCCGTACGAATGATTCTGCTCGGGAAAAGATGATCGTGATACTCTCATCCGAGCTTTCAAGGGAGAATACCAAGATGTTGAATGTCTCAGCTGAGGTTGTGATGAATAATACCAGTGTGGAGACAAAAATGGCGGTTTATTTGAGGAGTGCTGCCGTTGCTAAAGCTAAATTGTAGAAGACCGTCGATCATGCCAATAATGGCAAGGAGTGTGTGAGGTGTAGATCCCGGAGTGAAATCCTTGAGAAGATTCATGCTAGGGTCTTTGATCTCTTGGGGGAGATCTAGCAAGCCAGAGGAGAGGGGTACGATGCCAAGTTCCTACTATCCGATGCGGAGGACGATGAGGAGGAGACCGCCGGGCTATAATTGCTGGAAAAAAGCGAAATAATCATTCCCTGTCTTCTTTGTTGTGTATATTCATAACTTTCAGTATATGACGCAGGTTGAGTTGTGTTTCCTCGTCAATATGAATCAATAAGAGGGGGAAACCCTGCAACTTGTATCTTCTGTATTTCTGCTCATTGGAGTTTTAAATTTGGTCGATTTGATCCCGTATTTGCCCTTAGGCTTGCACACTTTAACCGTCTTAGGGTTCAGTCTCTAAGTCGGGGCCCGATTCGAGCTTAATTTACCTTTGAGTTTTGCATTTGTCTGAGGTAGAGATGATGGCATTTATGCCACTCCCTTAGGCATATTGTAGTTTAGCCATTTTCGGGTCCAGTCTCCAAGTCGTATTGCGATTCGAGCTTTAATTTACCCTTTAGTTATTTCCTACCTGCATGGGCGGATGGCGATGGCCCTTTGTGCCTCGGGTCGAAGCGACCTTACAGGTGGGTGGCCCGAAGGCTCACTCGGCTGGCGATGGCATCATTTATGCTGTTCCCTAAGGCATATTGTGGTTTAGTTATTTCGGGTCCAATCTCCGAGTCACATTGCTATTCGAGCCTTAATTGTCCCTCAAGTTCTTTCCTGCCTGTATGGGCAGACGATGATGGCCTTTTGTGCTTCAGGTCGAAGTGACCTTACAGGTGGGTGGCCTGGAGGCTCACTCGGCTGGCGATAGTGGCCTTTATGCGGTGCCCTTAGGCATATTTGTAATTTAGCCATTTTGGGTCCAGTCTCCAAGTTGCGTTGCGATTCGAGCTTTAATTGACCTTTAAGTTCTCTTCCGCCTGCATGGGCGGATGGCGATGGCCTTTTGCGTTGTTTTTAGTCGTCGATACCTTTCCATATGTGGCCCGAAGGCTTTCATAGTTAAATGTTTTAGATCCAATCTCCAAATCGGGTTATGATTCGAGCTTATTTTAATCCTTAAGTTGTCAATTTTTTAGCTGGCAACAATGGCTCTTACGCTATTTGGTCATAGAGACCTTTTAATATGTGGCCCGGAGGCTTGCTTAGCTTGCGACAATGGCTTTTACGTTGTTTTTGCCCATGGGCTTTTTGTAGGCTTTGTTTTCCGCTCATTAAGGCCTTTTGAAAGATTTTTGCCTGACCCGTCGTTAGTTCAGGAGAACCTCAATTTCAAGTCATTATTAGTGATATTTGAGCACCTCGGAAGGTTCATAGCTCGTAGGCAGAGTAAGTCGAAGTCGTGTGATTTGGAACTGATATGGTCGAAGCTCGTTTTTGCCTGTTGAGGGAAGCCTATTTTAACCGATTCTTTCCGAAGTATATTCGAAGTAGTGGCCTGCGATTTTTGTTTAGCGATGGGCGGGCATCACCGAGTCGCGTTAGTTTGGCTGTATCAGCCATTTTGATTGTAGTCATATGTGTTTGGCTATAGCCGTTTTTGATTCCGAGTGATAGTTCAGGCGTCTACACCGAGGTTATGCCCTTTCGGATTCTTACAAATGCGACATATAGCCTGAACTTCAGAATTTTCATGCCTGTTGAGGCCTTATAGTTTGTCATGCCTATTGAGGTATTACAGTTTTTGTTGTAATGTAGAGTAGATCTTGTCATGCCGAGTCTGCCCGCTTGGGGTCTTACAGTTTCGGGTTTCCTAGTGCATGGCGATTGGCGATGAACGACTTTCTTCGAGTCATCGAATTTGTTTAAGCGTGAAGACCACTTTTTGTGAGCTCGGAGTTCCTTATAGGGGCTTTATGAGCCCGGTGTTCCGACCCTGGGGTCGTGCGGGTGTTGAATTACTGACCCCAAGTCTCCTTGTATCTCGGGATACATCTGGCGAAAGGGTCCCTGTCGGGGATAATTTGTGATTCCCTTGCTCGGAGAATGTGGTGCTGGAAGATATCCTTTTATTGCTTGGTGTAGACATACATGGTTTCATCGTTGTGAGCTCGACCCGCACGAGCGCGGCTTCTCGGATCATTTGATTCGGTACATAATTCCCGATTGGGGTTTAGCCTGCCATTTCCCGGTCCTCCCGAGCGGACGGTGCCCTTAGAAGCAGATCATCGCTTCGTCCTTGGACTATAGAGGAAGGCTTGCGACCTTATCGAATCCTCCTCTAGGGGTATGTTTCTCCGCTAATAATCTTGCTGGCAAGGCCTTTTTGGGGCAGAAGCCCGACTGAGGAGAAAGAGTGCGGCTCCCCCTTTTTAATGACTAGGGGTATCTGGGTAGAGTTAGAACCTCCAAATATCATGGTTAGTTGTCTGCATACAAGTTAGTGAAACAATAACAACAGAGTAAAGCAGTTCTTCCTTACCGCAAGATGTATAGGCGACGCTTTGAGATTAGGTATGTTTCTATTCCTTGGGGGCGCGAGCCCGTTCAGCCCTCCGCCGTGTTTTATCAATCTTAGCTGAAGATGTGGTTTTCTTACCCTTTGATCCTCCCAAGGGTAGGGGCAATTGTTGCATAATGCTTTCTGTCGACTTAATTTAGTTCTGCCCTTTGCGAGGGGTTCCACGATTTTGGTGAAATGGGGCCGACGCTGTCTCCGGGTGGTGTGCCTTGGTCATTTGAATAATACATTCATGCTTTGCGCCTCCTCCGATGGTCACATCTCGACGTCTTGACCCGAGCTCATACGGGCCGTATTAAGAGGATGGTCTTTGTTGTTATTCGTCATTAGGAATTCGCCAGGGATTCGGGATGCGGGA
Source organism: Nicotiana tabacum (assembly GCF_000715075.1). Lineage (NCBI taxonomy): Eukaryota > Viridiplantae > Streptophyta > Magnoliopsida > Solanales > Solanaceae > Nicotiana > Nicotiana tabacum. The sequence goes on from NC_134087.1 coordinate 116,386,638, forward strand.
CTGATTTGGTCCGTTAGCCCGAACCAACCTATTGACTTTTGTTCGACATTGTTGTTGTACATAATTAAATGTAGATCAAATGAGGGAGAGGGTTACCAATGCGTCAGTGTGAGGCGGAGGCGAAGTATCGATGTCCTTTTCCTTGGATGTTAGGGTGTCTCCCGGAATACTTCCCTAGACATGTCTTTTCCTAACGGTGAACATTCTCACTTTCCATTTTATGAGTCCTCGGAGGGTGTCACCGCTACTCCATTGTCGTGGTAATACATCGTGGCTTGTGCACTTCATCCTTCCAGGTTGCCTTTGTTCCTTGGGGCTGGAATCGAACCTGGCCGCTCGATGTAACTCGGCAACGACTTTTATTGAGTAACACAGGTGTCAGCTTTCCGAGATGGGGGGTCATTTTTGACCTAGTGGCCACGCGCGCCTTGCGGTTCCTACGTCGGGTTGTGGTTCTTTTGAAAGGTTCTTCATCGAATAGGCCTGAGTCACTCAACGCCCCTGTTTTCACTTATGGTGGTCATGATATTTGGTATAGCGATGTTAAAACCGTGCTCTGCTGGTTGCGTCTCGTCACATCCAGTTCTACTGAAAGTTCCTCGAGGATGTTGCCCTGGAAATATTTCTCTACCGTTGTGAGGTAGGTCACATCTTGTGGAATTCCTCCCATTCGCGGTGCATGGATGGTATCTCCACCTGTTCGGCATTAGTTTCTTCATTGAGGGGCCTACTTGGGTATAACGGGCTCGTAGAGGCTCCCGGACGGTTGTCCATGGCTCTGATTCATGACCGGTGTCGGGTACGGGCATACGCCCAGATCTCGGCTGGGTATCTGACTAAGCATCATTTGAAAAGACCTAGGGTTATCGGGCATGCCTCGTTTAAACTTCTGGCGAAGACCTATGTTGACCAGACATCCGAAATCGGGGACGATCTCACTCGTCCTGTCGGGGAATGAGGCGTGACTTCCTGAGGTGTTTCGTTCTCTCTTTGCTCGGCCTTCGATGTATTGCTCTCTTCCGCTACTTATTCAATGGCATCGACGTATGCTTCTACGGAGGAATCTGCTGGTACGATAAGCGAGTATATGAGACCGGGCGCTAGGATGTGACGCCACATCATGGTTTCGTTCGAGAGTGTTTCTCTTAACTTCTTCAACGATACAAGCTCGAACTTATCATCTTGAAGGTCGCTTCCTTTCTTCGCGCAAGTGTAAGTGGTGGCGCGCTCGTCGAGGTCTGAGGTCCTATCGCGCCTGGGGAGTTCCAGCATTCCGGATTTCCGTAAAGCGGGTTCCGAGACCACTACCGCTGGGGGGGAGCTATTGCATGAACTTCCATGAACCTGACTCAATCCTTTTGGAGAGATCCCCGAGCATCTTTGCTATGGCAGGGTCTGTTATCTATCAGTCGTTGCTTGGTCTTTCGGGTACTTGTTCGGCGTAGGGAGCTGTTTTTAGCGCTGTCGTGCTGGCAGTCATCGGATGGCTCTGTAGCTGATCGATAGCCAACTTCTGTGCCTGCAACATTTGAAAAATATCATGAAGGATAACTTCCTATGTTTCCCGAGCCGAGGTTTATTGGGCTTCCTGTTGGTTGATATGCTGAATGCTCCTATCCGTGTGAGAAGTTTCATCTACTTGCTATGCATCATGTTAATCTGTGTCCGATGGAATTGGCCTAGATGCGTTATCGGGGTTCCGCGGCATCATGCCAGCCATTGGAACAGCCTCACCATTTCCGTCATGATTTTCAGGGTGGTCGTTCTCGACTTTGCTTACCTAGACGGACATTTTGACCTGAAATCAAAAGATCTTGGACAAGAAAAAGTGTGAAAGATAATGTGCTTTTGTGTTTTAAACTAGCAAGAATATAATCACTACTATTTTTAGCCCCACGGTGGGCGCCAAACTGTTTACTGTGAAAATGGTAACAACAATTAAATTTGTAAATGGGATTCTAAAAATACGTGATATATTCCTGAGCTAGTTGTTAGAGAAGTTGATGACAATAATATGTAATCTGATGGTGAAAATCAAGCTAAAACGAGATAGTAATCTAATCGTAGGGTCTGCTGCCCGGGTATAGGTCTGATCGATGAAAGACCTCGGGGTCGATGTCGGGGTCGAGCTCGAGCTACCGGGGATAGTCGGGGATGGGATAACAGTTGAAAATATAATTAAACAATTCACTTTATGGCCAATACTAAGGCATACGATGAAGAACGAGTAAGAACGCGATGAATATCGAGGTGATGTCGGGGCAGTGAGAACGAAGAAGTTAGAAAGAAAAGAGAGAGCGAGATATTATTGCACTTGTGGAGAAATGGAGCAACATTAGTCCCTTACAAGGTAGTGTAATTCCCCTTTATATAGGAGGGGAGCTCCGCTACCATTATGTGGAGACTAATTATAAAGTATGGAGATGGGACGGTTTGATGCGACGCCTCAGCATAGGCTCTATACATGACGGCCCCGTCTGGCCTAGCCATGTGCCTTAGGAGCTTCCCCCTTCGTCCTAGTTTTTTTTTTCTAAGTCAGGCCTTGACGAGCCCCGAGGTCGGGAACTTGGTCGTGGCTTCCTGACCTCGGGGTCTCGAGGCGTTCTTTTGAAGCGACTTGACAGCAAAAAATCAAGTCCTCTGATTTTGCCGCGTACACTGTGCCCATGTTTAAGAGGAAGCAGACAGAAAGCCATGGTTTCATGATATCAAGGAATATTTATCAAAGGGATAATACCCAGAGCTTGCGAATCCTACTCAGAAACGCACACTTCAGAGATTGTCCAACAAATTCTTTCACAACAGAGGAATCATGTATAGGACTCCTAATTTAGGATTATTAAGATGTGTTGACGCAAAGGAAGCATCCAGGCTACTATAGGAAATTCATACTGGGACCTACGGTCCACATATGAACGGTTTTGTCTTAGAAAATAAGATACTCCGGGATGGTTACTTTTGGATGACTATGGAAACAGACTACATCCAGTATGTCCAGAAATGGCACCGCTGTCAGATACATGCAGACATGATAAAGGTACCTCCAAGTGAGCTTAACACAACAAGCTCATTGTGGCCGTTCACCGCCTGGGGAATGGACATTATTGGACCAATGAGCCTGCCGCGTCCAATGGACACAGATTTATCCTCGTAGTCATCGACTATTTCACCAAATGGGTCGAAGCAGCATCTTACAAAGCAGTGACTAAGAAAGCCGCGGAGACTTTGTCCGCGACCGCATTGTTTATCGATTCAGGATTCTTGAGTCAATCATTAGTGCTAATGGCTCCAACATCAACAACGACTTGATGAAAGCTATGTGCAAAATTTCATGATCAGACACAAGAATTCCACAGCCTCCATTCCTCTGATGACAGGAGTTGTATAAGCCACAAATAAGAATATCAAGAAGATAGTGAGGAAAATGATAAAGAATCACAGACAGTGGCACGAGAAGTTATCATTTGATCTTCTAGGGTATCGTACCATACTCCGCACATCAACCGAGGCAACCCCCTATATGATGGTTTATGATACAGATGCTGTCATTCCCGCTGAGGTAGAAATTCCTTCCCTAAAGATCATACAAGAAGTTGAGCTCGACGATGCTGAATGGGTAAAAAGTCGTTATGAGCAACTAGCCCTTATAGATGGAAAGAGAATGAATGCAGTTTGCCATGGTCAACTCTATCAGAACAGAATGTCCAGAGCCTTCAACAAAAGAGTCAAGCCAAGACAATTGGCACCGGGACAACTAGTATTAAAGATAATTTTTCCGTATCAAGATGAAGCCAAAGTGAAATTCTCTCCCAACTGGTAGGGTCCATACATGGTTTACCTTGTTTTGACAAAAAGAGCCCTCATACCTGCAGAAATGGACGGAGGAGTCTGGCCAAAGCCAATCAATTCAGATGTAGTCAAGCGTTACTATGTGTAATCTTTATACTTTCCTTATATGATGTAAATTAAACTACGCTAGACTTGATTCCCGTTTAAGAGGGGATATGTAGGCAGCCCTGGGTTCGGTCACAATTTAATAAAATTTCATTTCCCCCCCTATCCCTACAATTGGAAACTGGGGCAGAATTTTGAGGAGGACCCTCAAAATTTCGAAATGATTTCAGCCAATCGCCACGCGAGCAACAATCAGAAACGTCAACCCATCAAACCGGGGCAAAATTTTGAGGAGGACCCTCAAAATTCTGAAGCAGAAGAGGTTGCAATGTCCTGAACTGTGTTACAGTCGTTGGTTCATCTAAAAGTCATTTTTAGTTTACGTCATACTTCACAAAATCATGCATGTTATTATCAAAACTACTTTGTTTAGCAACACTACCCCAATAATACAGACGGTATCACCAGATTAAAGTCGAACGAGTCAAGAAAAAGCCAGTGGGGATACAAACTGACCTCCCCCCTTACAAAACTCATGATTTTTCTTTGGATGTAGGCACTAGGATTGTGAAATTATTAAACATACTGTACGCCCATGGGACAAACATTGGTCAAGAATACGATTCTCATAACCGTTCTACTTGCCAACATTTGCTATGAGCACACACCAGTAATGTCTCGTATGTCACAATGCTCCCAACAATCACAACGCCACAATCTGCTATCAGCTAAGAAAACTCTACTGTCAATGTTATCTGATTTCTTGCATAAGGCTACCACTCTGCCTTCCGAGACTAAACATTGTCTCCATCTGCATTCGCATTGCATAAGGCTACTATTTTGCCTTCCATTCTTACATAAGGCTACCATTCTGCCTTCCGAGGTTAAGCTCTACCTCCATCTGCATTTGCATTGCATAAGGCTACTATTCTGCCTTCTGAGACTAAACACTATCTCCATCTGCATTCGCATTGCATAAGGCTACTATTCTGCCTTCCAATTTGCATAAGGCTACCATTCTGCCTTCCGAGGTGTCACGCCCCAACCTCGGGAGGCGCGACCGGCGCTCAATCGAGTAAACCCAATTGAGCAAGCCTTATCAAAAACTTCCTACCCAACTCAATACGAATAAAGAAACCATGCTTTCATTCATTTTGCTTAGACGAGGAAAGATAGTGCATTCTACAAAGTTAGTTCATTTTAAATCACAACATTAATCCGTAATTATGTTCCCAAGATTACATACAATTACACTTTAGCAAAACGAGAATTTTAATTACATCATAGTTCGTAGACCCATCGAACGCCCGTACATAACCTACACATATGTCTACGGAGCCTCTAAGGATACCCAAGACAGCGATAACAACGCCGGCAACAAGGCCCCGACTATAACTCAAAAGAGACATATATAACAAAAGGCATGTCACAAAACCCCTTGAAGGAGGAAGGGGCTCACCAAGAGTTTGAGAAGAGGAAGCTCCTCTACACACGATCGGCACTATCCTCTATTGAGCCACCTACATTCATTTAAAAAATGTAGCGCCCCGGGCAAAAGGGACGTTAGTACCATCGAATAGCACTAGTATGTATAACTAAACACCATTTACTTAGAAAGAATTTTCATACAAGATTAAGAAATCACAAGTATAACTCAAAAGTTTAAACGATCACCACATTATCAAATAAAAGAATCATACAACTTTCACATCATTTTCCCATAGCTTTTAGTTTGGGGCATTTCACAATATTCATTATTTGTTCACAATACCATCACTATCTTGAGCGGAGTCCGATCTCGACCCGATCGGCTAGGTTGCCTCATTTGAGACATATGCTTCAATCACAATCTCATTTTCCTTCTTTCCCGGAATTCATTCACAATACCTTTCCAATGCCACCGCTATCTTGAGCGGAGTCCGATCTCGACCCGGTCGGCTAGGTCGCCTCATCAAGGCATTGTTCCCTTATATACCTCAATAAAACATTCCTTATTCCTTATAAATTCCGGAACTTTTAGCACTTCGATCTATTGTGTAAGAATTACAAACTAAATCGAGAATTAGAGACGAGATTGAGGTTCTAGCTTGTTTCGAGCATACTATCAAACACTAAAGGTGCATTGTAATCTTAGGCCCTTTTGAGGGAAGTTTCTATCATTTTATACCCCAATTGCTTTCCTTTTTTAGTTCACTACCTACCAATATTCTATGGTGTGATATGCATTCAAGAAATTCATTCTTATACACATGAATTACTTCACTTGTGATCCCTTATTGCTAAGCACAGGAATAAGAGCTGAGGTAATGAAGTCTTACCTCTTGGGATGAAGATTTAAGTGCCCTCACTTGATTATCTTCAAAGATTTGGCAAGGTTTCATGGAGTAATTTGATGGGAAGCACTTCCCTCTCTAAGACCCTCTCTCTCTCTCTCTCTCTCTTTCTAAAACCATCAGGAATATGGTCAAAATGAGCTATAATACCAAATATATCGATAAGGGGTCGGGTTTAAAATTAAGAAAATTGGAGCCCCGAGTCAGGTGTGTGATCGCAACGTGGAAATGCGGACCGCAAAATGGACCGCAAAAGTGCTCCAAAAATCTGAACACACTGCCCGGCTATGCGGCAGAAATGCAGTCCGCATACCCATTCAGCGGTCGCATAATGCACCGCAGAACTGCCCCTCACAAAATCCCAAGGGAAATGTGCGATGACTATGCGGTCTGCATATCGGTTATACGATCGCATACTTGACCGCATAGTTGACCTCAAATTTGACCAACACACTGACTAACTTTGCGGCGATTATGCGGTTCGCATACCTGATATGTGGCCGCATTCTCGACCGCAGAATCACATTTTCTGGAAAACATTATTTCTTGACTTTTTATATCATAGATCAGTCCAAAAAGGTCTGAACCGCTAACACATGCTCCTAACTTGGCACCACGGGATTCGAGGTTCTGAGTAGGAAATTCACGGGGCCTTACATCCTCCCCCACTTAAGATCATTCATCCTCGAATGAGGATCAACGTTCACTTATTGACAGTCTTAATGAAATCTTCTATTCTTTATAACCTGAAACGTGTTGCCAGTCCCCCAAATTTAGCTAACTCCCTATTTTTTTTGAAAATTTCGCCGGAGTTTGCTTTGTATCTAGGCCTTATCCACCTGTCAGAGAGCCCCAGAACATATCCTAACAGCATAACCATATTTCATAAATGTAACATAACTTCTACAATCATCAACCATGGCCGTATAGGCAACATTTTACCAAAAAGGGGACAGTTTTACATAGATCAAGTCTAAAGATAAGAGTTCATAGGAGCTAAATGCATAAAAGCTATTACATGAATACTCACACAAATGTGGATACTTCCTTTTCATTTCATCCTCGGCTTCCCAAGTGGCTTCCTCAACTTGCTAGTTCTGCCATAATACTTTAACGGATGCAATTTCCTTATTTCTCAATTTCTGAACCTACCTATCAAGAATGGAAACTGTAACTTCTTCATATGACAGTTCTTCATTTACCTCAATAGTTTCAACTGGCACAATAGTGTATTGATCTCTCACTACCTTCCTCAACATGGACACATGAAAGACCGGGTGTACTAATGACATTTCGGGTGGCAGCTCGAGCTTGTATGCCACCTGACCAATCCTCTGAATGATTTTGTATGGTCGTATATACCTTGGACTCAATTTTTCCTTATTTACAAATCGCATGATACCCTTCATAGGGGAAACCTTTAAAAATACCCAATCATTTTCTTTGAACTCCAAATCTCTATGACGAACATCTGAGTAAGACTTTTGGCGACTCTGAGCAGTTTTCAACCTCTCCTTATTAATCTTGACCTTCTCCATGTCCTGATGCACGAGGTTCGGCCCTATCAATTCCGCTTCTCCGACCTCGAACCACCCAATGAGAGACCTACATCTCCTACTATACAGTTCCTCTAATGGTGCCATTTGGATACTAGCATGGAAACTATTGTTGTAAGCAAACTCTTTGAGTGGCTACAGGTTTACGATAAGCAAATTAGAAGGGTAAATGAGAGATCTTAAATAGTGTGCAGGCCGCTGTTGATGAAGGAGAGAAGAAAAAATTGGCCCAAGAAAATGAGACCCTCCGAGCCCAAATTGAAAGGATGAAGATAGCTGCTGAAAACCCGAGAAGGAGACAAATAGATAATAGACTTATAAATGGTGTTAGGCAAAAAATATGTGAGTATGGGGCTGATTTGGAAAAGTCCAAAGGTAGACTGGCAAGAGCCCGGGAAAAGTTGGTAAAGAACGCAGAAGGACAGGCAGAGTTTTTTTAGCAATTAAAAGGAAAATATGATAGAGAGGTCACAAATCTAAAGAAAAAGCTAACTACCGTCGAGAATGAAATGGCTAAAAACACAAAGAACTTCAAGGCAGAAAGGGAACATTGTTTTGCATTCATGTCTCGACTGGAAGAGGACATGCAATAGTTGCAGGAGCAAAGCCATAACGATACCCAAGTTCTGGAAGCTAGATCTCAACAAATTGGGTGCCTGCTTCAAGAGAAAGGCATCATTAGAGAAATGATTAGAGGAATTGCTGACTATATTGTCATAAAATGCCATGAGTTCAAGGATATCACTAGATCCACCTTCTTCGCTACAGTGATGACTTTTGTTCGCTAGATAATGGATGACTTGGATCGCCTCCAAGGAGATCTTTAACATAGGCTCGCATCGAGACTGACATATGTCCCGCTGGCCACTGGAGTAGTATTGGAGGCACTTTTGTATCCCCGAGGAGTGTATAGACTTGGTCGATCCTAGGGCCGTGGGGATGGAGGCTTCCGAACTGGAGCCTGATGCTGCAGTGGACCATCTTTGTGGTGGGGAGGTAACGGATGGAGTATCGAGCACTACCCCTGAGTTGGCTGGTGGCCAGAATTCTCCCCGAGTTGAGGCCCCCTTGGTGGGCAGTTTGGAGAGACCCAGCTCTAGGGTCCAGGGTGAACAAGGGACGGAGGCTTTGACTGATTCTATCAACCATGTGATCATTATTGATTCCCCTCAGGGGGTGATCCTACCACCGCATGGAATGCAAAATGCCCTGTGTGAAGAGCCATCTGATGTAGGGGCACTAGTTAAAGGTGGAGATGCGCTCGAGAGGTCGCCGACCATTCTTGAGGAAAGTCCCGAAGTTGATGCTTCATTTGTTTTTGGCTAGATGGGCAGACTTTGCGAGTGGGTAATCTTTTCTAACCCCGTCTGCCGCTTTGGGCTGCTTCGATCTTTATTTTTCTAACTTGTCCTTTTTTGTCGCTTCAAGCTAAAGTGCTTTACTGCCATGCTTTCTCCCTGTACCAGGATGAGGTGAACCGTCGCGAGTGTGAGAAAGCCTATCTTACCGAGCAGGTTACTCATCCCCCGTTTACTATTATTTGACTCTTTGTGAGATTCTATTGATTTTAACATCTCGGACCTGATTTGTGCAGTTTGATAAGGAAAATGCCCTGCTGAGAGAGGATCTTCGGTGCAGAGATACTGAAATTTTTGAGCTCGGTCGGTATATAAGGGAGATAACTTCTAATAGGGACACCCTCCAGGGGAAGGTAACCTTAATCAAGCGTCAGCTCCAGGATGCGAACGAGGATAGTGACAAGTACAAAGGTCTCCATTCTGAGTTGGTCGTTGCACTATCTCGGATCAAAGCCGAAGCTGAGGGGTTTGTATCCTCGCACCGGGAGGAAGCCATTGTCGCAAATGCTCGCGTTGAGGGGGAATCTGAGGGGGTAGCCCGAATTTATCTCGAGCTGCAGATCGTGCTTGGCCAATTTCCCAAAAGAAAACTGTTGGGTCGGGTGCTCCTGTTTTTAGAGCTGGCAAGAATCTTTAGTTTTGTGATACAACCCTGGGCTCGTTAGATATGTTTGGGGGCTTTTACATGCCTAGTCGATGCGACATTTAATATAAACTAGTGTAAGAGCTCTTATGCTTCTCTCACCCATTTTGGGTTTAGTCTCCGAGTTGGGCTCCGACTCGAGCTCATTCAACCCTTAAGCTTCTATGTTTTTATGGGCAGGCAACAATGGCTCTTGCATTTTTGCCCTTGGGCATTTTGTATTTTAACTATTTTGGGTTTAGTCTCCGAGTCGGGTTTTGACTTTAGCACAATTGACCCTCAAGTTTGTATTCGTGCGGGTTGGCGACGAGGTTCTCACGCTTTGGGTCGAAGCGACCTTTGATATGCATGGCCCTAAGGCTTGTTAAGCTGGCGACAATGGCTCTTACGCTTTGCCCTTGGGCATGTATAGTAAATTATTTTGGGTCCGGTCTCTGAATCGGGTTACGACTCGAGCTCATTTTGACCCTCAAGCTTTCAAATTTTAAGCTGGCGACAGTGGATCTTAAGCTTTTGGTCGTTATGACCTTTTATAGTAAAGCCTTGAGGCTTGTTAGGCTGGTGACAATGGCTCCTACGCTTTGCCCTTAGGCATATGTAGGCTTTGTTTTCCTCTCGTTACGGACTTTTTGAAATGACTTTGCCTGACCCATCGTCGGTACGGGAAGAACCTCGATTTCAAGTCGTTTGCGGTGATATTCGAGCACCTCAGAAGGTTTAGCTCATAGGCTGAGTAGCTCGAAGCCTTATTATTCGGGGCTGACATGGTTGATGCCCTTTTTCCTGTCGAGTGTAGCCTGTTTAACCGGTTGTTTTCGAAGTAGATTCAATGTAATGGCCTATGATTTTGTAGCGACAGTCGGGCGTCCTCGAGTCGCGTTTATTCTACTGGTACAGCCATATGATCGTAGACATTTATATTTGGACGGAGCCATTTTGGTCCCGAGTATAGTAGTTTGGGCGTCTATATCTATGGTATGCCTTTTTAGGGGTCTTACAAGTTCGATATATAGCCTAAACTTCGGGATCCAGTTTTATGCCTGTAGTAAGGTCTTACAAAAAATTTCCATGCCTGTTGAGGTCTTACAAGTTATTCATGCCCTTGAGGTCTTACAGTTTTTTCATGCTAGTTGAGGTCTTACAGTTGTTTCATGTCTGTTGAGGTCTTACAGTTTTTTCATGCCTATTTAGGTCTTACAGGTTTTTCATGCTTGTTGAGGGCTTACAGTTTTTTTCATGTCTGTTGAGGTTGTTTACCGTGAAAATGATAACGATAATTAAATTTGTTGATAGGAATCTAAAAATACGTGATCTATTTTTATGCTAGTTGTTAGAGCAGTTGATACTAGATATATGAAGTTAAAAGACGAAATACGAAATAAAACGGGGTTATGATTGAACCAGTGGAGCTTGTTGTCCGAGCCTTGGACTGGCCGATGAAGGGCCTCGGGCTCGAGCTATCGAGGGTAAACGGGAAAGGGATAATAGTTAGAAGATAATTAATGGAGGCTCTTTATGGCCAATAATAAGCGATAAATGAAGAACAAGTATGAAAACAATAAATGAAGGTGGTAGCCTCGAACACGTAAGTTAGAGAGAAAAGAGTGATAGAGATGTTATTGATATTATGTAAAGTAGTTAGAGAAACAGCAGCCCCTTACAAAGTAGTGAGGATCCCCTTTATATAGGAGGTGAAATATAACATAGTACTGGATACATTAATTATAATGATACAGAGATAGGACGGACAGATATGATATAAGATTCTACCAATGTTGTCTGCTTGCCTTGGGAGTCCCCCATCCTCAGCATCGCCATTAGGTCGAGCATAAATGAACATCGAGGGAGAGAAAGCGACCGCAACACCACAACATTGAGGTCTTCGATATGAATCCCTGACAGTACCTTAATAGCGAGAAATTGGACCTTCCGATTTTACTGTATACAGATAGTCTCCGCATTTTCTGGAATGAAGTAATAGGAAATGGTTTTGAGCCGTCATTCCGAGGGCATCATTGCCGTGACATCACCCGATATGAACATTAAATGCCCTATTCTAGAAAATCGTGCAAGGGTCGCCATCAACCGCGATTATCGAGGAAACCGCGAACTGCTTACTGGCTCGCCCTTTTCGCTGCCCAAGCGGTTCCTATAAATATATCGACCGTTTTGGCACTCCTTATTTTTACCATATCTTCAAATTCATGAGTCAGAACCCATTGTCTTTTCCACTTTTCCATCTCGTTTTTAGAGAAATTTTTGCCATTGGCATGGCTAGGACGTCTAGAACAGTTCCTCGGCAGAACGACGCTGCATCATCTTCTCAATCATCTAGGGAGGAAACCAGAGTGATTCCTTCTTTAGAACAATGTACCCCACCTAATCTCGATATGTCAAATGATTTAAATATCGATGCCACTTTATCCACACCGGGCCGGTGTGAGCATGTGTCCCGATAAATTAGCGTCGTGACAAATATTAACACGGTGAGGACAGACTGCTGATGGGGCGAGGCAGTGAGGGTGGATATTCCTGGTCGTAATGATAATATAATGGACCATAAGGCTGGCTTTCTTCACGTGTACACCTACCCATTCACCTTGGGTCCTGATAATTCTTTTGAATCCTCTCCCCCAGAGATAGACCCGGTTATCCTTGACTTCTGTGACAAATACCAAGTGACGATTGGTTAGATCTACCCTTCTTTCTAGAGGATAGTGTTGATGTTTCGCCATTTCACCGAAGGGGTTGAGGGTGAGACCTTTACCCTCAATAATTTTGTCAGGATGTACAACCCTCGATTTTATCGAGGTTTGATCAGGCTCCGTCACCCATCCAAAAAGACATTTTTCTTGAGCGTCGATGAGGGAATGGTCGAGTGTGGATGAGCTGATTTTTCCGGGTAAAGACCTCGAATATCATCCTGGCCTAGAGAATCCCCTTTCTTAAGAGGTGGAATACCCAACATAAGCAATTTTACCTTAACCACTTTTTAACTATCCTTCTTTTGAAATAACGATCTCCTTGTGCTTCTTGCACCCGCTGCTTGGTACCTCGAGGCGGTTTCGGATTAGTCAGGATGGATCAAGCAGTTGAACGAGGCATTCCCATATCTTTTTTAGCCTTGGACCGACCTGGCCAAGGAGCAATGTGTGGCCAATAATCATGGTAGAGTTTCCTTACCGCCTATGTCTCAAATTTGTGTCCTCCCCCCGCCCCCCGTGCCCTTGGTGGTAACATCCTGCGGTTACCGCACTTGTACAGGTCTTGGCAAGAATATGCTGATGAGGCTGCCCCTAGTGCGGCCCCTAGTGGCGAAAGGGAAAGCAAGGCAGTTGTTGTCCTTCCTACGGCAAAGAAATCTAGGTCACTCGGGCATCGAGCTGCTGCCGGGACCTCTGCTTTGACTTTAGGGGCGCATCTTGACACCGAAGATGATGATGATGAATGTCCGTTAGCGCAGAGGATGAGGTTGAACGCGAGAGCCTCGCAAGCACCTCAATCGAAGGCCGCTGAGTGTGGAACGGCTGACTCCAATCAGCCTCGAAAATAGGAAACCCATGAAGAAGGTGTTAATGTGGCCTCAGATCGCACAACCAGGTTTGACGCAGTTTCCGCCAGAGCGACCACTACCGTCGATCATGGTGAGTCTTAGCCTGGAGCTTTTCAGGAGGAAGGGTTGTCCTTTGGGCAATATGAGTGACTTCATCTCATGCTTTCGGGTCTCGTTAGGGGAGCTGGGCGATGCTCAAGATGCAAACGCCATCAAAGCGGGAGTCAGTCTCAAGGGGGGAGGCTCATTTGCCAATATCTTTAATGGTGTTAGTGATAATGTCGGTCTCGACGTTCTTGGAATCGTAAAAGCGGCGGAGGGATCCTTGCAGTAGGTACTATCTATTTTTTGTGTATTCTTTAGGCGTCCTTTGGGTGTCATTCTTCATTTTTCTAACTTTTCCCATATGCCGCAGTGCAAGGATGCGTACAATCATGCCCTCTTTCTGATCCGCAAAGAGCTTTCTTACCATGTGTATGCGGCAAAATCAGAGGGCCTAATTTCTTGTTATCAAGTCACTTCAGAAAAATATCTCGAGACCTCGAGGACGCGGAGTTGCAACCGAGTTCCATCCCTCAGGGCTCGTCGAGGCCCGACTCAAAGAAGATGAAGATCGAGGCGAGACAAAATGGGGAATTATCGAGGCACATGGCTAAGTTTGACAGAGCCGGCCTACCCAGAGCCGACCTACCCAGAGCCTGTATCGAGGCGTCACGTCTAGTCGTCCCATCTCTATGCTTTTATAATTAATACATTTTGTACTATAACGGGATTCCCCTCCCATCTAAAGGGGATCCCCATCACTTTGTAAGGGCGGCTGTAACTCTAACTATTCTTCAAAAGATCAATAACAATTCTCTCTCTCTTTTCTCTCTAACTTACTCGCTCGAGGCTACTCTTCCCATTTATTGCTTTCATACTTGTTCTTCTTTTATTGCTTGATATTAGCCATAAAGAGACCCCTTTTAATTATATCCTAACAGCTCGAGCTCTAACAGCTCGAGCTCGAGCCCAGGCATCAACCTCGAGGCCCCTCATCAGTCAGTCCAAGGCCCAAATAACTGATCTCTCGGTTCGGTCATAACTCTATTTTAGCTCATATTTCATCTCTTGTCTTGACATGACTAGCATAAACTTCTCTAATAACTAGCATAAAATAGATCACGTATTTTTAGAGTCCCATTAACAAATTTAATTATTATTACCATTTTCATGGTAAACGCCATGATAAAGAATGTAAGAACCTTACCTAGATGTTACGAGATTTGTAGGCTCGCTCTACCCGGGGAAGGAAAGAAATAGGATAGCTCCGAGCTGCTTTGGAGACGGTGCTCCGAGAAAAGGCCGACCTTGCTGTGTAGGTATTTTGCCTTGCTTGTAACGACCTCTGCTCCCGTATTTCGATACAAATTGGTTTATCTTTCTCTCGCAGGTAGAGCAAAATGGTTTTCAGATTGGCCAACTGAACACGGAGATCTCTGGGTTGAGGAAGCAAAGTGAAGCAGCAACTGGGGAGTTGGCAACGTCCCGAGATCTTCTCAGGAATGTTTTCAAGGAGGTTTCTACCTTGTCCGTGGCCAAGTTCGTGGTCGAAAGAAATTTTTCCACTTATCTGGAGGACGCAGCCAAAGAGCACAAAATTGCTCGTGACGTATCGATAGTAGCTGAGTAGAGGCTAGCTCGAGCTATTAAACATGCTAAGGCAGGGCGAGGAGAGAGACCCTGGAGGAGATCGGGGCTTGAGGGGTCGACATATCAGCTGATCTCGAGGAAGCCCGCATTTTGGAGAAAGAACTTGCGCTTTTAGTTGCCCCCAATGAGGGTGGAGATAGTGGTGATGAGGAGTAGCCTCCTAGTTGTCTTGCATCCTCTCTTTTTATCCTGTTGTATGCACCCCTCGGGGATGGATTCTATAAATTTATCTCTTGTGGATTTGTTATTGGCAACGTAAAAAGTAGGGATTTCCTTCTTGTCAATTTTTTCAGCCTCTTTTTGTTAATTTCCTTTTGCGAGTTGACCTTTGTCTTTCGATATCTGCCTTTCGAAATCCGTTCTCGGAGTAACCGAGGCCCTAAAACCGGCCCTTCCCCGGGGTTAAATCGAGAACTGCTATCGGACCGGTGCTAGCGATATCAGGAAGCCCCAAGGCCTCATAGTTTTTGAGTTCTGTGGGGTAGCAATATTCGCTCGATCTGGTGAGAGGGGGCCCGGGGTGATTCTGCCATTACGTTTCCCTAGGAGAGGGTGATGTTAACGCGGCCATAATTAATTGGCTTTTTGAGTAGGTGGGCAGTTCCTATTTTTCCACTAAATATTAATTCTCGTGCTTCTCTAAAGGTGATTCTGCTGCTTTGATAAACTATCTTTTCAACAGAGCATGGTTTTTGTGCTAGTTCTTTCGTTGCCCCAATTTCAAAATTGTTTGCTCGGATACACATCTTTCTCCTCCTGCTCTATCGTAGCTATGACCGCTACGTCAACGCCTAATAGCCATGTGGAGGGGAGTTCCTCTAGTGCTCTGCATCTAGTTGGTGATAGCGACTCACCGCCAATGCTCGATGATCGAGCCTCGGGGTGCCCTAACTCGAGGAGATCCATCATGCTGGGGAAGCCTCCCAATGTTTCAAGTCACTGGGAGCATGTGTCGAGGATCATTTCATCAGTTGGGGAGGAAGACCTTGAAATGATCTGAAAAAACTGCGGATGGGGAGAAGGAGCGGTATTATAAGTACCTTTTTCCGAGGAGAGCGTCATGACATATGTAGAGGGATTTTTGAGTGTATACACACATGTTTTTGCGCCTGGTTCCACGGACCGGGTCCTGCTTGATTTCTGTCGGAGATATCTGGTTATACTAGCGCAGATTCACCCTTCCTTTGGAAAATAGTGCAGAAGACGAGATATTTTGCCAATAAGGCCGGGATAGAGTTTACCCTCATTCATCTTATGAGGTTATATCGGTCGCTGCTTTACCACGGTTTGATTTCTCTTTTGCATCGATCGACCCGAGCTCCTGTTGTCGGTAGCGAGGAGGACGAGGACCGTGGATGGATGAATCGGTTCATTCGAATTCGAACAATCAATGTCATTCCTGGAGAGTTTTTGCCATTTCCTGAGAAATGGAACTTCACACGTAAGTGTCTCATCAAAATTATCGTCGCTTTGATCGGAGGCAGGCTCCATAACGATATATTTCCGTTATATATTTGTAGCAACTCATTGGTCGTCGAATGAGGTTCCTGACTTAGTCGAGTGGTCTCGTACGCTAGCAGCTTGCTCGATTCACAATAGGCACTGGTAGCGAGATCTGTCCAAAGGGAGATGGGAGGCAAAGCATCGTGGTAGGTTCCCAGCGATTGTTTCCTAAAAATGGCGCTTTTCATACCGGCTTGTTTTACTCAACTGTCGTAGGTGCCGGGGGCTCTTTTGAAATGAGGTTGTGCCCTCCGGGAGAGGAGGAGAGATTGTTGGCCTTGGGTATGATGAATGATGATAAACGAAAAGATGCTCTAGGGTGAAAATGGTCTTGCAGTGAGGCGACACCTTCTCAACGCTCGAGGAGAAATGATTTGGTCGATCGACTACCTTTTGAAGGTGGTAAGACATTGGATATTGCTTCGACCTTCGGTGAGGCTCATCGGCTTGGCCTCATGGTAAGTTTGATTGTTGTAAGATTATTCCGGCCCCGTGCCTTTCTCTCTCTTTCTTCCTCCTTTTTTTATTTAGCTTTCATTCATAGTCCTTTGACAGGCTTAAATCCGAGCTTCTTCGTACTGAGGCCCTGTTGCGGGAGGCTTTGGATAGGAAGAAATCGCTTATGCTGCTTTGTACGGAAAAGGAAAGCGAGCTGGTCTTCCTTTGACGCGAGGCGGACTGGAGCCGGAGCCATGAGATCCGCCTAGAGAAACAGGTACCCTGTATTTCACACTGGCTTGCACTCCCTCTTTTTACCTCGGCGTCTCGATGTTTTGTTGTTTCAGTTAGAGGACAAGGCGGAGGAGCTGGGACAACTCTGGGGTGAAGTTGGTCGAGCAAAGCGCGAATTCAATGAGCATTCAGACGCATGTGAGTGCCTACCATACGGCCAGAGAGAGGGCCCTAGCCATGGTTTCTGCTCTTGAAGCGCAAATCCAGGCTGGGTGCGTGAATGATTTTGCTCAGACGAATATGATCGCAAGGCTCTCGTTCGAGCTTTCGAAGGTGAAAACCGAGGGGGTGAATGTCCGGGACGAGGTTGTGATGAGCAATACTAGGGCGGTACAGAAAGTGGTGGCCTATTTGAAGAGTGTTGTCGTTGCCAAGGCTAAATTGTAAAGAGCCCAAGATCGTACAAGCAACAGTAAGGAGTATGCGAGATGCAAATCTCGGAGGGAAGATCTCGATGGGATTCATGCTAGGGGATTTGATCTCTTGGAAGTGATCGAGCAAGCCAGAGGGGAAGAGTATGATGCGAAGTTCCTTCTATCCGATGCCGAAGACGACGAGGTAGGGGTCGCCGGGCCATAGTCACCTAGGGGAGACGTTTATTTCCTGCCTTGTTCTTGTGTACATATCTTTCATAATATGATTTAAACGGACTTGTATTTTATCACCCATATGTAAAGAGGGGGGAAGCTTACAGTTTGTGTCTTCTGCGTTTCTATTTGGCTAGATCTCAATCGGGTTGATTCGACCTTTGAATTAGTAGGAATCTTCAAACTTATGGTACGACCCTAATGTTCATTAGGCTGGAGACAATGGCTATTACACTTTTGGTCGAAGTGACCTCTTGTGTATATGGCCCTAAGGCTCGTTAAGCTGGCGATAATGGCTCTCACGCCTTGCCATTAGGCATATGTAGTTAACTATTTTGAGTCCAGTCTCCAACTCGACTCGAGCTCACTTTGACCCTCAAGCTTTCAAATTTTAAGCTGGAGACAATGGCCCGTAGGCGTATGTAGGCTTTGTTTCCTCTCGTTAAGGACTTTTGCAATGATTTTCCTGACCCATCATCGGTTTGTGAAGAACCTCGATTTCAAGTTGTTAGCGGCAATATTCGAGCACCTCGTAAGGTTTAGCTTGTAGGATGAGTAGCTCGAAGCCTTGTGATTTTGAGCTGACATGGTTGAAGCTCTTTTTGCCTGTCGAGGGTAGCCTGGTTTAACCTATTCTTTTCGAGGTAATGGCCTGTGATTTTATAGCGACGGTCGGGTGTGCTTGAGTCCCGTTAATTTGGCTGTTGTAGCCATATGACCGTAGTTATTTTTGTTTGGTCGTAGCCTTTGATTTCGAGTGTAGTAGTTTAGGCGTCTATATCGAGGGTATGCCCTTTCGGATGTCTTACAAATGCAACATATAGCTTAAACTTCGGGATTGAGTTTATACTCGTAGTAAGGTCTTACAAAATTTTCATGCCTGTTGAGGTCTTACAGTTTGTCATGCCTGTTGAGGTCTTACAGTCCTGCCATGCCTGTTGAGGTCTTACACTCTTTCCATGCATGTTGAGGTCTTACAGTTTTGCCATTCCTGTTGAGGTCTTACAGTTTTCGTTGTTATATTGAATTGACCTTACTAGACCAAGCTTGCCTACTCGGGGTCTTATGGCCTCGGGTTTTTAAGTGAATGGCGATTGGCGATAGTCTCTGAGTCATCGAGTATACTCAGGATCAGGGGTTGTTACCCGTGAGTTAGGAATTGCCTTATTGAAGGCTTTTACGACATTGGAGCTTCTGACTCTGGGGTCATGCGCTTCCTGAGTCTGTGATGTCAGTCTCCGATTGTTCGGGACAATTTTCCATTTTGGGGACATTTCGTAATCCTTGTGCCGCCTTATTTAGGGCTTATGAATATGGAGTTTTGACCTCGAGGCCATGCGGGTGCCGAATTATTAACGCTAATCTCCATGTATTTTGCGACGTTCTCGACGGAGGAATCCTTGTTGTGAAAATGATGTATTTGCTTTGGAGTACGAGGTGCTTTGGCGAAAGATATTCTTTGATAATTGGCATAAGTACATGTTGTTTTTCTACCATGAGCCTGGCTTATTCGGACACGATTCACTCGACCGTTTGGCCTGGTACATTATTTTCTTAGTTGAAACTTGGCATGTCGTTCCTCGTTTCCTCCAAGTGGATGACCTCACAATGGGGTGCCCTCTAGTGTTTGGGGTTGATTGCAAAAAGAAGACTTGTAAGCTTGTTGGGTCATTCTTGGGTAGCGCGCGAACGTTGCCTCGTTAAAAACCTTACCGGCAAAAACCCATTACGGGATAAAAACCCGGTCGAAGTAAAATAGTGCAACGAATGCTTCGACACCTCGAGGTCCTTGAGTCGGGTCGGCACCTCGACTATTTTGATCAATGCCCTGCGCAAGAGTTATTGTGAAGTAAAAGATAGAAAAAGAGGGGGGAATGATTATACCTTAGTGGTGATGGCGCTCTTGGGTTCCGGTGCTTGTTTGGCGGATGTGATGTGGTACTTCATTCGAATATAACTGAGGGCGCGTATTAGAAAACCATGTGGATGATGTGTTGGGGTTCGTCTGCTTTGTTCTTTTTGGTTGCTTCTCTTTCTTGGGACTAGCTTTTAGTTCGATCGCTGAGGAATTTTAGAAGATGTCCGTTATCGAGTAGTTCGGCCACTTCCTCCCGTAGATGCATGCAATCCTTTGTTATGTTCCCGTGCAAATTGTGAAACTCGTATATCAAGTTGTAATTCCTTTGGGAAGGATCCAAGTTTATATGCCTGGGCCATTTGGCGTCCTTGATTTTGCTGATGGTGAACACGATGTCCGATATATCGACGTTGAAGTTGTATTCTGATAGGCGAGGTGCCCCCGTTGGCCCTGCGTCCCCATCGAATCCGCCTTGACTGAGGAGTCCCCTAGGGTTCTATCCTCGGTTTACCAATCAATCGTTGCGAGGCGGATTGCGTCTTGGGACATTCCTCCTATCTTCGGGGTACGGCTGATACCTCTCTTTGTTCGATTTCAATTCCTTTGCCAGGAGCCTGTTCGGCTATACCGATCCCGAGAGGGCTCCTAGCTGGTCATCCTCGACCCTAATTTTTGACTGGTACTAATTGTGGACATCCGACCAGGTTACTACGGGATACTCGATCAAATTCTCTTTCTGCTTCCTTGAGGCCATTGAGCTTCATCCATTCAGGCCCTGAGTGAAGTCATGCACATCCCAATCGTCGGAGACCAAGGGCAGTTCCATCTATTCCATTTGGAAGTGAGATATGAATTCTCGAAGCATTTCATTCTCCCTCTGCTTGATCTTAAATACGTCGGACTTCCTTGATACTTTGATGGCGCAGGCGTGTGCCTTTATAAAGGAATCTGCTAGCATGGCAAATAAGTGTATGGAGTTGTGAGCTAAGTTGTAATACCACATCATAGCCCCCTTCGAGAGTGTTTCTCCAAACTTCTTCAGTAAGACGGACTCGATCTCACAGTCCTTTATGTTGTTTCCTTTCACCGTGCACATATAGGCATTGACGTGCTCGTTTGGATCTGAGGTCCCATTGTATTTTGGGAGTTCAGACATTCTGAACTTCTTTAGAATGGGTTTTGGAGCCACTTCCACCTGGAATGGCCGCTGCATGAACTTCTTCGAATCTGCACCATTCAGGACCTCGGGCGCGCTTGGGATTTGGTCAACCCTGAAGTTGTAGGTTTCGACCTTCTGGTCATTGGCCGCTATCATTTTCTCACCTGACCTGATCCTTTTGGTGAGATCCTCTAGCATTTTTGCGATGGTAGGATCGACTACCGATCCGTTGTTGCTCGATCTCTCCGGTACCTGTCCGGCCGGAGGAGTAGCTCCCGGTCCTACCGTGCTAGGAGTCTTCGAGTGGCTTTGCAACTGGGCGATAGCCAACTATTGTGCTTGCAATATTTCAAAAATAACATGAAGACTAACTTCATGTTGTTCCCGAACTAGAGTTTTTTAGGTCTGTTGTTGGTTGCCATGTTGTATACTCTTGCCCGTGTGTGAGGTTTCATCGACCTATTGCGTGTCCTGTGAATCCACGTCCGCTATAATTGGTCCTGGCGCGTTATCAGGGTTCTTTGATGGCGTGCCGATAACTGGAATGGCTACCCCATTTTCCCCGTGGTTTTCAAGGTTGTCATTCTCAACTCTGTTCACCGAACCAGACATTTTGGCCTGAAATCGAAGATTCTGGACAAGAAAAACTGTGAAAGATAACTTGCTTTGGGTAATGAAACCAGCAAGAAAATAATCACTATTATTTTTATCCCCAGGGTGGGCGCCAAACTGTTTACCGTGAAAATGGCAACGACAATTAAATTTGTTGATGGGACTCGAGAAACATGTGATCTATTTTTAGAGTCCAACTAAAAAGGGGTTATGATTGAACCAGTGGAGCTTGCTGTCTGGGCCTCGAACTGGCCGATGAGGGGCCTCAATGTCGATGCTTAGGCTCGGGCTCGAGCTATCGGGGGTAAACAGGAAAGGGATAACAGATAGAAGATAATTAATTGAGGGTCTTTATGGCCAATAATAAGCGATAAATGGAGAACAAATATGAAAACAATAAATGAAGGCAGTAGCCTCGAAAAGGTAAGTTAGAGAGAAAAGAGAGAGAGAGATGTTATTGATATTATGTAGACTAGTTAGAGCAATAGCAGCCCCTTACAATGTGGTGAGGATCCCCTTTATATAGGAGGGGAAATATAACATAGTACAGGATAGATTAATTGTAAAGATACGGAGATAAGACTCAATGTCTGGTTCGGTGAACAGAGTTTATAAATTAACTATAAACATCCTCTTTAGGTAGTATGTAGGTGTTTCCTCGTTAAAAACCTTGTCGTTAAAACCCTCTTTGGGACAAAATATGGTTGAAGGAAAAGAGTGCAGCGTTTGCTTGAGGGTATTTGCGGTATTTTTAGATCGGATGGCCTAGCAGTAATACCGTTTTTGCATCGATATATTCCAGTTTCTCTGAAGCTGTTCGCCTTTCATGGTTCCGAGCTTATAAGATCCATTGCCGACAATTCCAAGGACACGGTATGGTCCTCCCCAGTTCTGGCCCATCTTCCCTTCATTAGGGTTACGGGTGTTGAGAGTGACCTATATTAGGACTAAGTCCCAATGCTAAAATGCCGGAGATTTGTTCTCTTGTTATAGTATCTTTCGATTCTCTGCTTCTGGGCGGCCATCCGGATCAGCGAGGCTTCTCATTTTTCATCGAGTAGTTTGAGGGTCGTTGTCATGCCCTCGTTGTTGGACCCCTCATTAGTGTGCTGGAATTTGGTGCTTGGATCCCCAACTTCCACTGGTATCAAAGCCTCGGCGCCTTATACTAGAGAGAAAGGTGTTTCCCCGGTGCTCGATTTTGAAGTTGTTCGATATGCCCATAGCACCTCGCGCAACGTTTCTCTCAATTTTCCCTTGGCGCTCGCTAGTTTCTTCTTTAAGTTTTGAATGATGGTTTTATTTGTGGATTTGGCCTGGCCGTTTGCACATGGATGGTAAGGCGTCGACAGGATTCTCATGATTTTGTGATCATCAAGGAACTGTGTTACCTTGCTCCCGATGAACTACCTCCCGTTATCGCACGTTATTTCGGATGGGATTCCGAATCGGCATATGATGTGATCCCATATGAAATTGATGACTTCCTTTTCTCTTATTTTTTCGAAGACCTACGCTTTCACTCATTTTGAAAAGTAGTGAGTCATAAATAAAATTAATCTAGCCTTACCTGGTGCTGTCGCCAACGGGTCGACGATGTCTATTCCCCATTTCATGAATGGCCATGGTGATAAAACAAAATTTAGTTGCTCGTCAGTTTGGTGGATCATGGGTGCGAATCTGTGGGATTTGTCGCATTTTCGGACGAACTCCCTGGTGTTTTTTCCATGTTGTCCCAATAGTAGCCTGCTCTGATCACCTTCCGGACCAATGAGTCGGTGCTGGAATGATTTCTACAAGTACCCTCGTGGATTTCTTGGAGTACATAATCTGTGTCAACTGGTGCTAGACATACCGCTAGGGGGCCATCGAAATTTCTCCTATAAAGAGTCTCATTTTCGTCGAGCAAGAACTGGGCTGCTTTGGTTCGTAGGGCCCTTGATTCTTTTGGATCTGCGGGCAGCTTCCAGTCTTTTAAATAATCAGTATACATATTTCTCCAATCACATGTTACACTGGTAGAATTAATCTCTACGTGGCCTTCCTCGACTACTGATTTAAATAATTGGACAATAGCTCCGGGGAGTAGGTCCTCTTCTTTAGCAGAAGATCCCAGATTCGCGAGGGAAATAGCCTCGTTGTTCTGCTCTCAAGGTATATGGACTAAGGTCCATTATTTGAAGCAACGTAGCGCTATTTGGATTTTGTCCAAGTACCTCTGCATCCTGTCTTCTCGAGCTTCATAGCTCCTATTCACCTTGCTTACTACGAGAAGCGAATCGCATTTTGCCTCGACGGTCTCGGCTCCTAGGCTTTTGGGAAGTTCTAAACATGTAATCATAGCCTCATACTTAGCTTCATTGTTAGTCAATTTTGCGATTTTTATGGATTGTCTCATTATGCCGCCAACGGGTGGCTTTAGGACTATACCGAGCCCGGATCCTCCTATGTTTGTGGTGCCATTTGTGAACAGGGTCCATACCCTGGAAGACGTGCCTCATTTTAATAGAAGTTCCCTCTCTACCTCGGGTACGAGGGATGGCGAGAAATCATCCACGAAGTCTGCCAGAATTTGGGACTCGATGGCCGTTCAAGGTTGATACTTGATATCATACCCCCCGAGTTTGATGGCCTATTTGGCCAATCGGCCCGATAGATCAGGCTTATGCAATATGCTCCGGAGGGGGTACGTCGACAGAACGCAGATACGATGACATTGAAAATAGGACTTCAGCTTTCGCGAGGTGCTTATCAGCGCGAGAGCTAATTTTTCTAGATTGGGATACCGGGTTTGGCGTCCCCCAAGGTTCGGCTTACATAATAAATTGGAAATTATGTACCTTGCTCCTTTCGAACCAGTACGCCGCTTACCACTATTTTAGATATGGCCAGGTACATGTATAGTGTTTCATCCTCTTTTAGCGTGTGCAGCAAAGGTGGACTAGTTAGGTATTATTTTAGTTCTTGTAAGGCGTGTTGGCATTCTGGAGTCCATTCGAAGTTGCTCTTTCTTTTGAGTAAAGATATGAAATGATGGCTTTTGTCTGATGACCTTGATATGAATCTGCCCAGGGCCGCTATACGCCCTGTTAGCCATTGGACGGCCTTTACATTGTTTACCACCGTGATTTCTTCGATTGACTTTATTTTGTCGGGATAGATCTCTATCCTCCTATTGAAACCATGAAGCCTAGAAATTTGCCCGAACCCACCCCGAAGGCGCACTTCTCGGGGTTGAGCTTCATGTTGTAACTTCTAAGGATGTCGAAGGTCTTTTGCAAATGAGTCAAATGGTCCTCTGCGCGTAGGGACTTAACTAGCATATCATCAATATATAATTCCATTGATTTACCCCCTTGGCGCTCGAACATTTTATTAACTAGGCGCTGGTATGTTGCCCCTGCGTTTTTTAGCCCGAAAGGCATTACATTGTAGCAGTAGGTACCATACTTTGTGATGAATGAGGCTTTTTCCTTGTCCTCGGGTTCATATGGATTTGATTATACCCTGAGTAGGCATCGAGAAAGGTGAGGGTCTCGTGGCCGGCTGTAGCATCGATCAGACGATCTATATTAGGCAATAGGAAGGAATCCTTGGGGCACACCTTATTCAAGTCTTTATAATCTACAAACATTATTAGCGTGTTTCATTTTTTAGGCACTACTACTACGTTGGCCAACCATTCGGGGTATTCTACTTCTCTAATGGATCTGATTTGAAGAAGTTTCGTTACCTCTTCTTTGATGAAAATATGTTTTACCTCGGACTATGGTCTTCTCTTATGCTTTACGGGTTTAAATTTAGGATCGACGCTCAGCCTGTGGGAGGTTATTTCTGGCAAAATTCCTGTCATATCTATGTGGGACCAAGCGAAACAGTCGATATTGTTACTAAGAAATTTAATGAACCCTTTCCTGACTTTGGGGGTAAACCCGTTCCCAGGTATACCTTACGATCCGGGAGGTGTTCGATTAGAATGATCTGCTCCAGCTCTTTGAGTGTCGATTCAGTCGTGTCCGATTCTTTGGGGGTGACAAAGGTTTGAGGAGCAAAGAAATCTTCTTCGTCGTCCTCGGGGGTCTGTGTGTTCCTAACCTTGTCTGAGATCAGGCATGTGGGGATCAGCGCCTTATGGTGGACTGCGAACATTTCTTTCGCTGCTCACAGTTCTCTATGTATGGTCGTGATGTCGTCCTTCGTGGGAAACTTTATCACCTGGTGTAAGGTTAACGGTACTGCCCTCATGCTGTGTATCCAAGGCCTGCCGAGTAATGCATTGTACCTCATATCGCCGTCGATGACTTGGAACTCAGTGTTCTGAATTACACCGGACGTGTTGATCGGGAGGGTGATTTCTCTTTTGTTACTTCACCGGTAATGTTGAATCCATGGAGGACTCGAGGGATGGGGGGACTTGATCGAGTAATCCCAGTTGTCCTACTACCTCTGATCTAATTATGTTGGTCGAGCTGCCTAGATCCACGAGCACGTGCTTTATCCTGGTATTTTTTAAAAGAAACGAGATCACCAGTGCATCGTTGTGTGGTTCTATCATGGCCTCGAGGTCCTTCTCGCTGAAAGTGAGTGTATCTTTGGGCACACGGTTTCGGGTCGGTCCCTTTTCCGTGATGGACGTTCTTGTTCGTTTGAACACGGGCACTTGGGGAACGTTGACTCCTCCAGTTATCATGTGGACATCATGTTGGAGAGTTTCCCCTTTCGCCTAGGTTGAGTCCGGTGGTGTACCTACATCTAGAGTAGTCATGTACTTCTCTTTGTTGTTTTTGAGGTTGTTGTTCTTCACTTTGTTCACCGAGCCAGACATTTTGTCCTGAAATCGAAGATCTTAGACAAGAAAAGGTGTGAAAGGCAACTTGCGTTATGTAATGAAACCAACAAGAAAAAGATCACTATTATTTTTAGCCCCACAGTGGGTGCCAAACTGTTTACCATGAAAATGGTAATAACAATTAAATTTGTTAACGGGACTCTAAAAATACATGATCTATTTTTATACTAGTTGTTTAAACAGTTGATGCTGGATGTATGAAGTTTAACGGCGAAATTTGAACTAAAGCAGAGTTATAATCAAACCAAGGGGCTAGTTATTCAGGCCTCGGACTGACCGATGCGGGGCCTCGAGATCGATGCCTAAGCTCGGGCTCGAGCTATCGGCGACAATCGGGGAAGGGCTAACAGTTAGGGTATAATTGATGGAGGCTCTTCATAACCAGTGATAAGCAATAAATGAAGAATAAGTATGAAGATAATAAAATAGAGCAACAATGTCGACAGAGTGTATTAGAGAGAAAAGAGAGACAGAGAGAGAGTTATTATTTCGTATGGAGTAGTTGGAGCAATAGCATCCCCCTAAAAGGTGATGAGGATCCCTTTTATATAGGAGGGGAAATCCAACATACTACAAAATGTATTAATTGTAAAGGTATGAATCAAGAACCATAATATGATGAAGATGAGGCTTTTAGGGAAATAAATCGAGAACTGGAACAATTTGAGAATAAGCCTAAGACAAACTTAAATGAAACTGAGCCAGTTAATTTGGGTAGTTCGAAAGAGGTCCAGGAAACCATGATAAGCATTCACACAGATGAAAGTACTAGGGATGCATTGATCCAACGTTTTCTCGAATTCGAAGACATGTTTTCCTGGTCCTATGATGATATGCCAGGACATAGTGTTGATTTAGTGGTGCACAAATTGCCAACTTACCCCAGTTATCCCCCTGTCCAACAAAAATAGAGAAAGTTTAAAGCAGATATCGGTGACAAGATCAAAGAAGAGGTCACCAAACAGTTGATAGCGGGTGTGATCTTAGTGGTCCGATACACCACATGGTTGGCTAATGTGGTCCCAGTGCCAAAGAAAGTTGGGAAAACTTGAGGGTGTGTTGATTATCGGGATTTGAACAAAGCAAGCCCCAAGGACAACTTCCCATTACCAAATATCCACATCCTTGTTGACAACTGTGCTAAACATGAGATACAGTCTTTTATGGATTGTTATGCTGGGTATCATCAAATTCTGATGGATGAAGAAGACACAGAAAAGACGGCTTTCACTACATCTTGGGGTACTTACTGTTATAGGGTCATGTCGTTTGGTTTAAAGAATGTCGGGGCAACTTACATGAGAGATATGACTTCCATCTTCACGAGATGATGTACCAGGAAATTGAGTTGTACATGGATGATGTGATTATTAAATCCAGAACGCATGACGACCATATGCGGGATCTAAGAAAGTTCTTTGAGTATCTGCGTAAGTATGACTTGAAATTAAATACAGCTAAATGTGCATTCAGAGTTTTGTCTGTGAAACATTTGGGGGTTATAGTCAGTCGAAGAGGCATCGAGTTAGATCCAACAAAGACAAAGTCTATTCGGGATTTGTCCCCTCCTAGAACCAAGAAAGAAGTTATGAGTCAGCTGGGAAGGTTGAATTACATTAGCAGATTCATTGCTCAGTTGACTTCAACGTGTGAGACCATAATTAAGTTGTTAAAGAAAGATGCGGCGATTAGATAGATAGATGAGTGTCAGGAAGCTTTCGGATGAGTGTCAGGAAGCTTTCGACAAAATCAAAGAATGTCTGTCGACTCTGCCAGTGTTGGTTCCACCCGAGCCTGGAAAGCTTTTGTTTTTGTACCTGACTATATTGGAGAATTCTTTTGGATGTGTTCTTGGGAAACATGATGTGACCGGGAAGAAAGAACAAGCCATATACTATTTGAGCAAGAAGTTCACTAGTTATGAAGCCAAGTACACTTTGTTGGAAAGAACTTGTTGCGCCCTAACTTGGGTCGCTCAGAAGCGTAGGCATTACTTATTGGCCTACACCACCTATCTAATCACCAGATTGGATCCTTTGAAGTACATATTCCAAAAGTCCATGCACAAAAGAAGGTTAGCGAAATGGAAAATCCTGCTCACTGAGCTTGACATAGTCTATGACACCCGCACGGCAATGAAATCTCAAGCCTTGGTGGATCACCCAGCTAAAAATCCTGGTGATGATGAATATCAGCCTTTGAGTACTTACTTTCTGGACGAGGAAGTAAATTCAATTGAGGTAATTCCAGATGACACCAATGCTTGTAAAATATTCTTCGATGGAGCTGTGAATGCAAAAGGTGTCGGGATTGGGGCAATTTTGATTTCACCCACTGGACAGAACTATCCGGCTTCGATTTTCTGTACGAACAACACTGTCGAGTATGAAGCCTGCATTATGGGCATGTACATGCCAATCGATCGGGATATGGAAGAATTGTTAGTCATGGGAGATTCCGACTTGATTATCCGACAAGCTCCGGGTGAATGGGAAACTTGGGATATCAAGCTTAATCCATAAAGGTAACATGTGTAAGATCTTAGCAATCGGTTAAAATCCCTCGAGTTCAGGTACATTCCTCAGTTTCATAATGAGTTAGCTGATGCACTAGCTGCTTTGTCCTCGATGCTGCCATATCCAGGCAATGTCCACTTTGACCCACTGGAAATCGAAATTCGAGAAAGACATGGTTAATGCAATGCAATTGAGAAAGAACCAGATGTTCAGGCATGGTATCATGATATCAAAAGATTCTTGAAAACAAAGGAATATCCTGAACAAGCTAGTGGAGACAAAAAGAGAACCATTAGAATGCTCGCCAGTAGTTTCTTTTTTAGCAGAGAAGTCTTGTATAAAAGGACTCTAGATCTGAACCTTTTAAGATGCGTGGATACCCAAGAGGCCGGAAGAATCATGAATGAAGTGCACGCAGGAGTATACGGGCCCCATATGAACGGATACGTCCTTGCGAAGAAAATCCTTCGGGCAGGTTATTACTGGATGACCATGGAAAAGGATTGTTTCAACTTTGTCAGAAAGTGTCATCAGTGTCAGGTACACGGTGACCTGATTCATGCACCGCCTTCAGAATTGCATCTCATGTCGGCACCGTGGTCGTTCGTTGCTTGGGGTATGGATGTCATTGGGCCAATCGATCCAAAAGCTTCAAATGGGCACATATTAATCTTAGTTTCCATTGACTATTTTACAAAGTATGTTGAATCAGTCACTTTCAAAGCCGTCACAAAGAAAGCAGTGGTGGACTTCGTGCATTCCAACATTATCTGTCATTTTGGTATTCCTAAAACTATCATTACGGATAATGCTACAAATTTGAATAGTCATTTGATGAGGGAGGTATGCGAACAATTTAAGATCACGGATCAGAATTCTACTCGTTATCAGCCCAAAGCTAATGGTGTTGTTGAAGCAGCGAACAAAAACATCAAGAAGATCCTCAGAAAAATGATTCAAAGTTCTAGATAATGGCATGAAAAGTTGCCTTTTGCATTGTTGGGATATTGCACCACTATGCGCACATCAGTTGGGGCAACACCCTATCTATTGTTTATGGCATTGAAGCCATAATACCCGTAGAAGTTGAAATTCCAGCTCTTCAAATCATCGTTGAAGTTTAGAATGAGGATAATGAATGGGTCAAGACCCGACTAAAATAGTTAACTCTTATTGATGAAAAACAGATGGCCGTAGTTTGCCACGGGTAGTTATATCAACAAAGAATTGCCCGTGCCTATAACAAGAAAGTGCGGCCCAGGAACTTTTAACTGGGGTAACTCATTTTGAGGCGTATTCTCCCGCATCACAAGGAAGCAAAAGGAATGTTTGCTCCAAACAGGACATGCCTGTATATTATAATAAAATTGTTGCCAAAGGGGCATTGTACTTGGGAGACATTGAAGGAAATGACCCCGAAATAGATGTCAATGCGGACGCAGTCAAAAGGTATTATGTTTAACCCTTCTGCAGTACAGATATTCTCCGATTGGGATGACGAAGGCTTCCATTCTCACCACCCAAACACTGTTAACCCTTTGCAAACCCTTTGAGCCAGTTACCTTTCTTTAAATACCCTCTTTGGAACCCGAAAATGTTGTTAAAAGGGAAGAAAACAAAACAAAACAACAAAAACAAAAGAAAGTGAAAAATAAAGTTACCTGAACTACGTTCGAATTGATTCTGAAAGGATACGTAGGCAGCCTCTCTCTGGGATTCAGTCACACCAAAACAAAAATCTACATTTCCCCAAAAGTGAACTAGGGCGGAATTTATAATGTTTCGGTGATGGTTTGCCTGAAAAGTTCCAAAGTTGTAATTCAATCTAAACTTTTTTTACCGCAAATTTTGTTCAAAGTCCTTCTGATCAATCGGTAAAGATGTTAAAAATAGAGTGATGTGGTTACTTGGATCTGATACAACCAAATGAGGGAGTCTTATTGGTGAAAACCCACACAAGCACCATAAGGCGATGGTAAGCAGAGAAATTGAAAATGGGAGAGTCTTGTTGGTGAAAACTCGCAAAGAACACTACAAAGTGCTGGTGAGAAAAGAAAGGAGATAGGTCAGTTGGTGAAAACCTACAAAGAGCGCCACTGATCGGAAAAGGGATCCCTTACAACCATCAGCACTGATAGAGTCCTGGCCAAGTTTCTCGATTTTGAGACATGGGTTGTGTCACAACCCTAACCCCGAACCCGATTATGATGGCAACTCTCATGAAGACAAGGCTAACCAATTAAACCCAATTCACCTTTTAAAACAGTTAAACAATATAAAAGCAGTCTAAACATGATTTAATAATAATAAGTAGCGAAAATACAACTCGACACAGCCCTAACCGGGGTGTCACAAGTCACGAGCATCTACTAGGGTATAAATACAACCGAATGTCTGAGTGTACAAATAGAGACTAATGAATGAAGAGAGAGAGAAGCAGTGCTGCGAACGCCGATAGCTACCTTGCTAAACTCCGATGATTCTGCCTCCGATCAGCTAAAACCCACTACCGAGTGTATAAATACCCGAATCTGCACACAAAATGCAGGGAGTAAAGTGAGTACTACAACTCAGTGAGTAATAATCATAACTAAAGTCTGAATGGTAAGAAATCACGTAAAGCATATCAAGGTGTTGTATAGAAGCAGTTCAAAAATCAGTAAGAAAGCACTGAAGCTATAAAAATCTCGTAAAACATCTTAGCTCAATTTAAACTTCTTTGAAAATGATTTTTTCAACAGTTACGCAATTGAATGCGAAACAGGTAGTGCAGATAAGCATAGAAATCCGCCCATTGAGCACAAATACCATAGTTTAACAGGTAAATGATAGGTAGATATGAAAGATAAACACATAAAGGTTCTCCCCTCGGGCACAATGTAAACAACTCCGCCCCTCGGGCAATATCTCAGAACAATACCATCCCCTCGAGCAATCACTTAGAACAGTATCAGCCCCTCGGGCAATCGCATAAAACAATACTAGCCCATCGGACTATCACATAGAACAATATCAGCCCCTCGGGCTATATCTTACATTACAAGGGGGACCCGCGCTTACTGGGGGGGAAAAACTCCGGGAGGGTCCCCTTACGACCCAAGCGCAATATCAAGTCATCTCGTGGCATCAAATCTAGGCCCTCATCCTTATATCAATCAACAAGCCACCTCATGGCGTACATATCGCAGGCCCTTGGCCTCATAATAAAATCAGTATCTAAATGCTGCGGCGTGCAGCCCGATCCAAAAGTATCCTCAGCATATAGGCCCTCGCCCTTACTCAGTCCAAATCACATAAGACACTCAAGCAACAATAAAACATGATGCTCAGCCCAAAATATTATTTGAAATATCGTTTCAAGTGTTAAAGCAAAATAAACTTGGTTGAGTTTTGAAAAAAGTGGAAAATAACATGACTGAGTTCAAGTATAAAGTCAAAACAGTGAGGAACTATCAACAAAAATCCCCGAAGGATTCAAATAGCTGGCACTAGGCCCAAATATGGCATTCAGCCCAAATAATGATGATAGCAAATAGTTTTCTATCAAATACGCAGTAAAATCATCAATCGGGACGGACTAAGTCACAATTCCCAATAGTACACGACCCCATGCTTGTCATCAAGCGTGTGCCTCACCTCAATATAGCACTACGATGTGCAAATCTGCGGTTTCAAAGCCTCAGGGCATCATTTACAATCATTAATCACCTCGAACCGGCTAAATCTCTAGCTCGCGACGCCTTTGCCCCTCGAATCGACCTCCACGCACGTCGAATCTATTAAAAATCAGAACAAGAACATCAAAATATGTTAAGGGAACAAGGCCCAAGCGAAAACAATCAATAAAGGGCACAAATCCCGAAATTACCAAAACTCGAGCCTTGGGCCCACGTCTCGAAAATCAGAAATTTTCACATCAATAGATTCCTTATCTCCCCACGAGTTCATACCTATCAAAAGTTCTCAAATCCGACCCGAAATGGTCCTTCAAATTCACAATTAAAGGCCTAAGTTCTCAAGCCCAAGTTTCCCAAATTTTAACCTTTGATTTCCATAATGTCTAGCCCAATCCATGAAATAATAGCATAGGAACGAGTTTTAGGTCCAAATTCCTTACCTCAATGAAGTTCCCTTGAAATTCCTCTCCCAAATCGCCCCAAAAGCTCCAAAGACGAGATAAAAATGGTGGAATAGCTCAAAATTCGTGAAGGCCTCAATTTAAACTTTCTGCCCAGAAGTTTTCGCATCTGCGGCTATTTTACTGCTTCTGCGGCACCGTATATGCGGCCATTCTTCCGCTTCTGTGGAAATCACGTAACCGACCAACAATCGCATCTGCGATCAAATCCCTGCATCTGCGACATCGCTGATGCGGCCACTATAACCGCTTCTGCAGTCTCTGCCCAACAGGCTCATTTTCGCTTATGCGACTAATCAACCGCACATGCGGTGCTGCACCTGCGGTCCCCAAACCGCAGGTGCGAAAACACTAGAAACAACAAAAACTACGGCAGTTGCAAAGCATCTCAACCTCTCCGACAACCACCCAAAATCATCCCGAGGCCTCCGGGACCTCAACCAAAAGCACCAATATGACCCAATACCTTATTCAAACTTGTTCCAATCATCAAAAAACCTCAAACAACATCAATTCTACCAAATCACATCGGATTCAAGCCTAAGTTTCTAAAATCTTCCGAAATACGCTTTTGATCAAAACCCCAAACAAACCACGTCCGAATGGCCTGAAATTTTACATACATATACCAAATGGCACAACGAAGCTATTGCAACTCTCGGAATTTCATTCCGACCTTTATATCAAAATCTCACCTATCGACCGGAAAACGTCGAAATCTCAATTTCGCCAATTCAAGCCGAAGCCTTCCACGGACCTCCAAAATGCATTCTGATCATGCTCCTATGTCCCAAATCACCTAACGGAGCTAACCCAACCATAAAAATTCTGATCCAAGATCATATACAATCAAGTCAAATCTTTGTCAAACCTTTCGAATTTCAAGCTACAAACTGAGAAATGTTCTTCCAAATTCATTCTGATTACTCTGAAAACCAAAACCAATGTTTTACATAAGTCATAATACATCACACGGGGCAAGTCATGCCCGAGAACTGGCGAGCGAAATGCAAAAGCTCAAATTGACTGGTCGGGTCGTTACATCCTCCCCCACTCAAACATATGTTCATCCTCGAACGTGCCCAGAGTTGTTCCAAAAGCCAACCAACTGTTGAATAACCTCACCATGCACAAACTCGGGGGTGATCCCACGTCACTCTATCTCATATAGGTCCGATAACACAATGCAACTAAAATTTCACAATCTAACCTAGCCCATAAACCTTAGAACCACATTTCCATTTCCGAAATCATCCACAAGGTCAGAATCTCACATCTATACTCTGAATAAAGCCCGAACCAGTTGTAACCAACCATACCTGCAACCTCGGATGCAATTTCATGAAAAACCACATAACTCAAATGCTTGTATAGATAACTTCTATTCACAACAGCTGCCCACAACAGCCGAATACCGGTAGAAAACCTCTTATCAAGTAAACTCTCATTCCAACACTTTCATGTACTGCCAATGATAAATAAAACGCCCAGCGCGCCACAACCATTTCTCAGATCAACCATTCCTAAAGCCACTTCTCCTTTGGTAAAGACTATAGCAAATTTCTGAGCCGAACCTCGATATTATCCTTCCAACATGCTGAAATCGAACCTGTTCATATCCATTAATGATCCCAACAATCTCATCTAATCCAACACACTACTCTAGTGACATGACACATCAATACAGTCCTAAGCCACAACTTGCGCAATACCCGCACCAATAAGTAACAGTCCAAACATACTCAGATCATGAAAATGACTCTAATGAAAGAGTTGTACCTCAAGCTCACTAGTACCACCACAACACAAGGCTGAAAACCCGTCTCACATCATAGGAACAGAACACGCGAATCTAACCTATAAGGTCATATCCCCACATAACTTCGCTGCGATGTGCGATCCTATCCAAACACTACTCCACAGGAAACACCTCAGGTCACTATGCTCGAAATTAACAACCACGCACAATTTGATGTTTGGAACCAAAGCAAATCATCATACCCATGGTAAAGCAAATAACCTACACCACACAAACCTGAAAGGACATAACCGATACGCCATTCACCGAGCAACACACAATTTCTCTTCCCGCTCGACTCCCACTATGAAACCCCAATCAAACGCATCATATGTGCCGATAACCAACAAATCATAACACCTCGCAACATTGAAAGGTAACTCATAGATCTCCCCAGATTACTAATAAGATCAATAACATTCGAATAAACACATCCCTTAACAATACAATTTGGAGCCAACCAAGCCGACTCAAGTTAGAACGCACATTCACATTGGCCTTCCAACGGACTCCTTATCAAGGAAATCCTGAAACTACTCCTTCAACTCTTTTAACTCTGCCGGTGCCATTCGATCCGGTGCCCGACATCAAATAAATATTGAAATCAACAACCTTGCCCGGCGACATGCCCGGCCATGAGAAATACATCTGAAAAGTCGCTCACCACTGAAACTGAATCAATGGTAGGAGTCTCTACTTGACATCCATCATGAAAGCCCAAATAAGAAAGACAATCCTTCCCATCCGTCTACTAGGTCTTCGAAATATAAAACCACTCTACTAAGACATAATCCATCGAACCTCGCCACTCAATTCGTGGCATTTCTGGCATAGCCACCAGCGCCACCTTAGCGCAATAGTCCAAAATGACACAACATGGAGACAACCAGTCTGAACCCAATATTACATCCAAAATCTAACATACCAAGCAGCAAAAGATCCGCTCGGGTCTCCAAACCCCGATAGTCACTAAACAGTGCCGATTCACGCATCCCACAACCACAACATAGTCTGAATATGAGAACTCCCCATCTCCAAATCCATATGGAACATGAATCACCATATCCAATCCTATTTTCGTCGTTCGAATACATACCACACCTCTAATATCCAATAATTCCACGAGAGATACTCTAAAATTCTTCTATACCACCAAGCAAGCTGGAATATCAGCAGTCGATCTAACAAGAAAGTGCCGTAATACCACCGAAGTACCATCAACTTAATCACATTGCTTTTTTTTTTTTACATATACCCTCCTCAAATCACCCTAAATTAGCAACACCATTTCCTTCATCATCCGAAGACCCCTTCTCTAATTATCTGAACCTCATTTCTCTAATTTTCTGAAACTGCCTGCTGCCTAAGAGTTGGGACCTTCCTTTCAGAACTGATCTGTGACCTTACACATACAAATATAAGTCTTGCACAACACACTGCATATACGATACCATCCAAGGGTAACATGAGAACTTCATATCCCTTCCGAGCCACAAGCAACTATGTACTCAACCAACCAAGAACTTCCATTTACCCCATTCAGAAGTGAATCACTACACATCCCAAGCTTCTCACACTTGCACAAAATACGCATCTCTAATCGCATTAGAAATCATCAAGAACTCTCTGACTCCCTTTTGCACAAAAACCAAACCTGACATGACTGAATCCTTCCTACTCACCCAAGCTACGCCAATCACTTTAACCCAAGAGAATTGTCGCGAAATGCTTGTAGGAACTCCTTACCCCGTACACCCCTAAGGAACAATCGTATCCTTACCATACCGATTCGGCCTACTACCAAGCTATCCCATCTATCTGAGTTTCCTTCTGATTCATCTTAAACTTGATATTCCCTCTTGCTGTAGCACAATAATTCCTCAACCTAGACTCACCACACGAGACCCAAGCACAAAACCACAACGTTTAAGACTCATAAGCCGCTGAATACTTTCTTAAATATTCCCAAAAGAACCAAATTCAAAATTCCTTACTCTGAAGAACTTCCTGTGAATCTAAATCCATTACCTTTACCTTCCTGATACTGATACATGGAATCCCATAATAAATATAGAAAACACCACAAGTCTTGACATCTTCCAATGAAAACTGAGTCTCTAACCACATATACAACTTTAAAATACCCTATTGTTACATGTGGAATCTTAAACACATTAGAACCACTCCCACGAGTTATTCACTCTACTCAAACTGCAATTAGTCTGATCAAACGGACCGAACAACCTGTGCGTCATTAGCACTCCGACACCGCCGAATGTAGCCGTACCTTAATGCAACCAAACCATTTCCTTTTCTATGCACTGCACACCCTTTACCAATGACCACTCAAGATATTCTGTGATTCTCACACACCTATAAAGCATAATATAACCTTTGTAAAAACCTTCCTTTACTTGAGCCATCCTCAGTTTCCACCTCCGTAGGCCATAACTGATTCACCAGTATGCTTCAAATTGAAACCAACATAGCACATAACCGTGCAATCAACTAATCAACAACAGACTCCCCCACTTGGCTCGAAGCCATAGATCAAAACACACTCAATAACTCATAACGTATATGCTGCATTATTTTCATGGAACCTTAGTAAGATTAAACTTAAATCCCTTGTATGCTTGTGAAAACGCGGATCATCTAAAATTTAACTCTTCTGCAAATCTCGCATTCATCCTCGCAATAGTCAAGACCACTCTCTTAAGCAGCCCAATTTAAATTACAACACATACCTTTCACTTACAAATGAGATCTTCTAACAGACACATAAGGATCGCACAATCTCAAAACACTTCGCAGGAGATAACCCACCTGCTTTGCCTCCAAGTAACATTTCTGTATACCTTCCACCGTTATAAACTGTACACAATCACTTAGTCTTCCTAAGACTGAATTCATACCGCAACATGAAATTTACTTCACTCCCAACTGGGAAACATGAAAAGATTTTTCACATGCCTATAAATCGGGGCTATACCTCAATTCAAGATGGAAGTCAAGCACCTAATAGTTCTTCTATTCTCTAGCAGACCCTTCTCGTCGCCTTCAAATCATATGGATATATCTCGCAGTACTAACGTACACATCACATAGTTATCCAACCATCATTCCCACTAGTAGGGAAAATACTGAACATATAAGTTCAAAAACACTTGCTCACACAATCAGCACCTCGGTGCTCAAGTCATAGGCAAATATCCAACCTCAAGTCCTCCAGACTGGCCCAACATCAACTCATAGAGATCACATCTCGCCCCTCGATCAGGGAATCACAAGCCATCGAGGTACATCTGATACTGAGTGCTCATGCACGCATACGAATGCGTGGAAGAAATTTTTAAGAGTTACATTTCAAGCTGAATCAAGGATGCACAATAAGAATTCAAGAATGTGAAGTTTTTCTTTTCCTAAAGGTTTTGCAGCCTCTAAAGGATAAATACAGACATCTCCGTACCAATCCGCGAGACTCTACTAAACCTGCTCATGACTCGTGAGACCTATGTAACCTAGGATATCATACCAACTTGTCACGACCTTAACCCCGAACCCGGTCGTGATGGCACCTCTCGTGAAGACAAGGCTAGTCAATTAAACCCAATTCACCTTTTAAAATAGTTAAACAATATAAAAGCAGTCTAAACATGATTTAATGATAATAAGTAGCTAAAATACAACTCGACACAGCCCTAACCAGGGTGTCACAAGTCACGAACATCTGCTAAGGTATAAATACAACTGAAAGTCTGAGTGTACAAATACATACTAATGAATGAAGAGAGAGAGAAACAATGATGCGAACACCGGCAGCTACCTTGCTAAACTCCGATAACATTGCCTTCGATCAGCCAAAACCCATTACCGGGTGTAAAAATACTTGAATCTACACACAAGGTGTAGGGAGTAAAGTGAGTACTCCGACTCAGTGAGTAATAATCATAACTAAAGTCTGAATGGTAAGAAATCACGTAAAGCATATCAAGGTGTCGTATAGAAGCAGTTCAAAAACCAGTAAGAAAGCACTGAAGCTGCAAAAATATCTTAAAACATCTTAGCTCAGTTTAAACTTCTTTGAAAATGACTTTTTTAATAGTTACGCAAGTGAAGCCGAAACAGGTAGTGTAGATAAGCATAGAAATCCGCCCATCGGGCACAAATACCATAGTTTAACAAGTAAATAATAGGTAAATATGAAAGATAAAAACATAAAGGTTCGCCCCTCGGGCACAATGTCAACAACTCTGCCCCTCGGGAAATATCTCACAACAATACCAGTGCCTCGGACAATCACATAGAACGGTACCAAGCTCTCGGGCAATCATATAGAATAATACCAGCCCCTCAGGCTATCACATAGAACAATATCAGCCACTCAGGCTATATCTCACATCACAATGGGTACCCTCACTCACTGGGGGTGTGCAGACTCCAGGAGGGTCTCTTTACGGCCCAAACACAATATCAAGCCATCTCGTGGCATCAAATCTAGGCCCTCGGCCTCATATCAATCAACAAGCCACCTCGTGGTGTATATATCTCAGGCCCTCGACCTCATAATCAAATCAGTATCTCACTACTGCGGCGTGCAGCCCGATCCAAAAGTATCCTCACCATACAAGCCCTCGGCCTTACTCAGTCCAAATCACATAAGCCACTCGGGCAACGGAAAAATATGATGCTCAGCCAAAAATATTTTTGGAAATATCATTTCAAGTGTTAAAGCAAAATAAACATGGCTGAGTTTCCAAAATAGTGAAAAATAGCATGACTAAGTTCAAGTATAAAGTCAAAACAGTGAGGAAATATCAACAAAAATCCCCGACGGGTTCAAATAGCTGGCACTAGGCCTAAATATGGCATTCAACCCAAATAATGATGATAGCAAATAGTTTTCAGTCAAATACGCGGTAAAATCATCAATCGGAACGGACCAAGTCACCATCCCCAATAGTACACGACCCAACACTTTTCATCAAGCGTGTGCCTCACCTCAATATAACAGTGCAAATCCGCGGTTTCAAAGCCTCAGAGCATCATTTACAATCATTACTCACCTCGAACCGGCTAAATCTCTAGCTCGCGACGCCTTTGCCCCTCGAATCGACCTCCACGCATGTCGAATCTATCCAAAATCAGAACAAGAACATCAAAATATGCTAAGGTAACAAGGCCCAAGCGAAAACAATCAATAAAGGGCACAAATCCCAAAATTACCAAAACTCGAGCCCCAGGCACACATCTCGAAAATCAGAAATTTTCACATCAATAGATTCCTTATCTCCCCACGAGTTCATACATATCAAAAGTTCTCAAATCCGACCCCAAATGGTCCTTCAAATACACAATTAAAGGACTAAGTTCTCAAGTCCTAGTTTCCCCAATTTTAACCTTTGATTTCCATAATTTCTATCCCTAATCCATAAAATAATAGCATAGGAATGAGTTTTAGGTCCAAATTACTTACCTCAATGAAGTTCCCTTGAAATCCGTCTCTCAAATCGCCCCAAAAGCTCCAAAGCCGAGATAAAATGGTGGAATAGCTCAAAATTCGTGAAGGCCTCAATTTATACTTTCTGCACAGAACTTTTCGCATTTGCGGTCATTTTACCGCTTCTGCAGTACCGTATATGCGGCCCTTGTTCCGCTTCTGCAGAAATCACTTAACTGACCAACAATAGCATCTGCGATCAAATCCCCGCATCTGTGACATTGCAGATGCATCCACTCTAACCGCTTCTACGGTCTATGCCCAGCAGGCTCATTTTCGCTTCTATGACTAATCAACCGCACATGCGGTGCCGCACCTGCGGTCCCCAAATCGCAGGTGTGAAAAGACCTGAAACAACAACAACTACAGCAGTTGTAAAACATCTCAACCTCTCTGCAACCACCCGAAATCATCCTGA
The DNA here is from genome assembly GCF_000715075.1 of Nicotiana tabacum. Classification (NCBI taxonomy): domain Eukaryota; kingdom Viridiplantae; phylum Streptophyta; class Magnoliopsida; order Solanales; family Solanaceae; genus Nicotiana; species Nicotiana tabacum. The sequence goes on from NC_134087.1 coordinate 116,427,337, forward strand.
GGCTCTCGGGACCTCAACCAAAAGCACCAACATGACCCAATACCTTATTCAAACTTGTTCCAATCATCAAAACACCTCAAACAACATCAATTCTACCAAATCACATCGTATTCAAGCCTAAGTTTCTAAAATATTCCGAAATACGCTTTTGATCAAAACCCCAACCAAATGGCGCAACGAATCTACTGCAACTCTCGGAATTTCATTCCAACCTCTATATCAAAATCTCATCTATCGACCGGAAAACGCCGAAATCTCAATTTTGCCAATTTAAGCCTAAGCCTTCCACGGACCTCCAAAATGCATTCCGATCACGCTCCTAAGTCCCAAATCACCTAACAGAGCTAACCCAACCATAAATTTTCTTACTTGAGATTATATACAAACAAGTCAAATCTTGGTCAAACCTTACGAATTTAAAGCTACAAACTGAGAACTGTTCTTCCAAAGTCATTCAGATTACCCTGAAAACCAAAACCAAAGATTTACATAAGTCATAATACATCACACGGGGCAAGTCATGCTCGAGAACTAGCAAGCGAAATGCAAAAGATCAAAACGACCAGTCGAGTCGTTACAGGTTGTGATGGGTTTATGAGAGTTGGATGGTTTGCACAAATCAGGTATCGAGTCCAAAAAGCATGTCATGTCTATTGAAGTCTGCATGCACTCCAGATAAGTCCTTTCCTTTCCCCGAAAGGGACACATCTCATTTAAATTCATTATCATGTCCTTTGTTTACTTTTCATTGAATCCTTTTTGGTCTAATTCTCCTCCGAAACTAATATAAAGAAAAGATAGCAAAATTTGTTTTACTGGGTTTTTTCTGGCAGAAGGTTAAAATTCAAGAAAAGCACCCAGCCTAAGCAGGTGCGTCAAGTCGGCCTCGACTGGCCACTATGGCCGATGCTCTAGAGTCAAAAACTCTTGAAAATAAAGGAAATGAAAGTCAAGCGCCCATAAAGGAAAAATAAGATAGAGAAGGTCAAGACCCATACGGGTCAATCATCTTGTGGAATCTTGGAATGTCAAGATCCCTGGGTTAAGAAATGAAATCAATTTCCAGAGCGTCAGTGAGCAATAGAGATTTTTATTGAAAGAGCTGGGCCAAGATCAAGTGATTAAGACAATCAAGGCCACAAAACCATCCATCATTTCAAAATGATAAAATGTTCTTTGATTTGAAAATAGGAAACAAGTGCAGTCCAAAGCGACCTTGCAAGAAGCAGCTGTAACCAAAAAGAAACTGCGCAAGGGCTAGAAACAACTCTAAAACAATAATCAATCCAAAAGGAAGTCTTTTCCAAATTATTACCCACATTTTATACATTTTCTTAAATAAAAAAATGCCAAAAATGAAATGAAAGAAGAAAAAGAAAAATTCAAAATCATGGTAGCATAAGGTTTCCAGTCTCTAGCTACGTCTCTTCTAACATAGGGTCCCATTCTCTAGTTGATGCTAGCATAACCTAGTAATCTTTCCAACAAAGGGTCCCACTCCCTAGTTGATTCCCGACATAACAAGAGGACCTTTCAGGCATTACCCGATGACCTTCCCGGCATAACCCGAGAACCTTTTCCGGCATAACCCGATGACTTTCCAAGCATAACCCGAGGACCTTTACGGCATAACCCGAGAATCTTTCTAGCATAACTTGATGACATTCCCGGCATAACCCGAGGACCTTTTCCGCTATAACCTAATGACTTTTCTGACATAACCCGAGGACCTTCCCAGCATAACCCGATGACTTTCCCATCATAACCCGAGGATCTTTTCGGCATAACCCGATGACTTTCCCGGCATAACCCGAGAACCATCCCGGCATAACTCGATGACTTTATCGGCGTAACCCGAGGACCTTTCCGGCATAACCCGATGACTTTCCCGGCAAAACCCGAGGACCTTTCCAGCATAACCCAATGACTTCTCTGGCATAACTCGAGGACCTTTCCGGCATAACCCAATGACATTCCCGACATAACCCGAGGACCTTTCTATTATAACCCGATGAACTTTTCTGGCATAACCCGAGGACCTTTTCCGGTATAACCCGATGACTTTCCGGGCATAAGCCGAGGACCTTTTCCGGCATAACCCGATGACTTTCCCGACATAACCCGAGGACCTTTTCCGGCCTAACCCAATGACTTTCCAAGCATAACTTGAGGACCTTTTTCGGCATAACCCGGTGACTCTCCCGGTATAACCCGAGGATCTTTTCTGGCATAACCCGCTGACTCTCCCGGCATAACCCGAGACCTTTTCCGGCATAACCCGAGGACCTTTCCGGCATAACCCAATGATTTTCCCGGCATAACCCGAGAACTTTATCGGCATTACCCGAGGACTCTGCCAGCATAACCTAGTAGTCTTTTCCAGTATAGGGTCACACTCCCTAGTTGATGCCAGCATAATCTGGTAATCTTTCCAACTCAGGACCTCATATCCCCATTAGATTTCATTTAGATATAGGATCTCCACTCCATAATCTCTTTTTCTCAAGGATACACAATCCTGGTTTTATTGCTTTCAATAAAGAAGTAGTTTAGATTTTGTTACAATAACTCACGAAATTTTCCTAGTGAAAATTGGGGCAGAAAAATTTTGTTCATTTGTTCGCTTTGGTGTCTGAACAGGTTTTACTGTGAGGCACGAAATTCGAGATGACCAAAAGAAGAAGTCTCAATCCGAATAAAAGAAAACAAAAAAAAGAAAAGAAGTTAAACTCTAAGTGTAGAAGCGGAGAAAATATGCGGACTGCTCAAGATATGATTGAAGTCACAAGCTTTGCATGTCCCACCTCGATCCGAAAAGCTGAATAAAAATAAATCAACGGTTGCAGCTAACGAGCATCAACATTCAGATTAGTGTCTATAGGAAGAACTAGCCCAAGACTCAAGATCAAGCTTTAGAATGTTTATAGATAGGAATCTTGTAACTCGTAGTTGATAGGCTTAGATAGTTTAGCTTTTCATCTTTCATTTTGGTGTATTAAGGAGCTCAGCAAGCAGAAACAACAACAACGGTAGTGAAATCACAGTTTCTTGGCTGTCCCAGCTACCGAAACTTCCAGAACTACACTGACCTGATTATTTTATAGTTAAGGATATGTAGGGAACCTCTGAAGAAAGATTCGGTCATAGGTTTTCCAAAAATGCTTCCCGAGGAGTATCTAGACAGGTAAAAATCGCTCGTAATTGCTCATTTTATCCTTTCCCGAAAACTCTTCATGCTTTCGAGCAACGAGGGGCAGTTGTGAGCTTGTGATTATTGCCTACTAAAAGATACCTCTACAAAATTAATGAAATAGATTTTTTCCAACTTGTTTTCAATTTTATAGGATTTTTGTAGGATTTTTATTAATTTTTTGCAGTTTTACGCACGTTTAGTTTTGTTAAAATCATTAAAAAATGCCCAAAAATGTTAAAAATATCATGCATTGCATATTAGATTTTTTGTTCATATTTTTAGGATAAATTGGTTGATTAATTGCTGTATTAAAATGAAAATCACAAAAAATATTGCTCATTTTTACATTCTAACTTTTAATTTTAGATTAGTATTTTCCTCTTCATTAATTTAGGATTAACAAATTTTTGTAAAAATTATAAATAGATAATTAGTTTAATTTTATAAATTATATTAATTTAGGACTTTAATTAATTAAAGAATAAGAAAAAAAGGGAAAAGAAAAATGGAAAAGATTTTTATCTTTGTGCATTGGGTCAAATTTTAATTAGCCCAAATACAATGCCCCATTTTGCCCAGCCCAATTTCCGATACTCGATCCAGTCGTCATACCCCAAAATGACGACGTTTACCATCCCCTCTAATCCCAGTCGTTGGATTATCTTGATCCAAAAGCTCGCAATTGCCCATCCTTTAGCTATAAAATTGTTCGAACCCTTGAACCCCTAGAGACCCCCGCCCTTCACTTCAATCTTCATCTCTCTAAACACATAACTCTAGCCGCCCTGTAACCCCTCGCTGGTCCGCCCTTCTCCGCCGCCCAGAAATAGCCTTACGGTGGCGGAGTACCTCCAAATCAATCCAAATTCACACCATGTAACCCTGAGCCCCTCCCAAACACTAATCCCTCATTAGTTTCTCCCAAATCATCATCGAAATCCTCCAAATTCAAATCTGAAAATCACACCCTAAACTCTAGGTCGCCCAAATAGCCCCAAATTTTCACCCTACACTTCTCATAACCCCCAAAGCACAAATCTACCATTAGTTTCCCTAGAATCCCTACCTATTTTTCTTAATTTCAAATCTGAAATTCTGAAAACCCCTAATCCCTTCCTAACTCCGATTTCTATGCTTCCAAGGCTCGATTTGACTCGAGACTTACATTAAGCAATTGTTCTTGTTAGGAACAATTGATTAGCGTTAGTCTTGGTTGGTTTCGAGAGTCGCCAACTTCTAACCTAGGCCACTGATGCCCAGCAAAGTTTATCACCCTCATCATTCATTGAGTTGCTTCAGTCGTCAGTTCATTTCAGTTACGAACCAATACACTTCCTCTTTCTTTTCTTTAGTTCCTATTTTCTGGTTTTTCTTTTACTTGTTTGAATTAATTCTGATTATCTACTTGTTTGAATTTGTTTTGAGTATTTAATTGTTTAATTAGTTTTCTTATCTACTCGTTCAAATTAATTCGGGTATTTTACTTGTTTGAATTAGTTTGGATTATTTAGTTGTGTAAATTAGTTTTATTATTTGCTTGTTTTGAATTATTTCTTATTATTCACTTGTTTGAATTAGTTTTAGTTTGTTTAAGTTCAGTTGATTCTAATTGGTCATTTGCATAGGTTTTAGGTTAATTGAGTTAATTAAACTAGTTATTAACTAATTTACATATCTCTTAGGATTATTTGCCTTTTTAGGTGAATTTAGTTAGTGATTGGGTACTGATTAATTTCAAATGTTCAAATGTTGCTGGGGTGATTTGATGATAGTTTTTTACTTTTATATTTGTTTCTGGTTTGTCCAATGAAGGCCTAATCAGTCAAGGTCTGAAGTGTTATTGGACTTGGGCCTATCTTGGGCCTGTCTTGGGCGATTTGGTAATGACAATTGGACCAGACCTAAGAGGAAAGTTCTAGAAATGTACCAGCTGTCCAGAGTTTCTTTGAAAAGATGCTGAAAAATGGACAACTGTACATTATTCTCTATCAATATGCTGTACTATCCAAAGAATTTAGGTCCGAATATTCTTTGGATACTATTTTTGGTTACCCTATAAAAAGAAAGTTACTCCCTGATACTAGATAGATTTTCATACCCTAAAAACACTCAAAAAAATTCAGCTTCTACTGTTCCATTAGAGTTGATCAAATTTACTCATTTTTCAAAGAAAATTTCGAGCCATTTTGCTGGGATTTCTGGTTCTCTAAATAAAAATATAGTTTAAGCTTTGGAGCTATGTGGTGTTTGTTGTTCTATCCTTCTCATTTTCTATTAAAGTTCTTGCGGATTTCTTTTGCTTCTCGGAGGTTTTCTCACATTGTTTCTGTTGTATCCAGGTATTCCATGACCATTTGACTGACAAAATGAAGCTCAAAACATGTGTTTAGTTTGATTGTAATAAGAAGTGATATTCAAATGTTGACCTTCAGTTTTCCCTTATATATATTCTTTCAAGTTACTTAGTCTTTCTTTTGCAATTTCTTAGTTTTGTTTAAGCCTGTTGTATTCTGCCTAATAGTTAGTTGCTTAGTTAGGAACTCCATTGTGCTGAAGATTTAAATTAGTTTATTTTTTATGTATTGTCCATAAGAGCTCCGATAATTCCCTTGGTTGTTTATTGGAGAGTATCAATTAGTATGTCATACATGTTTGAAAATGCAGTGTTTGGTTGCTAAATATATGCAGCTAAACCATCACTATTTTCAACACTGTTAAATGACTGTATATTTAAGAGTAAGTTGATTCATGAATAGATTTAGGGTTTAATATTTTGTTGTTAAAATCATGTTAATAGGTTAAACTTATGGTTTGTCAGCCTTTGATTTTTGCAGAAATTTTGTATTGTTTTGTGTTACATGTGATTTAGTGGACATTGAGCTTCAATTGTGCCTTAATTTCGAAGCCCTTTGTGTAGTTCCAGTATTTATGTAGTTTTTTTGTTATATGTAAAAACAAAGGGAATCAGGCCTTATTAGGGCCAAGACATTGCAGGTCCTCTTGTTAAAATAGTTGGGCCTGATGTTAGCCCAGATGAGGCAGCTTGTTAAAATCAGGCCCAACATGTACCTGCTCCATTTTTCCTTTCATTTTCGTGCTCAATTTCGAGCATAAACAACTTCAGCACTTTATCCACTAAGTTTACTTTTCAGATAATGAAAAATGAGTTTAACATTGAAGGCCTTTTCTCTTAAAAACTGGGCCTGGTATTGGCTAGATCATTTTGCCAAGTAAAAGTCAGGCGGGCTTGTGTCCTCGTCCTCATTCTTGGGCTCAATTTCGAGCCCAGTTGGCACGAGCCTTTAGTTTTAACGTTGTCCTTAATAATGCAATAGGTCTTTTGCTAGCCCAAATTTTTTAATAATTAAAGGCCTAACTTATATTTTAATGCTAACCTACAATTAGTAGCCTTATATTTAACCTCGATTTAGTTTTTAATATGAACATCCGTAGTTTGCTTTAATTAAGTATGATCTTTTGAAATAAATTGAGGCGTGCCATTCACAAAGGAATCCCATAATCTATGTCCCTCACGTCAATACCAAAACTAGTGTTGAAAATACGTTGAACATTGGTAGTTTGATTTAGACGTGTTTATAATAAATCATCGTGACTATGGGTACGGTTCACGTGGCATAGTCGTAATACTTAATTCCTAAATTCGGGTGTGCATTTCATGTAACCTAATCATAACAACTTCGAATAATAATAAAATAAACATGTCACGAATTGCGGGTGTATTTTATATAGCGTGGTTTGCGGCATGTTCCAAAACAAACAAGTGTACGACAAACGTAATTTGTTCAAGAAATAAATCCATAAATCCTAAAACTATTTGAATTAAATAAAAGCAGTTATAAAGTTAAAAATGCATAATAGGTTTAAAACTTGTAATTAATCAGATAATTAGGCCCATTATTAATAGTTAAAGAGACCGTGCTAGAACCACGGAATTCGAGAATGCCTAACACCTTCTTCCGGGTTAATAGAATTCCTTACCTAGTTTTCTAGTTTCGCAGACTTTTAAATAATGTCGATATCCACGATTTGGGATTTTAAAAATGAACAGGTGACTTGGGACACCAAATAAACTACTCCAAGAGGCTACTCTGAAAATTCAATAAAATAATTCCATTTCTATTTATGTCACTTAAGTTGGAAAAACTCCCTTATATACCCCCTCGGGTGTAAAAATGAGGTGTGACAACAACATGTTCCCAAATGCCCCAACATTTCCTCAAAACAATTTCAATACCACAGCCATACATAGCATTCAGATCAACAACACTGAGTACAACATCAGCAACAAGGATAACCCAAGAGTACGACAAATAAACCAACACAAGAACTTTAGAACACAAGGAAATAGAGGAACGAGCTCACAAAGCAAGACACAATAGGGAGTAATGGTCTCAACAAGAATAGATCAACAAGGGAGAGATAATGTGTAGCAATGATTCCACAAAAGTGCAATTCGACGGTAAGAGAGATAGCATGAATGAATGACCCCAAATAATAATATGTCAACAATAAATGGGATAACAAAACATCAATTAAGGCGAATCAATTACGGAAGAATTAATAATAACTTCAATTAAGGTTAAGATTACGGAAAAAATAACAATAACTTCAATTAAGGTTATGCAATTCTGGAAGAAATAATAATAACTTCATTTAAGGTTAAGCAACTACGAGAAAGACAACAAGGCAATAAAGAAGAAACTTCAATTAAGGCACATAAGGGTTTAATTAGCAACAAGGGTAGACCGTGAATCAATCAATTCCAAATAAGACATGTAAGGGTGAATTTAGTGAATGGAGGATTTAACATGCTAAAACAACTTTACATCTAATGAACATAAGAACCTAAGATCCCTAAACGGTAAAATTTCCACAAATAAGCCCGAGTACACACTCGTCACCTCGCATACATGGCCTTCACATGACACAATAGCACAAATGACTCAAATCCTACGGGGTAGTTCCCCCACACAAAGTTAGCAAATATATTTACCTTCAAGATGCTAGATTGTTACTCCAAAATGACTTTCTTGAATCGCCCTTCAAATCCTCATTTTACATTTGAAAAGATTTTTACAAAATTTTCCATTATTTTCCATTCAATTCACTAATTTAATGTTATAAATAAGTACGACATCATGAAAGGAAATCAATTTCGGATATAGGATGGCTACCCCAATCGAACAGGTAAAAATTGCTCAAATTCGAGGTCTACAACTCAAAATATGTTAAAAATGGTGAAAGCCCCATTTTTAGAAAGCTCTCCAGTCAAGTCGCATTTGACACTTGAGATTTACAAATTCTATTTCACACCTGAGACTTATAAATCGCATTTCACACCTGAGACTTATAAATCGCATTTTACACATGGGATTTGCCTCCGTTCCCTCAAACACCAGCAAAATAGTTGTCTATGTCGATACGGAAATTGGCATAACTTTCTCATACGACCTCGGGATGCGACGATTCTAGTTGTTATGGTTCTGTAATTACGATACAGATCTGATGGTTTAATAGAATCAAAAATCGAAGGTTTTTGCACAATATGGTACAGTTTATGCAAAAGGAAAGGACGTTGAAAGATCAAATAAGTGCACGGCACAATCCAAACCCATCCAAAACTCACCCAAGCCCCATGTGACTCAAACCAAGTATACTAACAAGTCCCAAAATATGATATGAACTTTATCAAAGCCTCAAATTACCTCTAAAAACAATAGAATTATGAATCGCGCATCGATTGAAGCCTAAGAAACTTATGAACTTCCGAATTCCAAAACTAATGTCGATTCATACCAAATAACCTCCGACTGATTTCAAATTTTGCACACAAATCATAAATGATAGAACAAACTTATTCCAACATTCTAAAATCTTTCATTTTTTCAAATTTGGCCAATTCATCTCGAAACGATCGACGGACCTCCAATCAACATTCGAACACGCTCCTAAAATCAAAATTACCATACAGAGCTATTGAAACTATCAAAACACCGTTTCAGAGTCATCTACAAAAAATTCAAACACTGATCAACTCTTACCGCTAAAGCTTCTAAAACAATTCCAAATCAATCTCGAATCATCCGAAGTCTGAACTCCACCACGAACGCACATCATAACACATAATACGAAGTTGCTCGAGACCTTAATCCTTCGCATGAGATGATAATCCTCAAAACAACTGGTCGGATCATTACTAAAACTCTGTATTTAATAAGTTGGACAAAACTTTTAATTTTGGACCATGAAGGTTTGTGCATTATTAACATGCCCCAAAGACCAAAAATTAAAAATTATCCCTTAGTGTCATATTTTTTTATTTTCTGATTTTCAACTGTAGGTTAAAATTTGACCAGTAGTAGAGAAAAATGGGGGGGAAAATGGACAGATTAGTTTGCAATACCTTTGTGAATTATAACCAAAAATGAGATAGATCTCTACAAAGGTCCAGATATACCAGTAAACTATATGAAAATATACACATTTGCCCATCGTTAAAAGGTGGAATCAGAAAATTTCTACAATAAATAAGTTGGGTCACATATGATTTTTTAACAGACCTCACTAATAATATCTACCACCAGATTTTAACACGTGTCATAATCTGGTGCATTTCATCCATATCTTGATTTTAAATAACTAGTTCCTACGTTCGTGTGTTGCACACAAATCTTCACTTAATTATTTTCAAGTAAAACATAATATCGAGAATGTTGAAACTTTTGTTTTTTGGTTAAAGGGGTGATATTTATATAACTACTAAACTAGAAAGTACATTACAAAGTACTGACAGTGCTAGGGTACTGTAATTCCCCCATTTAAGTGATGTTTTGAGATACATTATCAATATTACAAGCCAAAAAATTCCTAACAACTTCAGTTCCTAGGATGTCTGCCCAAAATACATCATTTGGAAACATCGGAGGAACTACTAGTAAGCTGGATCTTCCTAAAAAACGTGGCTTTACTACCTCTTTTGCTATTGTATCTGCCACCCTATTCTGCTCCCTATACTTATGCTCACCACGGCCATTTCCATCCTTTGCAGTAACTACCTGCATTCACAAATCATGGGATCACATGTTAAGTTACCTGTGAGTATCATTTGGATTATATCTACCAAGTCAGTGTTGATATCCGAAGGGATCTATCCATTTCGGTCGGCAAGGCCGTCATAACCACTATAGCTAACAAACCAACAAAATATACGTACAAGGCTTACAAGCCCAATATACTGACACTAACTAATAGGATATGTCTACAAACCTCTGCTGATGGATGTACTGTGATCAGAACATGGCACCGACCTACCCATAATATATATATATATATATATATATATATATATATATATATATATATATATTGTGTGTGTGTGTGTGTGTGTGTGTGTGTATGTGTGTGTATATATATATATATAGGTATAGACACAATAACTCCAAAGGACGTGGAGCCGATCAGGATGAGATCGGGAAACACCTACTAGGAGGTCTACCCATCTGTCTATCTGAATCTGCATGTATGAAATGCAGCGTCCCTAGAAAAGGGATGTCAGTAAGAAATAATGTACCGAGTATGTATGGCAATAAAATAACTAAAAGTAACAAGGAGTCAAAGATGATCTGGAGATATACTTTCCTGCTGATACTGACTCAACTCTCTCAATATAGTAATTAAAATAAATGTCCATCCCTTTAAGGCCCGGAACGTGTAATTGCTCCGCCGTAGTGGGCTCGCTCATAGGAGCTTAGCCATACTAGGCTCTGTATCTCAGCAATTATGGGATCGCTTATAGGCGCTCGACCATAGTTGGCTCGGTATATAACTTACCATCTGATTAATGGTTGCCCAATAGGGACCTGCCCACCGATTATAGCTCGATGGTGGTTAAAATACTATAATACTGTATATATAGGCCTCCGCTCCCTTGACTAGAAGAAGACAATACTCAATTGAATATAAAGTCCGAATGAGGGAGAATACTTTTACTTATGAAACTAGGATAATGTATATAAATTCGGGAGTATGAACTTCTCTTTATGCCTCGTTATCAAACACATGTAATTACGAGATCATTCCAAAATGAAGGAAGGGCTTAACATTAACATACTTAAGCCGATTCTCTTGACAATCCCTCAAACATACATTTTTTGCGAAAAACAAGTAAGGCAGATTGAAGTAGGAAATATCTGTATGATATTCTTGAGAAAGATTGTACCGTGCTCTCCTAGAATCACATTTTACGCTACTATAGTGTTATAAGGTTTCATAACAATTCCCCTTGAGAAACTGAATAACATCCATTAACAAATAGCAAGCCTATGCATTTCTTTACTAAAATAGGGGTCTCTTAAATTGTTAGGTTTTGGGAGCATCATCCGTTAGCAAGCTTAGTAGATGTAAACATCTCTCATTTTTTGTAAATTAAAGAGATTTTAAGTATTGGTGGTGTGTTACCCACTTTGATGATGACTTGGCAATAAATCATAAAAAAAATTGCCACCTCAATATGTGACTAATGAGTCACAAATTGAAGCTAAATCTTGCTTCCACGTGAATGTTTATTAAACCTTATCCAAATAACTTAATCACTTAGTTAATCTCTCACTAAAATCCATAATTACCCATTACCCACATAATAAGGAATTATCTCAAATAACTTAAAATACTTCCCGGGCCTCTTTCTCACACCATGGCTTGTTGTCGGAATTCTTCCAGTCTCGTAACTATTTCTATCTTCTATCATGCAGTATGTACATCGTTGTCCTTGTACGTGCGCTTATGTGACACTTCTCTCCTCTTTCCTCCCGCTTTTAGCCAAAGTCTAGGCCTCACTTTGTGAATATATGCATAACTATAACAGGTTACCCCCTGGGAACCTATAGGTGTACTGAAGTTCTTCTCTCAGTACTTTGTTGAACTTACGAATATTGTTATACCTTATTTCATATACCCTTTTATCCCTCCGTATGACTTTACTACATCTAGGTATGTCATACTATAACATAACTCTTACGTTGATTTATCGTTACTAAGGTCTTCTACCAAACTCTAGGTTACTCTCGTTGCTTATCCTATATGCATAAATCTAAGTCCATTAATGCTTCTTCATTACTATTAATCTTAAGAATGATGGCCTAATTTCATCTCATACTTTGTAATTTTTATCCATCCATTGTTTATTCACCTCAATGTTAATCTGCAATCTACTAGTGATAACTTGACCTTTTATGTAACATTGTCGCCGAGGCTCACGTTGCATGGTAGAACATTTGAAGTGATTTTCCCGATCCACCTGGGGGTGATACGTTACTACACTTCCATAACCTTTTTTCATAGCATCCCAATGTGGTTTAACTTATGTGGGTATTTTAATCCTGTACAACTCATGAAATCATTACTTAATCGAAAGACCCAAACATCATCCTTTATCTATCACAATTACACTCTCATTCAACTACTAGGGAAGCATTCCACCTCTTCTTAATGCTACTAGTCTTAGACTCCTTTGAGTTCATTCAGGCTATGCTGAGCTTTGTATAAATTAGAGAAATCATCAGCTCTCTTATTCTCATGGGCTTAATCCCGAGGACTTATCCATTCTCTTCACCTTCTCACTCGCCTTTTCTTATCCTTATTCTTGTCTCCCTAAACCTTTGTTACTTTACCATATTTTAGCTTACGACCTACACATATCTATTTATATTATTCGCAATCTTCCTTCAACTTTCTTCCACCATAGATTTCCTTGTGTTATTCTGGAACATCAAGCAAGACATCACATCGTCTCTAATTCTGCTTTACTCTCTTAACTATATCTCTTGGTACCTAGAAACCATAGGCTGGAAGATATTCCACTGAAGACGCTGCTATCATTCCTGGATACTGAATCCCCGTGCTTCTATTCTTCTATCCAAAGTATGGACTGTTCACAATCTTTTTCATTTGAGTATCCCCTACGTTGTTCACCGTTACCTTACTTACCTTAAAATATCGCATTATATCTTCTATGTCTTTCATGACCTCCCTTCAACATAAGTGTAATTCACATTCACAACTTAAAGCTTTATTATAACATTTGCACCTTTGGGGCATATACAATCTAGTAGAACCTTAAAACTGACTTCTTATAAGGCTGGTACTTTTCTAACTAGCTTTATTGTAGAGCAGTTATAGAATATGGTTATTGTACTATCCCTCTTGTAACTCCGATATTACAGTAATTCTCCTACGTTATCAATCACAATGTCTATAATTTTCTAGGTCGTATAATCAGACTCCCGATTTACGTAGTTGATGTAACTCTTTAGTTTCCTCTTCCCTCTGATAAATATTTATGTAGGTTTAAGCTATCTTCTGATCTGCGGCTCATGGTATTACCTTGGCCTTTCATGGATGATATGGAATATTCATGATACAATCTTCTAACAATTCAATCCTTTGTCTATGACCTGGACTCAATTCCTTCCGTTAACGTTTACCGGAGTCTTATACAGCTGTATGATTGTCAACATATATGTTGCATGGATAATACTCCAAAATCTTAGGTGCATTCATAATGTAATTATCTCTGGATCATTGATCGAATAATTCCTTCTGTTACTTCTCAGCTTTCTTTAAACATATGGTATTACTTTTCCTGGTCTTCCTGCCTCCATGGTCCGTGCATACTTAGCTTATCTTAGTTCCCACACATGCCATAATTTTTATGCAACTCATATGAACTCGAATATTACTTTTGATATTTCTTCCCGTTTATTAACCAAGGTAGGTGTCACTTTCTTATGGAGTGCATACAATGTTGTTGTGAGAATGTTGTTATAAGACCATTTGCTCTTTAGGTCATTGTGCTTAGGTTGAAGCCTTCTTCCTTATTTCCTCAGCTAGCCTTTCATTGTAATACTTAGGGAGGACCAATTGACTATTGTAAAGTCGCGAGCTTGTTACATCATATTCCCGGTACAGTTTTTAATGTTCGTGCTCACTTGTAATCATCTTTAGTTACTTACCTCCACATTCATCTGCTCGTACGTTGATTTTGAACTAAAGTTTTGACTGCTTCCCAGTGGAAATCTCTTTTATTTCTGTAACACTTATACGGTACCTTTAACTACCCCAACTCCTATCTGAATATTTCTCAAGGGTCACGATGTCCTATCTGCGATGATAAATTCCTCATGTTGGGGTTCACTAAATTTATCTTGCATGATCCGTTAATTTGTTTGTATCCACTTGTCTAGCCATAACTAGGCTCTTCCTGAATCAACTACTGACTACTCGTTGGCCCATTCTCATATCAGTATTCCGCGTAATCATTCTTGGGTTATTTCTTTTGTCTTAACTTACCTCTCTCTCTTGCTCTTTATTTATCAAAAACATCCCGGGCTGGAACCCTTACTTCCTCTCCTTAACATCGTGCTTGCATAGTATTCTGGAGTCATAGCATATCTGTAGGATTTAAATAAGTGCAGTCTCATTCCTTTATCGTTCTTTTTATAGCATCTTCCTTTACCATTCCATAGCTACTAGCATCAATTAATTCTAACTTAATGTCACATCACTCCATATTCCCCCATTTAGGGGAGTACTAAGATTTAGTACTACGATGATCTGCGTATAGATGTTTTACCTCTTTATCTTTGGCATCTTTTCACGTCATCGATGACCCTTAATTACCTTGCGGTAATCTTTCTGTATCAAGGATAACAAAAATTCCTTACTTGCAAGGGTGACACTTAGTATAACTGGAACATACAGTCCCTGAAGCTTAACTTATCTCACATTGCTTACTTTAGGGAAGCATCTTCCTGAATGACCATTCTCTGAATTTCTCATGAATATTCTTTTGTTGTCTATTCTATTATTGCCATAACAAAATATGCAATTCTCATAATGTCGACCATTATTAAATCACTGAGTCCCTAATCCATGTTTAGTTTATCTTATTCGCCAACCCATTCTGATTTCTATTACTCTGGAGGTCTAGCTTTTCCTTTTGGTAATCACATTAGAGTCGTGAATGTATTTCTCGAAATAAGCATATTACTTTATGGCCTATACTCTTTTGTTGTCTCAAGTACTATCACAGCTCGTTTCTTCCTTCACCTGACTATACACTCTGTAATACTGTCATTTTTTTGATCTACCGTTATTATCCATGTATCACACCTTAGTCATAATGCTTCCTTATTTCACTTCTTATTTCCTTGCTAATATTTCTGCATATTACATTCTTTTAAAAACTTCAACAAGACATTCTTTTGCTTTTAGCTCCCCTTGCTTCGTACATTGGCTCTTCGGGTTTCCGAGCATTCTTGCTCTACTAGGGATGGGAGCCATACAATCCCTTCCAGGATTCCTGTGCCTATCTTTGAACATTGTAGTATTCATATCTAGCTGTACTATTCTCGAGTGAACCATCTGGGTGTCTCACAAGGAGATCTGTTAGCACATTTGCAATATCCTTTGGAAATGTCAACTAACTCAAACATTTCATCCATCATTTTGGATTACTCTAAGCCCAGCCGGATCCTGACATCCTGTTCTTATCTTAAACCATATATGTTATCTCCCATTGGGCATGACTGAGATGGGTGTGACCGATTCTACATAAATCTGTTGCTAGTGAAGGTAACTCAAAATGCTTATATCTCTCTTCCCGAATTGTAGATAATGTTCATCCTTACTAACTGTGTACCTCGTACCCTTCTTCACCTTGCTTCTTTTACTTGTTGAAACTTATACCTTCTGATTCTCTCATTGTTTTTTACCACATGGGTGGATAGATATTCATGCCATTGGGATCCTTATCAAGAAACTTAAACCTTTTAGCACACACATGATCTGCTGAAGACCTTACTAATAATTATCATGAAAAATCTAGTTCCTCTAACTCAACTCTTCCATATCCAAATGCAATCTCTTACTATTTGTCTTTCCGGATGTAGGCATCATCGTATTATGAATAATATGGAGTTATGGAAAGTGAGTTCTTACAACTGAGCTTTACCACATGGGTTAGAGTAAGAAGAAAGAGTGACAATCCTAAATGCCTTGTAACCTCCTGCTTATAAGTGTGGTGCACAACACATCCATAAACAAGACTTTGCTAGACACGGCTTGTAGACTCTCTAGGACAGAGCTGCTCTAATACCAAGTTTGTCACGCCCCGAACGTGCGGAGCGAGACTGGCTCCCGGTGCCTCACCTATCCTTGAGTACCAACTTGCGACAAAGGGACTCTGAACATATAATGTCATATTTTGGCTCTGGGGCCACATTGCAAGATAATTTGCTAAGAAAAATATAAAACTGAATAGAAACTAACGCTGACTAAACATCACTATAAAGATGGGCCGATAAGGCCATCATAATCACTACAACTAACAAACCAACAAAATATAAATACTAGGCCTACAAGCCGAACATACTGCACTAACTAACGGATATGTCTACAAGCCTCTACTGATGGATGTACTGTAATTGGAATAGGGCACCGACCTACCCATAACATATATACATATATACACAAGATGTACATAAAACTCTAGATGCAAAAAGTCCGAAGGACGTGCAGCTATCAGATCAAGCAAAACTCGGGCAACACCGGTTGAGGAGGACTACCGTCTGTCTGTCTGAATTTGCATGCTTAAAATGCAGCATCCCCAGAAAAGGGACATCAATACAAAATAATGAACCGAATCTATAAGGCAATAAAATAACTTAAAGTAACTGGGAGTCAAAGATGATCTGGAGATATACATGCCTGTGATATTGACTCAACTCTTTCAATATAGTAAGTAAAATAAATGTCTGGCCCTATAAGGCTCAGAACGTGTAATAGGTCCGCCATAATAGGCTCGGTATATTGCTTACCATCTGATCAGAGGTTGCCCAATAGGGGCCTTCCCACTGATTATAGCTCGATAGTGGTGAAGATACTATAATACTGTATATATATAGACCCTGCACTTTCTTGACTGAAAGAAGACAATACTCAATGGAATATAAAGTCCCGATAAGGGAGAATACTGTAACTTATGAGACAAAGATAATGTATATAAATTCAGGAGTATGAACTTCTCTTTATGCCTCGTTATCAAACACGTGTAATTAAGAGTTCACGCCAAAATGAAGGAAGGGCTAAGCCATAACATACTTGAGCCGATTCTCTTGACAATCCCTCTAACACATGTCTTTTGCAAAAAAACACGTAACGACAGGTCAAAGTAGGGAAAATATATATGATATTCTTATGAAATATTCTACCGTGCTCTATTAGTATCACATTTTACGCTACTGTACCGTTATATGGGTTCATAATAATTCCCCTTGAGAAAGTGAATTCCATCCGTTAACAAATAGCAAGCCTATGTACTTCTTTAATGAAATGGGGATCTCTTAAATTTGTGGTTTTTGGAGCTTCATCTGTTAGAAAGCTTAGTAGATGTAAACATCTCTCATTTTTTGTAAATTAAAGAGATTTTAAGTTTTGGTGGTGTGAGCCCCACTTTGATGATGGCTTGGCCACAAATCTTACCAATTTTTTCCACCTTAATATATGACTTAAGAGTCACAAATTGGAGCTAAATCTTGCTGCCATGTGAAGGTTTGTTATAGCTTATCCAAATAACATAAAAACTTAGTTATTCTCTTACTAAAATCCATAATTACTCATTACCTAAATAATTAAGAATTATCTCAAATTACTTAAAATACTACTCACTTTTAACACATTTTATACATCATACTATCATGATCATGTGGTACCTTGTATGGCACTAGTCCATAAATACCGTATATTTTATATCGGGTCGTATTTTATCCCAAATTGACAAACTTCGACGAAATTCACTTTCTTCGATTCGCTTAGCCTCTCACCTTCAGGAATTTACTTATCACTTGTTTGTAATATACTTATAATCTCAAAAAAATCTGATTCCCGAGCTTACGTCGATTAATCTTACGACGAAACTTTTACGTACGAAAATGCGGGATGCAACATCTTATTTTTGAGCTTTCATCACTTTACTTATGGCGTACTTTCACGAATGAAAATATGGGGTGTAACAACCCTCTTCTAGGAGCTCCCATTTATATTGGTTTGGAAAGTCTTTTTGATGGTGCCATTTTTCAACAACATAAAGTATTCAGTTTCTTTAGAGATGGTGTTGGTGATGTTAATTCTATCTTTATTGTTGTTGAAAAGGCTACGGTTATTGCATAGCCAGATATGCCGGAAACAGAAGGAAGAGATGATCTCCCAAGGAATTTTTTCATTAAAGGGTGTGTTTCTATGTTTGTTCCAAGTTAATGACCATTGTTGAGATGAGAAAATGGGATTCTATTGCCTACTCTCGTTAGAATCTTTGGATAGCAACTCCTGCCAGAATTGAGTTGAATTTACGCATTCAAAGAAAATGTGGTCGCTTATTTCTTCAAAACTCTGGCAGAAGCAGCATTGTGGGATATAGTTAACCCCAATTTTGTGAAGGTGGGCTCCCGTAGGAAGCTTATTTTGGGCAAGAAGCCAGATAAAGTTCTTGACCTTCTTAGGAGCTTGTAATTTCCAGATCCAATTATAAGTCCCTTCCTCCTCATTTCCCCAATTTTTCTTGTTTTTGCTAAGGAAGGTGTAGGCAAAGCTGTTGGTGAAGGATCCACTAGAAGTCAATCCCCATATTAGATTGTTTTCATTGGTAGTATGGAGAGGAATGAAGACATAAATGATCATGCTAGAGATGCCTGGAGGCAGATCCATAGAGATGGAGGAGAGGTCCTAGTTCCCTGAGTTGTAGACAGTGTCTACTTTGACAGTTATGTTGTTTGGGGTTATGGACCTTCTACCATGTCTCTACTAGATGGCTGATTTGGGATCCAAGCATCATGCAAGAAACTAACTCTGTTGCCGTTGTGGACCATGTCATGACCCAAACTGGAGGGCCATGACTAGCACCCGACCATACTTGCCGAGCACCAACGTACATTTCATCTAACCTTCTTTATTATCTTTTAGAGCTGACGAGATCAATATAAATGGTAGACCTGGGTCATGGATAACCAGCAATAAAATATGACTGCATGAACATACATAGCAGGGGATGACCAGACAATCAAGAAACTACATATAAGGTATGAGCTACCACGCTACCATGAAAGACTATACAACAAAAACCAGCCGACAAGGCATACCAAACTATACACGAGTCGACACTTGTCTATGAGCCTCTAAATGAACATAAGTGCTGCAACATAGCCGGAACAGGGCCCCGACATACCCATAATGTCTATAACAGAAATGCATACCAAGACCACGGTAAGTCCGGAGAAGGGATCTCGCCAATCACCGCTGAACTGGACAGCCTACTATGGTAGGGAAGCTGCACCTGCCTGTCTATCAGGACCTGCTGCACGACATGCAGCGTCCACAAACAAAAGGACGTCAGTAAGAATAATGTACTGAGTATGTAAGGCAGGGAACCATAAATACGAACAATAATGTAAGCAGGGATAGAGAATATACAACAATCTGAGTACCTCTGAGGGCTACTGACATGCAATGCATGATACATATGTATGTATACATAAACTTTTAAAACATACGCCTCTGTGGGCATCATCATCATCATATCGTACCCGACCATAATAAGCTCGGTAAAAACATACCCGGCTATCATAAGGCTCGGTAGAATCGTACCCGGCCATGTGGAGCTCGGTAAAACCCAACTGATCAGTGGTTGCACAATAGGTGCCGTACCCGGCCGACTATAGCGCGGCTCGGTAGAGTAAAATAGATACATACATATAATGCATGCTCGACTCATGGAATCTCCGGAATTTAGCATTGAAGATAAGGACAGAAGAAGATAGGTAGCTTTCCGCCCTAACTAAAACATCTAAATCGTAATAGGATGCAGCTCGTCCCGATCTGTCTCCGGTCATAACTAAGATAGATCGATTAATCTCCGAGAAGTCCTAAAGCGGAAGTCATCTATTGAGGACAGGACTAGGCAGACGGAGGTCTAGGAGCTTGAATAGCTTACTGAATTAGCTCAGTAAGGGCCTACAGCTTCTCTTGAGTCTATAAGATAAGTAATTAATTTAGAATTCCCCGTCTTTAGAGAAAATCCTGGATGAAAACAAGAGAAACAAGAGATAGCCTCCTAGTTAGGGCTCTTCCCCAGCTTATAGAATTGGAAGTTTCCGGATCCATCATCCGATACTCTTACTTCTCATAGTGGTTTTATAGGCATCTATCCACTTTGACTATAGCTATGGCTATCTTAACTCACTCCTTTATCGGAATCTTCCTTTACTCCAAGCTTTTCCATTACTATTCAAGCATTGATTGCACGAGCTAGCCAGCAAGCCAGCAAACCCCCCCTTACTCACCTCAACATCTATAAAAAGAGCTCTTTCTCCTTTTCATAATAATAAGGTAAGCATCCAGCTCTCGATCCAGAGCTACTGCTTCAAGAATCAACTGAGCTCAGGAAGTCAGGTTAAGACGTCGACTTTGACAGGGGAGATGAAAAAGAATTCCTGTCTTTAGAAGTAAATCCCACTAAACTAGACTTGTATGCTTGACATGAAAAGTAGAGGCAAGCGGAGTCAAAGGCCGAGCCTCAACCAGCAAAGGGGGACAGCCATGCCAATCCAAGCACAGTAAAAGTGTGCCCACTCTACCCTTCTTTCTTTACCCTAGACTTCGTTCTTCAAGGAGACCCATGTGCATTTCCTCTGTTCTGTGCTCGCTACGCCCTTGTGCCTTTAGTTGAAGTATAGGTCGTCGATTCAATCTATCTTGATGGGATTTTTCTAGTAGGTAGCGAGAAGACTAGTAGTATCGACAAGAGGCTACATCAATAGCTGAAACTTTTTTTCGGGTAGGGTAGGCTTGGAGTCAGAAGTCCTATTCTTCCCAACCAAATAAGCACTTTTGCAAAGTTCACCTTCCCGCGGTCAAAACAAGACTTACGGATAACAATCAGACCTTACCAGGGACAGGGACCAGACTATAGAGCCTAATTAAAAAGAATTCGGGCTTGCTTTTTCAATTCACATCTATGAGCGAGGATTCCTCTATCTCTTGCTCGCTTCGATCGGACTCTAACAGCTTAGGGAATAATGATGGGTCGCTAACGAGGCCCCTAAATGACCGCTCAGAAGGCCTACCTATTTTTTTCCCAATCTATCACTTGCTCGTCCCTCTCTCATGAAAATGGTCTCTCCTCTCCTGGCGGCTTAGACTCATGTCTATAGTCAGTTGCTAAGATGATTCCCATTCAAGCATTCTCATTCAATGTCAATGCTGCCTTATTTTTATTTTTTTTAATTCCTTTCTTTCTACTAGTTCTTACATAAGCAATTTGCAGGAAGTAAACGAAGTCTTTCCTTCCGAAATCCACTCCTGAAGTCACGTCTTTCAGTACTGGGACTGAAGTAAAGTACTTTCGAGTTGCTCTTTGCCCAAAGCCCTCCTTCCGACTTAGTTAGAAATACCAACTCTAAATAGCTTTAGCATTTCTTGAGTTGAAAAGGTATTTATAGATTCTAGAGCTCAGGGGAAGGTTTGGAACCCTAGTAGCAGAATGGAATCAGTTTACCGGGCTGACTTCCATGCCAACACGAGTAGTTTAACTCATCACTACCTCGTAAGGGCGTTGAGAATTGTTTTTGCTTTTTTTGCTAAAAACTTTTTCAAAAGTATTCAAAGAGCCTTTGCATAGTTTACGAATTCTGCTTAGTAGGGACCTAAACACAGGAATTTTTTTTCTCAGAGTCAGACCACGCCTTATGACGAAAGGGGGAGAAAGGACGGATCACCTGTCGATCTGTGATCAAAGAAAACTATACCTGAAGAATGGGATACAGATTAACAAGCACAAAAGGGTAGGCTTGGCTATTAATCTACGCTCATTGATGAGACGGCGACATAGAGAAGAAAGTATACCCTTTGTCACCCCCTTGTCACTTAAAAGTAAAGAAGAGATACACACTTTGGAATCAAAATTTGGTGGGATTTAGGATGGAATCGAATAGCGAATGCACTTGCGGTTAAGACAGGTCCTGCATCTCCTACCTAATGCAATTGACCGACCCGCCATTTCTTTCCTTCAATAATGCCTTCGCTTCACTTCAAGACGCTATTTACCAAGGAAAGACTACCTTTTTTTGAATGGAAGAAGCCGAAGGGGTGAACGAGCGCTGCGGTAACGAGCCGTAAGAAAGATGAGCAGAGCATTCCTTCCGCCGGCCTTTATAGGAGTAGGGGAGCGTGGTGAGATAGATAGACGTCCAATCCTGCAGCAGCTAGTTGCTCGGCCTTAGTCTTGGGCTGATCTCAGACTTCAATCAACCCCTTCGTACTTCGATCCAATCAATCGATCGATCAAGAGGCTAATCTCTTTTGTTTGGGCCAGTAGCTAAAAGAAAGTCCTCGCTTTCTCTTGAACAAGGGAAGGGCAGCATAGCATTAGCTTCAATTGAACAAGCTCAACCTTGAAAAAAAAAGGTGGTAGGCCGACGTTGAACGCTTCAACTTGGCCACTGAAGAAGGCGAAGGCTGGGCGAGAGACTAGGCCAACTTACTGCGCCATGCCATGGTTTAAGCTTTAGGCTCCATAGACGGAACTCTGTTTAGGTATTAGGGAGGGGAGGACACCACTCAGCACCGCTCCGTGGGGTGGGGTTCAATGCCTAACAAAAACGGCCAAAAGAAAAAAAGGGATGTATGGCTGAGGGGAGGAGAGAAAGAACGCATGCATGGAGATTCTGTCTGTCGGAGGTTCGAGAATCTATGAAAGGACATCTAAGGCTAAGGTTACGAAGTAAAGGAAGTCCATTACTGAGAGAAGTGGTGATCTCGTCTTGCTTGCTGGGAGAGAGGAAGCTTCCGGACCATCTTTTCCAGCCAGATAGCGAGCGATCACTCAGCAATGAACACTAACTGAAAGCGGCCGGGAATGAGTACCTATCCCTTACGGGAATCGAACCCATGTCTTCGACATGAAAAGACGATGTCCTAACCACTGGACGAAAGGGACCAAAAAGCCATTCTTCATATACCTCAGCTCCGAGAATAGAAGTGGTTCGTTTTGTTTCTATACGCAATTCAAGATTTCGTTTGTCTTCATGTTGGCGATTTCTGATGTGAATTCGGCGGGTCGTCCCCCCTTCCTACGGGTTCCCCCACCGACCCAGTGACATACCAACCACGCCCCTTCTCTTTCTCCGATCATAAAGCCCCCTGATCCCTTTATTTGTCTTTCATCCCCCCTGAATAAGTAAGACCCCGCTCTTTCTAATTCAAAAAAAGAGGGGCGAAGCGCCCGTTTGAAGTGGCGAAGGCCTATGCTACAGTAAGAAAAAAAGTACGTTGAGGTTACGAAGTCACTTAGTCGAACTAGAAAACTATAAAGAAAGGGAGGATAAGGTTACGAAGTAAGGTCAGCTGGTTAAGGAAAGCTCAGGTTATGAAATCGCTTAGCCGTTAATTAATTTAAAAATAAAAGAAAAATGAAAGTAGTAGTGAGGCGTCGGTACGGAGTTGCGTCAGCTGTGGATATAGACTAGGCTAAGGGACGGACTTCATCTCTTCTATTTTCTTCACTTACACCTTACACTTCAGCTGAGTCTAACGAGGCTCAGGTGCGGAGCCTTCCACTGTGGACCGAGACTACGCAAAGGTAGAACACCATGGAAACTTCGCTGACTTTATCATCAACCTTGATTTCGCTACGCTCAATAAGAACCCGGAATAGTGGAAATAGGTTCGTGTTCCGCTTCCAAAGTCAGTCGTCTTTGCCCAAGTGTGAACTGCAGACGACTCTCCAGTGGTTCCATTCCTTCTTACTGTACTTCTGGGTCAACCCAACCCGAATGGGAAGAAGAGGGTCAGCCAAACTGCGGTCCACTTTGTACGTTTGCTGAGCAGACCACTCAGGCATTTTAGAAAAGGGAAGGGAACTTCTCACCCCGAGGGAGGCGGGAAGCGGTAGCTTCTAGAATGGAAGCTTCTCCTTTACTTTTTTAGAGCGTATCGCTATTTTGAAATAAAAAAAAGGTTTATGGATGAAGTAATCGGAATGACAAGTGGTTACGGTTGCGGAAAGCGGAGAAAGTCGGGAACCGTCGGTTACCTTTTGAATCAAAGTAGCGACAAGCCGAGTATTACGACTACAGGGGGAGAAGCAAAGCTTCGTAGACAGCTTCGCTTCCTCCTCGCTTCTTTCCTGGCGACTAGCTTCTCAAGTGGGCGGCTTGGTAAGCAAGCTATCTTCAGCATCGGTAAAATCCCTATCAATAATAGGCCGGAATGGTGGGGAAGGAGGCCCTCCCTACTTCAATGTAAAGGGGGGAATCGCCGTTTCACAGCCGCTCCTCTACAACTACCTTTCGCCCAACATGATCACGAACGAAGACAGAGAATTGCGTAGATAGGAGGACGAAACGAACCACTTGTCCTGATCGGAACGATTGAAGAAAGAAAGAGAATGGTGGCTCCTTTCGCCCAGGGGACATCGTCGGAGAACAATGTCGGGGACAGGGTGAGAACCTTCCGTTGGTTACGCCCTTGTTGTGTCGGTTCTTCCATATTTAGATATGGAGATAGATCCATATAGAGATCTATATCTTTCTATCGATAAATAGATCTATTGAGAAATGGATATTGATCTGGTTTCAAGATCTATGAACAAGAGAGATCCCTAAATATCCATTTGAGAAAATAGATGAATAGATAGGGCGAAGCCTGCTGAAGGAAGGTCACGTTAGCGCCCCTTATTTCACTAAAGCAAGAAGGGAGAAAGTTTACTTTGATAAAGAAGGGCTTCTATTTAGATTAGTTTCTTAGTAAAAGATAAGGCAAGAAGCAAGGGCGTAGCAGCTGCGCGAAGTTGCGCCTTAGCGCATCCGTTTTCTTGCTCGTTAGCGCCCCCCTACCCCTATTATTTATATTATAGTCATAAAGGAACTAAAGGAAATTTGACAACCTTACTAATAGAAAGGGGATGCGCTCAAGCATGCGAAGAAAGCTCGAAGAGCTTCTCTTATATTATAGAAAGGTTTGTAGAAAGGGGAATCTTCAAATATCCCATGTTGTAGGGGCTTCAAAGAAAGCTTGTAGTTTAGGGGTGCGCAGGTTTTCCACCCTATACATGACAAGGGGCTAGCGCGCAATGGCTTTCTCTGATAGAGGCTCGCTTCTTCAAGTTCAAGTTCCGCTTGCTGCTTCTCATTTTGATAGGAGTAGGTGCTTGCAGCTCGCTCACTGTCTACTAAATGAGCCTTCACTGCCCGCCCGGCCCCTATCTTTAATCTTAAGTAAAGTGAAGTCAAATCAATGAAGTGAACAACCCAACCTCTTTGTTTGAAGCTTTGCCAGGAAGCTTCTACTTGTTGAAGCTTTGTTTCCCCTAATTCCGAAACACAACAATAGACTTGCCACTATAGTATAGGAAAAAGCTTCTCTTTGATAAGCGGTCATAGGGGAGTTCAGAAAGGATCTGATCGTAGATAGAGACTTCAACCGGGGGTAGGGGCGGATGTAGCCAAGTGGATCAAGGCAGTGGATTGTGAATCCACCACGCGCGGGTTCAATCCCCGTCGTTCGCCCATCAATAAATGGACCGTTTGTTTCGGAGACACAAGACAAACCTAGAAAGAATTTATTCTGCAAGTCATCTCGAGGCTTTCAAACGCATCCAAGCAATTGGTATCCGATTGAAAGATAGAAAGCATAGATTCGCGTCGCCTACTTGCTGAAAGCAAAAATGGAATGGCCGATCATGAATTCTATGACGTTTTTAAGACCTCACTAATCAGCCAACCACTTTTTAGTTCATAATGAATGAACCCCCGGATGAAAAAAAAATTTCCCCTCCCTTTTACTAAACCATGGGGAGCCCCGAGTAGTTTACCGGACAAATTGAGTTGTCGTGACGATACCTTTCAACATCGGAAAAGACTTCTCTTCATCACGAGACTGATCGGATCTGCCGTAGACACCCGAGAGATCTTCACAAGGCAGGCTAAAATAAAAGACTAAGAGGCGCTGCAAGCGAGCAAAGAGTTATGCTTTCATTTCTTTGTTGAGATTGAAATCAAGTTAAATGGTTAGGTATAATGCACGCAGGCCAAGTCAAGAAAAGGACTTCCTTACTTTTCATTCATAGTAGTCTTAATGACTAGTAGTTTGAAGCCTTAAGAAAACGGTTTTTTTTCGGCAATCGCTTCCTTCGTCTTAAGTAAAGTTCAGTTTACTTTTTCGATTCGGAACTCTTAGTCGAGCTGATGGCGAGATCGATTTTTTGTTCGAGGTTCAAGAGGAAGGAGAGGAACCACCGCCCAATGGTGCTTTTACGAAAGTATGGTCACCGGTGGCTAATACCTTCTCGAGACTATCGAACCTGAAATCCACTTTCCATCGCTCTTTTTAGGTTGGCATAATATAGAAAGAGAGTTCCAAGAAACAACACAT